>NW_008347131.1:2419441-2474452 GCF_000622305.1 Nannospalax galili
TATTTTCTCCAAACCCTAGATTAGAGAGGTAATGGAAAACTGACTACTTAGCTGAACTGCGTAGTTGTTGAACAGTATGCAAGGTACATGTATCTGCCTACCAGGTTCATTTATAGCTTATCCTTTTATGAGCTAAATTCTAATAGATTACACTTCTCAAGAAAAACTTCAAGTGCATTTAGGGCTCTTACTATCAATCATCCAGAAATTGCTAAATTTATTGAGGAAGTGGAAAAGGAAAATTGTCCTTTATTGGCCTACATGGAAACAGTTTAATAGTTAATTCATAGGAGCCGGATTAACACAGACCAACATCTAAACTCTGAGGGAATGGGCTCTCCTACTTTGAAATGAGCTACTTAGCCTGTTTTCTCATGTTCAAAATGGGATTAGTGCTAGGAAACTCAAATGAGGGAGAACATATGTCACTTGCTTTTCTGACCTTGTGTTACTGCACTTAGTATAACAGTCTCTATTTCCATCCATTTACCTGCAAATTTCATAATTTCATCTTTTCTTACTGCTGAGTAGAATTCCATTGTGCAAACAGACCACATTTTCATTATCCATTCATCAGTTGAAGGACATTTAGGTTGTTTCCATATCTTAGTTATTGTGAAGAGAGAAACAACAAACATGGATGTGCAAGTATCTCTACAGTATCATGAGTCCTGTGGGTATATGCCAAGGAGTAGTAAATCAGATTATATAGTAGATTCATTTTTAATTTTTTGAGAGTTCTCTACACTGCTTTCCATAGTGGTTACATGAGCTTGCATTACATCATCAGTAAATGAGTGTTCCCATTTCTCTACATCCTCTCCAACATTTAGAGTCTTTTGTTCTCTTGATCTTAGCCAGTCCTACAAGGGGTAAGATGGAATCTTAAAGTGGTTTTGATCTGCATTTCTCTAATTACTAAGAATGTTGAGCACTTTTTAAGGTGTTTCTTAGCCAGTATTATTTTTTAATTTCAATGTTGTTGTTTAAATACACTTTATTTTGATTAAATTGTTTTGTACTTTTGGTTTTTTGTTTACGTTTTTGGTTTGGGGATTCCATTTGTTTCTTGCAGTACTGATGGTTAAATCAAGGACTTCTGTCACTAAACTCCAACTCCAACTCATTTTGTACTTTGTGCTTGTTTGTTTGTCTATTTGTTTTTGAGAAAAGATCTCCCCTGTATCCCCAGTTGCCCTGGAATTCACTATATAGATCAGATTGACCTCGCTCTTACAGAGATTCTCCTGCTTCTGCCTCGCACATACTGTGATTAAAGGCGAGTACCACCCCTCTCAGTGCTGTCCCTTTTTGTATTTTCTTTTTTTAAATTTTTGTTTATTTACTTATTTATTTTATATGTATTAGTGTTATGTCTGCATGTATGTAAGTGCATCCACGCTGTGCAGTGCCTACAGGGGATGGAAGAGGGCATGTATCTCCTGGAACTAGAGTTATAGACGGTTGTTAGCTGCCATGTGGTGCTGGGATTCAAACTTGGGTCTTCTGCAAGCGCAATTAGTGCTCTTAACAGCTGAGCCATCTCTCCAGTCCCTTTTTGTATTTTCTTAAATAAAAATTATATACTCTAAGGTCATAAAGATAATCTACTTAGCATTTTATATGAAAATAATTAGAGTTAGGCTCTTGCTGTTCATATTTTACTCTTAAGCAAGTTGAATTAACTGTGAAATCTTCATAAACCCCAAGTTTTAAATTTACATTTTTCATGTTTACTTTTAGGTGTGTGTCATCTCAAATTTATTGTGATGTTCATTAAAAGTTGAGTTTCAAATAAAGATTTTTATGTGTCAAGATGACAGAATAAATTGCACAGTTCTGTGAGAGAGAGGAGTCAGGACAAAAAAAGGAAAGGAAAACAGAAGAATTCTAGGAGCCAAAAAAGAAGTGACAAGAAACAGACACAGCAAAAATGAAACCGTAAATTGCACAATTGAGGGTTTTTCAGTGACCTCAGTCAGGCATGATTAAATATTAGTTCATCATGTTTGGTTTTTCTTAACATGTTGCTTAAAGTAACTTTGCTTGTGTCTCTTTTATTAGAATAGCAGGACGTTTGAGCAGCTCTCTCTGGCTCTTACCTCTCCTTGAAATTTGGGAATTCTTAAGGAGAAATGTCCCACTCCTGAGCAGTTTTCATGTGTTTTATTACTATTTGATTGATTCTTTGAGAATTTCATTCACTGTGTTTTGGTCATATTCAAACCCTCTCCACCAGGAATCCAACAGAGGGGTGCTTTCAGAAGCCCTTTCAAGTAATTCCAATGGACTCTCATATGAACATTTGAAAATTGCCCTGTTCTTTTTTCTAGTTCCCTGTCTAGAACTTCTAATGAAAATTACTCTTTACTTCTCCTTCACATCTCCTATTCATGATGCAAAGATTTCTTTTCATCCTTAAGATAAGAGTTATGCAATTTGAGAGTGTTTTAGATAGACCCACTGAAGGGGTACTCCAATTGCCTCACCCTGTGTCCCTGTTCAGCATGGAAGAAACCAGAGCAGTCTGTGTCCTGATTCCCCTTTGGCAATTTGGGTGACCTTCAGAGAATGGCATGATAAGAATAGGAGGTAGGAATTCACTAGGCAGTTAGGGTCAAAAGACCCCAAAGAAAAATAGCCAGTTTCTTGGCTAAAACTCACAATGTCCTTGGGCCTCTTAGCAACCTACTCCATTCCAAAGGCCAAAAATGCTGAAAATATTTGGGAGCTTTTATCTAACCCCTAAAAGATTTTAGGATTAACTCTTCAGAAGGGGGAATGTTAGAGTAGCCAAAATCCCCATTAGAAAAATAAATAAATCAAAGAAGAAGAAAGAGTATATGAAGTTATGAGAAAAAAGTGATGGGGATATATGGGAGGAGTTGGAGGGGAGGGAGTGGGTATGGATTTGATCAAAACATCTTATATGCATGTATGAAGTTCTCAATAAATTATTTATTTTAAAAAACCTTCTCCTGATATTTAAAAAAAATTTTAAATAAACTTTAAAAATAAATGAAAGGAAGAAAGAAAGAAAGAAAGAAAGAAGAAAGAAAGAAAGAAAGAAAGAAAGAATAGTCTCAAAGGTAAGATGGACAAGCTAGGAATGCTACTGTGTGTCTGGAATGGAGTACCTAGTAGAACTCCATCACAAAAGGAAAAACTGGGTTTTATGAAAAAATGTTAGAAAACAAATGATTTATGAAATAGGGCTAAGGAAGACAGGATAATAGTATTATCTACTTAAAGGAAAATGTATATTACTTCACATAATTAGGGGCCTAAAATATATGTTGTAGATTGATGATGAGAAGTTCCAATAACTTCAAGACTAAAGAAGGAAGGAAAAAGAAAGAAACAAAGAAAGAGAGAGAGAGAGAAAGATGAAGAGGATGAGGAAAATGGAGAGAAATTGTGCTTTAATGGTGCCAAAGTCACATGGGTACAGGGGGAAGTACCTTGTCAATGATCCTTTTTTCTGTGTCACCGTTTTCATTAACCAATTGAAATGGAACAAGAAAGAATTCCAGTGCTGTGAAATCAGAGCCAAACTGCAATATTTCAAGAAATACTTGATGTTCATCTAAGCTCCTTGTATTTGCCTGGCCTGAAATGTGGAGCACTTCCTACTCCAGTTGGAATCTCTTTAAATTTCTTCAGTTGTTTTTTAACTTGGAAATATGCATAACATTTTATATGTCTCACATTTTCTTCTATACATTTGTGAATTAAAATTAGCTACATTATTAATTTAAAAATCTCTCCACAATACCTTTTTACTATTTAAATTATATATATATATATATGCATGTGTGTTTGTGTCTATATGTGGGTTTCTGCATGCAAGTACAGTACTGGAGTTACAGGTTCCTGTGAGCTGCCTGAAATGGGTGCTGGGAATTGAACTAGGGTCCTCTGGAAGAGTAGCATCACTCTTAACCACTGACCCACCTCTCCAGCCTTCATTTCATTTTTTGACACAGGCTCTCACTATGTAGTCCAGGCTGACCTGGAACTCACTGTAAACTTCTTGCCTCATCCTCCTGAACGCTGTGATTGCAGATGTGAACCATCAATCTTGGTTGTCTGTTTCTAAATTTAGCAGAAAATGTATTGGCTTATAGAAGTTCTTTATAAATTCTGCATGTAAACCCTGTATCAGATATAGTTTGGTACTAGTTTCTCCCAGTCTGTTTTGTCTTTTTAATTTTTATTTAGAAGAAAGAGGAGAGGATGACTTTGGTTGTGGCCAGAGTACAGGACTATCTGACTTGCCATTGCTCAACCATGGGAGGAAAGTTCTGTGTAACTCCACTGGTGTGTGTGCAGCTACACCTGGAGATTCCACCCCTCTGCTGTGTGGGAGTGGCCAGGCTGGTTCAGCCCTGCCAATATGAACACCTCTCCTTCTTGGCTCTCTCTCTCCAGTCATTATCCCTCTTATTTGTGAAGTCCTGATTTCAGACTTTCAAGGCATCAAGATTCTTGACAAAATGAAGAGGCTCTGAGTCTTGTTTCCAGGTCACCATTATTCCCATTGTTCTGGCTGCACCGCCATTTTGGCTCTTCAATTATTTTCTTTCTTACTTGCCATGTTCTTGTGTTGGGTTAAGTGTCCTCTGAAAAGCTGGAACTGAGTGGGGGCAGGTCTAGAGACTCATATAGAGATAATGTATGCATAATGTGTCAGTATGTTGCTGTATTAATATGGTCCCTTCTGGTTTTTTTAAGACTATCTAGGCATTATTTGTCTCTCCTCTCTCTATCCCTGTATAGACCTTCTGCCATGGTTTCCCCATTTAAAGAGTCCCCATTTTCCCCATTTCTATCTTTTAACACCTTTCTCCTTTGGTCCCACCTCTCTTGAGCTCCTACTTTCCTTTTATCCCCAAGGTTCCTTGTATAACCCTCCTTCCCCCTCCCATTCAAATAACCCCATTTTTATCCATTTCTTCCCTACTATTTCCTACTGTTCCTCTCTCTCAGGTTCTTTCTTTCCCTTACGCCCCTGGTTTCTTTTCATTATCCTGTAGTTACGTCTGGATATACACTCATTTATAAGGATTTTGAGCTAGGATCCACACATGAGGGAGAACATATGACATTTGTTTTTCTGAGTCTTTGTTACTTCACTTAGCATAACAGTTTCTAGTTCCACCCATTTACCTAAAAATTTCATGATTTCATCTTTCTTTACTGATGAATGGAACTCCATTGTGTAAATGCACCACATTTTCATTATTCATTCATCAGTTGAGGGACACTTAGGTTTCTTCTATCTCTTAGTTACTGTGAAAAGAACAGCAACAAACATGGATGTACAGGAGTCTCTGCAATAGGATGAGTCCTTTGGGTATATGCCAAGGAGTGGTACAACTGGGTCAAATGGTATGTTCATTTTTAGTTTTTTTTTCTCAACAGACAAAAACGGTCTATCTTTTTATTGAGAGTGTTAACAAACAATTTAGTTAAAAAGACCGAAGCCCCTAAAATATGGAATGCTTCACGAATTTGCGTGTCATCCTTGCACAGGGGCCATGCCAATCTTCTCTGTATCATTCCAATTTTTGTATATGTGCTGAAGGAAGCACAATTTTTAGTTTTTTAAAGGGCTCTCCACTCTGATTTCCATAGGGATTGCACAAATTTGCAATCCCACCAGCAGTGGATGAGCAATCTCCTTTCCTCACATTCTCCAACATTTAGTATCATTTATTCTCTTGATATTAGCCAGTCTGATTGGGATAAGATGAAATCTTAAAGTGGTTTTAATTTGCATTTCCCCAATTACTAATGATGTTGAACACCTTTTAAGATGCTTCTTAGCCATCTTTACTTCTCTTGAGAACTCTGTGTTCAGCTCCTGTATTAGTCACTTTTCTGTTGCTATGATAGAAACACTGAACCATGCAATTTATAGAAGGAAGAGTTTATTTGAGCTTATGGTTCCAGGGGAATTACAGTCCATCATGGCAAGGAGGCATGGTGGCTGGAGGTGGCTGGAGCAGGATAAGCAGAAGCTAAGCTCTCATCATCACACAGGCACAGGAAGCAAGAGAACAACTGGAGATCCAGCAAGGCTTAAAAATTCTCTAAGCCCACCCCTAGTGATGTACTTCCTCCAGGATAGCCCCACCTTCTAAAACCTCCCAAAACAGTGCCATCATCTGGGCACAAAATGTCCAAACACTTGTAGCCTATGGGGGACATTTTCATTCAAACCATCATGGCTCCTTAGCCCATCTTTTCATTAGGTTACTTGATTTCTTGATTCTTTGTTTTTTGAGTTCTTTATATATTTGGGATGTTAAATCTCTGTCAGATGTGTTGCTGGTGAAGATGTTCTTCCATTCTGTGGGTTTTGTCTTTACTTCATTTGTTGCTTCTTTTGATGTACAGAAGTTTTTCAGATTAATGAGGTCTCATTTTTTGATTCTTGACCTTATTTCTTGAGCAACTGAAGTCTGATTTAGAAAATCCTTTCCTATGCCTATTCTTGGTTGTTGCCAATGTTTTCTTCTAACAGTATCAGAGGTTAGGATTTCACATTGAGGTTTTTGATCCATTTGGAGTTGACTTCTGTGGATGTTGAAAGATAGGGGTACAGTTTCATTCTTCTACAGGTGGAGTTCCACCTGAACTGAATAGGACTCAGCATGTATGGCAAAGTGCACAGGATTTGGTGTGTGTATCTGGGGAGACATAGATGGGGGGATGTGAGTGGGAAATGTATGCAAATTTGAAAGTTCAACAAAAAATAAGTAAATAAAATATTAAAAAGTAAAGTGAGATGGGTTTCTTGAAGACAACAAAAAGATATGGTTTGTTTCTTAATCCATTCAATAGCCAGTGTCTTTTGACTTGGGAGTTCAGTCCATTGATATTTAAAGTTATTAATGAAAGATGTGTATTGATTCCTTTAATTTTAATTCCTATTTTCATCCTTGGTCTAACTGTACATTTCCACACTTATAACTTCATTTAGTTTCTTTCTGTTACCAATTGGGTATAGTTGTTCCTTTCTTTGGCTCTTTGTATTGTTTCAAGAATTCTCTGAAGGGCTGGTTTCATGGACATGAATTTTTTCAGCCTATTTATGTCATGGAAGTTTTTCTTTCCCCTTCAACTATAACAGACATTTTGGCATATACATTGGGTAAAGTATTCTGGATTGACATCTGTGGTCATTTAGAACTGAGAATACTTTGATCCAGGCTCTCCTGGATTTCATAGTTTACGCTGAAAAGTCAGCTGTTATTCTGATGGGTTTTCTTTTAAATATGACTTTTCATTTTGCAGCTTTTAATATCCTCTCTTTGTTCTGTTCATTTAGTATTTTTACTATGATATGCCCTGAAGAGGTTCTTTCCTGGTCCTGTCTATTTGTGTTTTATGTGTTTTTTAAATTTGTATGGCTATGTCTTTCTTTAATTTGGGGAAATTTTCATCTACAATCCTGTTGAAGATCTGGTCCATACCATTATCCTGAGATTCTTCTTCCTCTATGCCTATGATACATAAATTAGGTCTTTTTATGGCATTACACATTTCCTGCATATCCCATTCCTGTTTTTTTATTAAATTTTTCATAATTTTTGCTTGAGCTGTCTTATTTGTTAACTTTATCTTCCACTCTTGATAGTCTGCCTTCCATGTCATTAATTATATTGGCAAGGCTTTCTCTTGTCATTTCTAATTGGCTTATTTCGTGTTTCACTTCCTTCTTCATTTCAGCCTGAATATTGTTCAATATTTCTACTCTTCTGAATTCACTCATAAGTTTATCCCTAGCTTCCTTCAGTTCTTTGCATTCTTTGTTTGTTCTTTAAATTCATTGAAATCTTTTATCATGTTTTTAAATTTTCCTTTGAATTCCATGTCCTGTGTTATCTCTAGGGGGTTCTCATTGTACACCTCCTCTAGAGGACTGTTAGTGCTTGATGGTGACACTGTATTTATGTTTTTCATGTTATTATTTTTCCCTGTGACTTTGGCATGTGGATTTCTTTTGTAGTTTCTGGTTCTTGTGTGAGACTCAAGTCTTTCTCTGTACAGTTTATGTCTGTTTCTGTCTATATACTTTATGTGCCTTTGTTGTTTACTTATTGGGTATGAAAAGCTGACTGATCTAGAGTTCATGTTCTCTCTTAGGTTTTTATAAATATTTTATTTATTATTACTATATGTATGAGCATTATGCTTGCATGAAGGTAAGTGCACTGTGTTTTGCCATGTCCACGGAGTACAGAAGAGGCTGTTGGATCCTTTGGAATTGGAGTTACAATATGGACAGGTGTTAGCTGCCTTGTGGGTGCTTATATTCAAACCCAGGTCTTCTTCAAGAATAGTCAGTGTTCTTAACTGCCACTGTTTTACATATTTTAATACTACTAACACATGCTTGAACATGTGTCTTTAATCTCTATGCATCTGATTATTACTAGTCACAGTCGGTTACACTAGAATCCTTAGTACCTGAGTATGGATATAAAGTCATCAGGTAGATTTCACTGGTAATGTTTATCACCTCTACTATTTAACATGAAGTAAATTTTTATGCTTCCTCCTCAAATATATCTGTTTTTAAATTTTTTTGATTTCAATGATAATGTTTTTCACATCTACTAATTAGTAAGGAGCAAATTTTTATGCTTTAAAGAATTATTATTTTTTAATCATTTTTAAAATTTTAAATAACTATATGATTAGAAGAAGCATTTCACTACAGCTTAAACATATTCAGTAACACACTCCAGAGCAAGAGTACATCTCTTTCACAAGTGGCTGTACATTTTTAGGTTCACAGTTCAATTAATAGTTATACAATATTGAACTGATTATAAGCCCTGTAAGACATAAAAATGAATGAGATTTTAATCTTTAAAAAAATCTCCATTTCATTTTAGAATATATTGTTCCTTGCAGAAAGACTCATTTTTAATGCTACTAACACTTAAATGTTTGCACATGCATTTCTAATCTATATATCTGATTATTACTAGTGACGGTCAGTTACTTTCTGAGCTCCTTGGCATCTGAGCATGGATATAAAGTCATCAGGTAGATTTCAATGGTAATGTTTTTCACACAGAACATCCCAAACCATCTTATTCAACTGTACACCCACTTCCCAGGTGGCACCCTCCCATAGCCTCCCTCCCCCCACTAGAGCCCTTATACTCTGATATCCCTGCTACTGTCTGCTGTGTTGTTGGCATCCCCAGCCATTCCTGACTACTTGTCCATCTGGTGAATCTAGTCTGCCTATCTAGAGGTCTTTGTTTTAGGAAAGTCAGCTGTTCCTCATCTAACAGCAATCAGTTGTCAATATTTCTTTAGATAAGACTGGGGTCTGTTGTTCATTTTCCCAGTTATATGCTGGGTTACTGTCTGGGAATCCCTTTGGCCACCCTGGCCAACAACTCAAAAGAAGGTATCTCCTATCTGGCATTGTTGCTTGTTATGTAGACTTTAGCTATACATATGGACTCTTAAAAAATATGTTGGCCCCTTTAATCTTTGGTTATACTTTCCTTCTGGGTGTTTAAGGCCATAGAGTTGGCCCAGATAAACCAATTTATTTTTAGTCTTAAGGTCATTTGAGGATCTATTCCTCTCGGGTCACATGTGCTTGGGAGGAGCCCCTGGCTCCTTTCTTTTACCAGTTCTGCCTATATGAAGATAAGTCAAAGGTCCTGCTCGACCATGGATGGCTTTGTTTGGAAGTATGGAGGAAATGATTCCTCTGTGTTGATCCTCCTCTTTACAGACTGGACACTGGTTCAAGTCCATCTCATGGGGTCTCCTCGGCCTCCTTGATCAAAAGGACAGGTGACCCACCACAATTACAGGACATTTTGAGAGATGCTTATAGTCCCCTGGAACTCATCAACCTAGGAAGGCAAGGAGCAAAAACTGTCCTTTATGTCCCTCTGACCAAATTCTTATGGGCCTCTATGTATGTCTGTTAAACATCCAAGAAGGTTAGTTCCACCAACATTTTAATTACTGAAACTTTTAATTACTGTGTGTCATGTAGATATCTTGGACAAAGACTAATTTTTCTCAGATACACCTTACCTAGACATATTTCTTCATCTGTTATATATAATTTGTCAGTAGGTTGTTGGAGTAATATGGTTCCCTCTGGTTTTTAAAACTAGCTAGGCATTATTTATCTCTCGTATTGTCTCACCCCTCCATCATTGTTTCCCTGATTATGGTGCCCCCCAATACCCCCCTTTCTCCCTTAATAATACCCTTCTCCCACGGTCCTACCTCTCTTGAGTTCCTTTTTTCCCTTTATCCCCTAGGTTCCTTGTATACCCTTCCCTCCTCCCTCCCTTAAACTAAACCAATTTTTATCCAGAGCTCCCTTATTAAGGACTGTTTCTTACTGTTCTTCTCTGTCAGGTTCTTTCTTTTCCTTTATCTCCCTGGTTTCTTTAAATTATCCTGGTTCCTGTAGTTACATCTGGATACATACTCACTTATCAGGGTTTGGTTCTAGGATCCACATATGAGGGAGAACATATGTCAAATTTTTTTCTAAGTCTGTGTTACTTCAATTAGTATAACAGTTTCTAGTTCCAGCCATTTATCTGCAAATTTCATGATTTCATCTTTCTTCACTGATGAGTAAAACTCAATCATATAAATGAACCACATTTTCATTATCCACCCATCAACTGAGGGACACCTAGGTTGCTTCCATCCCTTAGCTATTGTGAAAAGAGCAGCAACAAACATGGATGTACAGGTGTCTCTGCAATAGGATGAGTTCTTTGGGTACATGCCAAGGAGTGGTATAACTGGGTCAAATGACAGGTTCATTTGTAGTTTTTTAAGAGTTCTCCACACTATTTATCATAGGGGTTGAACAAGTTTGCAGGCCCACCAGCAGTGGATGAGTATTCCCTTTTCCCCACATCCTCTCCAACATTTTGTATCATTTTTTTCTCTTGATCTTAGCCAGTCTGACTGGGGTAAGATGAAATCTTAAAGTGGTTTTAATTTGCATTTCCATAATTATTAGTGATGTTGAAGTTTGTTTAAGATGCATCGTAGCCATCTTTACTTCTCCTTTTGAGAACTCTCTGTTCAGCTCCTTAGCCCAGATTTAAATTGGGTTACTTCTTGTCTTGATTCTCTGTTTTTTGAGTTCGTTATATATTCTGGATATTAAAACTTTGTCAGATGTGTCACTGGTGAAGATTTTCTCCCCTTCTGTGGGTTTTTTTGTTTGCTTCCCTCTTTGCCTCGTTTGATGTAAAGAAGCTTTTTAATTTAAGGAGCTCCCATTTGTTAATTCTTGCCCTTGTTTCCTGAGCAATTGATGTCCGGTTTAGAAAATCCTTTCCTACACCTATATCTTGTACGTTTTTCCTAATGTTTTCTTCTAACAGTTTCAAAGTTTCAGGCTTTACATTGAGGTCTTTGAGCCATTTGGAATTGACTTTTGTGTAGGGTGAAAGATAGGGGTTTAGTTTCATTCTTCTATAAGTGGAGATCCAGTTTTGCCAGCACCATTTGCTAAACATGCTGTCTTTCCTCCAGTTAATGTTCTTGGCCCTTTTGTCAAATATCAGGTGGCTAAAATTGCAATTACTCATATTTGGGTCTTCAATTTTGTTCCATTGATCTATGGGTCTATTTTTGTGCCAGTACCATGTTGTTTTCATGACTATATCTCTGTAATACACTTGAAAAGCTGGTATAGTAATCCCCCTGGCTTTGCTCTTAGTGCTCAAGGTTACTTTGGCCATCTGAGGTCCTTTGTGCTTCCATATAAATCTTAGGATGTTTTTTTCCAATTCTGTGCAAAAAGTCATGAGGATTTTGATTTGTATTGCATTGAATTTATAAATGGCTTTTTGGTAGGATGGTCATTTTAACATTAATGCTTCCAGTCCCTGAGCATGGGAGGTCCTTCCATCTTCTGATGTATTCCATAATCTTTTTCTTTAAAGATTTAAAATTTTCATTTAGAGCTCCTTAATGTCTTTGGTCAGGTTATTTGGAGTTATTTTATTTTTTTGCAGCTATTGTGAAGGGGAGTGTTTCCATGTGCTCTTTCTCTGATTGCTTATTATTGGTATATAGAAAGGCTACAGACTTTTGTAGGTTAATTTTGTAACCTGCCACTTTACTGAATGTGTTAATAATTTCTAGGAGTTTTCTAGTGGAATTTTTGGTGTCTCTTAGATGTAATAGCATGTCATCTACAAAAAGGGATAATTTGATCTCTTCTTTTCCATTTATTAGGCTTTTAACTTCCTTCTTTTGTCTTATTGCTCTTGCAAGAGTTTCAAGCACTATGTTAAAGAGAAGTGGGTCTTAAAGTCCTGTAGTATTGTTTTTATGAAGTTGGGTGCAGCAGAGCTTGGTGAATATATATTCATGATTGTAATATCTTCTTGATTCTTTGTCCCTTTGATCAGAATGAAGTGGCCCACTTTATCTCTTCTGATTAGTTTTGCTTTAAAGTCTATTTTGTCAGATATTAGAGTTTCAAAGCCTGCTTTTTTCTTAGTACCATTTTATTGGTATATTTTTTTCATCCTCTCACTTTAAGATAGTGTCTGTCCTTGAAATTGAGATGAATTTCTTGTAGACAAAAAAGATGGGTTTTGTTTCTTAATCCATTCATATAGTCTGTGTCTTTTGACTGGGGAGTTCATTCTGTTAATATTTAAAGTTATTAATGAAAGATGAGTATTGAATCCTGTCATTTTCTTTTCTGTTTACATTCTTGATATAGCTGTACTTTTCCACAGTTATACCTTCATTAAATTTCTTTCTACACCCCCTTGGGTATAGTCATTCTTTTTTTCAGAGCTTTGTATTGCTTCCAGAACTCTCTGAAGGGCTGATTTTGTGGACATGAATTCTTTCAGCCTATTTATGTCATGGAAGATTTTTCTTTTGCCTTTGATTATAATAGACATTTTGGCTGTTTATAGTATTCTGGGTTGACATCTGTGGTCATTTAAAACTGGGAATACTTTGGTCCAGGCTCTTCCAGCTTTCATAGTTTGTGCTGAAAAGTCAGCTGTAATCATAATGGATTTTCCTTTATATGTGACTTGTTGTTTCTCTTTTGAGGCTTTCAGTATTGTCTCTTTGTTTTGTACGTTTAGTGTTTTACTATGATGTGCTGTGGAGAGTTTCTTTTCTGGTCCTGTCTGTTTGGTGTTCGATATGCTTCTTGTATTTATATGGTCATGTCTTTCTTTAATTTGGGGAAATTTTCTTACATGATTCTTGTCGAAGATCTGGTCCATGCCATTATCTTGGAATTCTTCTCCTTCCTGTATGCCAATGATTCATAAGTTTGGACCTTTTATGGTGTCACTCAATTCCTGCATATTCCATTCTTGTGATTTTTAAAATTTTTCATAATCTTTGCTTGAGTGGTCTAGTTCGTCCACTTTATCTTTCTGTCGTGATACTCTTTTTTCCATTTCATTCATCCAATTGGTGAGGTGTTTCTAATTGGCTTTCTGAGTGTTTCACTTCCTTCTTCATTTCAGCCTGTGTAATCTTCAATATTTCTGGCTCTTTTCTGAATTCATTCAGAAGTTTATCCCTATCTTCCTTAAGTTGTTTGATTTGTTTGTGTGTTCTTTATATTCACTGAATTCTTTTATTATGTTTATAATTATTCTTTTGAGTTCCATGTCCTGCATTATCTCTAGGGGGTTTTCTTTGTACTCCTCTAGAGGTCTATTCGTGTTTGGTGGGGATTTGTTATTTTTGTTTTTCATGTTACTATTTTTTTCTTTTATTTGACATTTGAATTTCTTTTGTAGTTTCTGATTCTTGTGCAAGTCTCAAAGCTTCAAGTTTAGGTGTGCTTATTTTGTAAACTTTATGTGTCTTTATGGTTTACTTTCTGGGCATGAAAAGCTAGCTCCTCTAAGCTTCCAGTTCTCTCTTTTGATTTTATATTGGAGTGGCCAGATTGCTTTTGTCTTTAGGAGTTCCCACAGAGGCACAAGTCAGATTAGGATCAGATGCTCTCAGGCTTTCTCCTAAGGTCTGGATCACTGGAGGAAAGATTTTGGCCTCAGGAATTTGGAGGTTGGACTGGCCTGGGAGCATGGTCCAGGAAAGATGCTGGTCTAGGGCAGCTACCTGAGATGCAAAGGGAGATGGGGGCGGGAAGAGGCCCCAAGGGCTCCTGGGGACTGTACTGAGGAACTGGGTTGGTTTGGATGCAAAGGTTCAGGAAGTGGAAAGATCAGCTTCAGCATCCAGGAAAGAGGCTTGCAGGTTGTGCAACCCAGGGAAGCAGAGGGAGGTGAGGCGGGGCCAGGCCCATAGGGCTCCTAGGGACCCCAGAAGGCTACTGGCTATTGGTCTTGATGCAAAGGATCAGGAAGCAGTGGTGGTTCCCCAGGTGTCTGGACCACAAAGACAAGGAATGTGACAGGACCCAGTCTAGGAGGAGAGATGGGAGGGGGAGATGGGAGGGTGAAGGAGGTTTGGGGGAGTCTAGGCATGGGAGGCGTGATCTATTTACCCAGGAGAGAAGCCTACAGGTGGTGCAGGCCCAGAGAAAGAGAAAGAGGTCTTATTATTACTATTATTTTATGTATATGTGTGTATTGCCAACATGTAGGTAAGTGCACCATGTAGTGCAATGCTGACGGAGGACAGAAGAATCTGTCAGTTCCCCTGGAACTGGAGTTTCAAATACTTATTAGCTTTCTGGGTGCTGGGATTCAAACCCAGGTCTTCTGCAAGAACAGTTGGTGTTCTTACCTGGTGAGCTATCTCTCCCAGTCCCTTCTCTTTGGATTTATATTGGAGGGAACAGATGGTTTTTTCATGCCTGCTCAGGGGTTCCCACAGAGACCCATGTCAGGTAAGGATCAGATGCTCTCAGGTTTCCTCCTGAGGTCTGGTTCCCTCTAGACAGGAGGCACAGTACAATTTGGGAGGCTTTCAGGGAAGGATGCTGGCCTCAGGAATCAGAGGCAGGATAGGGGTGGGACTGCCAGAGAAGAAGGTTAGTCTCAGGTGTGCAAAGGCTAGTTGGGGGAGGGGTAGGCTATTAGGGCTCTATTGAATTAGACTGAAGAATTAGTTTGGTCTGGGTGCAAGGAGTCAGGAAGCAGTGGGGGATCTGGGCCAAAGTTTTCCCAGTTTTAAATGACCACAGACGCCAACCCAGAATACTATGCCCAGCCAAAATGTCTATTATAGTCGAAGGGGAAAGAAAAATCTTCCATGACATAAATAGGCTGAAGGAATTCATGTCCACAAAACCAGCCTTTCAGAGAGTTCTGGAAGCAATACAAAGAGCTGAAGAAAGATATGACTATACCCGAGGGGTTTCGGAAAGAAATTCAATGAAGGTATAACTGTGGAAAAGTACAGCTATATCAAGAATGTAAACAGAAATAAAAATGACAGGATTCAATACTCATCTTTCATTAATAAGTTTAAATATTAATGGATTGAGCTCCCCAGTTGAAAGACACAGACTAGGTGAATGGATTAAGAAACAAAACCCATCTTTTTGTTGTCTACAAGAAACTCATCTCAATTTCAAGGACTGACACTATCTTAAAGTGAAAGGATGGAAAAAATATACGAAGCAAATGGTTCTAAGAAAAAAGGAGGTGTTGTAATTCTAATATCTGACAAAATAGACTTTAAAACTAATCAGAAGAGATAAAGAGGGCCACTTCATTCTGATCAGAGGACCAATAAGTCAAGAAGATATTACCGTCATGAACATATATTCAACAAGCTTTGGTGCACCCAACTTCATAAAAACAATACTACAGGACTTTAAGACCCAGATTAATCCAACTCATTAAGAGTAGGGGACTTCAGTACCCCACTGACTCCATTAGATAGGTCAATAAGGCAGAGAGTTAACAGAGATACATCTGAATTAAACAATACCATATATCAAATGGACTTAACAAACATCTACCGAGTATTCCATCCAAGAACCAAAGGACATACCTTCTACTCAGCACCCCATGGAACCTTCTCCAAAATCGACTATATACTGGGGGCACAAAACAAACCTCAACAAATACAAAAAGATTGAAATAATTCCATGCATTCTATCAGACTACAATGTAATAAAGCTTACAATCAACACCTGAAGAAGCCCTAATCGCCACATGAACACATGGAGATTAGACAATACCCTCCCTGTTCTCTGCCACCCCCAGCAGCCTCCTTTCCACTTCTTGACACATGTGACTTTTTACCCTCTTCACCTCTTTTATAACACTTATTGTTCACCCTCTCCTTATTTTCCATCTAATTCTATATAGTCTATATTCCCTACCTTAAGTCTTTATTTACAAAATAAAATATTAAAATTTAAGATCTGCACATGAGAGAGAATATATGGTTTGTCTTTCTGAGATTTGATCACCTCACTTAATATAGTGCTGTTATGGAATGAATTATTGAATGATAATTTTATAATCACATTGATTTAAAGATATTTTTCTTTTTAAATTAAGAGAAAATTTTCTTGTAAATTGCACAATGCTGTATGTAAAGAACCCTTAGAAAACCCTTAGTTCTCATAAATATTTTCATCAACATAACATGATAAAAAATCAAAATACAGCAATTAATAGCTTTTATATGCCAATAACTTCTTTATTCTTTGATACGCCAGTTACACACTAGTTGAGAAGAAACTAGAAAAACATCACATTCACAATAGTTTCAAAAATGTCTAGGAATAAACTTAACCAAAGATAGAAATGACTCTGCAATGTAAACATTAAAATATTAAAAAAAGAAATTTGAGACATCAGGAGATGGAAAAACATTTCAGGCTCATGTATTCTCAGGCATAGTAGTGCAACATAACAACAATATGGATAATGATCTATAGATGCAATAAATTAACATCAAATTTGTAGTGATGTCATTGTTCACAGAATTAAGAAAAAAAAATCTCCAAATTCATGAAGAAGCACAACAAACTGAATAGCCAAATCATAATCCTAAGAAAAAATAATAATACTGAAGTCATCAAAATATAGGATCTCAAATTATACCACAGAACCACAGAAACAAAGAATGCATGGTACTGGCACAAAATAGACACATAGAACAATGGTACAGAATAGAACCACCTAATATTTGACAAAGTAATCAAAAAAGTACATTAGTCTAAAAATATCCTCTAAACAAATATGCTTGGAAAACTGGATACCAACATATAAATGAATAAAACTAGATTCAAAGGTCTCACTTTGTACAAAAATCAATTCAAATTTATCCAAAGACATTAATGCAAGATACAAAACTCTGAAAGTTCCAAGGGTAGACGTTCTCAAGCAACAGGAATAGGCAAGGACTATCTGAAAAGATATCCATAAACAGGAAATCAATCTAAAATTGACGAATGGGCTGCACAAAATCATAAAAATTTTGAATAGCTAAAGGAAAAAATAGAGAGGAGACAGCCTCTAGGACAGGGAATAACTGTCAGCCGTATGTGAAAAAGGTAATTAATATCTTCAGTATACAAAGAACTGAAAAAATTAAGTGTAAAAATACCACCCAATCAGGAGATGGACTCATGAACTGCATAGATACTTTTCACAAGAAGTACAAATGGCTAATAAATATTTGAAAAGTTATCAAACATCTTTAGCCACAAGAGAAATTAAATTTTAAAATTCTTTGACATTCTATCTCATCTCAGTCAGAATGACTAACAGATGATAATAGTGATTGCAAATGCTGGTATGGAGGTTAAAGCAATACTTACACACGGTCAGACTATAGATTGATATAGCCTAATTAGAATGGGGTTTCTAACTTAGCTTTACCACTCCTGGATATATATATCCAAAGGATTTTAAGGAATGAGAATTTTGCAGTTGTGAAACTAGCAAGTACAGGCTTCTTTGTTTTCTACTATGTTGTCATCAAAACACATAATAGTAAAATTTAAATCATTTTTAACCTTATCTTTAAATGTTTTGATTTATTTATTTTTATATGCACGAGTGTTATATCTACATGTGTATAAATGCTCTGGTGCCATGCAGTGGCTGCAGAGAACAGAAGAGGGTGTTGGATCCCCTGGAACTGGAGTTACAGAAGGTCATTAGCCACCATGTGGGTCCTTGGATTCAAACCCGGGTCTTCTGCAAGAACAGCAAATGCTCTTAAACGTTGAACCATGTCTCCGGCCCCAAATTTTTATACTTATGATGTCATATACTGTTAAAAGAAACACATGGTAAATATTCTGCCTAGAAATCTTTGCAGAATCTATGAGCTCATTTAAGTACATTTAAAAAAATTTACATTACTGTAAGTGGTAGTACTTCCGAACTTCCCCAGTAATGGACTAGACAAGCTACTTTTTTTTCAAACTCCAGTAACAATTCTCTCCCATAATTTTTGCATTGACTAGAGCACCTTATGATACTCAAACCAGTGTCAGAGAATATAAAGTTTTGCTACAAAACTACATGGTTTGATAACTCATTGTTTATTCTTATTATCTGTTGATATGTGTCATAAATTTTCACATTTTTTGTGACTAAAACAGGCATCATATTATTTTACCTCACATTTAAATTTTTTTTTATTATTTTTATTTTATGTGTATGAGTATATTGCCTGTATGTATGTAGAAATTCAGTGAGAAGTTGGCTGGGTAATTTTTTGCTTTATGTGGCAAGAATTAAAGATGTGCTGTGTTATTCTGCTGAGAGCTGAATGGTCTGTTTGGTTCTAGATATATCTCATTATCTTTTGTTCATGGTATGTTAGAAATGATGACTAATGAGCTTTACCAGGTCCCTCTTCTTATTCATTTAGGCACACGATGACAAGATCTTTTTCTTAGGACAATCAGACTTTGCAGGATGCCAGGGAGCCCAAAGGTAGAAATTAGTGGTCAGTGCAGTGAAGACCTGTACAAAGCAAAGACTACATGCTTTGTGGGAACAAAACAGTCTTTGTTTTATTCATTAGCCTCTTTATTAGCTCTTAGAGCTGGTGTGGATACATCCTTTGCCTTTTAATATTCTTTGTTATTTGGTTCTAAATATTTGCTTCTTTTGGTTTCACTTTCTTCTATGATTTATGAGTTCTTGAAATATTTCCTACTACATTTGCAATTTTTGGCTATTTTATAGATCTTATTTGTATTTTATACTTATATTTGTCTGGAAGATTATTGGAAAACTTAGTGGCTTGACAAAGTATACAAAATATGACACAAAAGTACTTTAGTATCTATAGATAAGAAATCTGGGCATAGCTTAAGGGTTTCTCTGCATATGAGTCTCTAACAAAGCTCTAGTGAAAGTATATGTTGGGGTTATATTTCCATAGGAAGGCTTGCTTCCCCACTGGTTTACTATTTTCTGGGTTCAGTAAATTGGTATTAATTTACTTTGAAAATAGGGCTGGAGATATTGCTTAGCAAAGAGCACTCTTACAAGGACCTGGGTTTGGTTTACAGCACAGATATGGTGACTGAAACAACCATTGTTAACAGGCTCTAAGAGAGCTCATGCTCTCTTCTGGTTTCTGTGGGCATTGCACACACATGGTGCACTTGCACACCTTCAGGCAAAGCATTCTTACTGTAAAAAAATATTTAAAAATTATAGCTATATCGCAGCCCTTTGATGTTATTTTACATAACATTAACAATATGTTAGTTAACACTAAACACATTGCTATTAATTTTGTGATAATCAATTCATAAAAGATTTAAAGAAGAAAAGAAAAGCATTTTTCAATCTATAGGTACAATTTCTATTTTTTCCTTCTTGTCTCTGAGTAATAATTTTCATGTGACATTTTTTTCTTGCACCTGAAAAAATTCTCTCTGTGCTCCTTATAATATGGATATTCTGGCAATGACTTTTCATTCATCATATATTTAGTTGGTTCATAAATTGTATATAAGCAAGACAAACCACATTCTTCACTCCCAAGAAATAAAAATGAAAAAATTCTGAGGCCTAGAGGCTGAATAGATTGATTAGATACTCTGTTCAGAGGTGTGTTAAGAGTTTGAATTTATAATTCTAGGCTACAGTGATGTATTGAATGCATTCAGTTTCCACTGAAAGTAAAGCTGCAGATATAGCTCAATAAGTTTGATTCCCTAGCATGCTCAAGGCCTTGGGATCAATCTTGATAGTGGCAATAAAACAAGTCAAAACTAAGAAAAAAGCCTTAATCTAGAGAAAAACCCATGTCTTAGCACTAACAGCTTCATCTTTTGAAGACCTGTCCTATGTAGATTTTTTCAGCATTTTTTTGTTAATTCAGTGCCTCCTTAATTATAACTTCATAGGTAGCATTTCATAAGATATTATTTTTTTTGTTAGGAAACCAGTGCTATTATACCATATATTTGTACAAAATATGTAATTATTAGAAAGACTCAGTCAATTTCTATAAAAGTTTAAAGGGATCCAGTAGTTTTATGCACACCCATTGACTTCTTGCTCACATAGGAGGATCATTTCAGCTTAGTTGTCTGAAGTTAAGATAATCTCATGGTACAAGAATAGCAGTATTCTTTCTGGAAGTTTTCCCATCTCTGTCTCTCTTCCTATATGACATGATGTTACTTTATAAATGTAGTCATCATTTTCACCCAATCTTAGAAATTAAATCATTACTGTATAAGTTGAAAGCAAAATATTTTATATGAAATTTAAATCTTAGCCCATTTGTACTCACCAGCTGGGCAGTAATTTGTACATTGATTCAATGAGATATAATTAGGGGGTGCAGATTGGTATGTCATATTTTGTTTCAATAGCTGAATAGTGTGTTTATTTATGTTTTGTATCACAAACAATTACTTGAAATCCCAAGTAATTATGAATAATTGTTCTTTGCCATATCCATAAAAGTTCTCTGGTGATTTCTGACATCATCAAATACTTTTCAAAGTTACTGAAGGAAGATTTTCTTTATTGCTATGGTGCACTCTTACTTATCAGTTATTGGTTTGGCTTTGATTAGTAATGTATCATTTAATAATCCCATCATTTTTTGTCATTCTTTGGATACGTCCATGTGCTCATGTCTGCAGGCTAGGGCAAAAGCATTCTGTTCCTCTCTGTGTAGATCTATAAAGAAGTGTACCTTGTAAACATATCTGCACCACCCCGTTAATTGCAGCATTATTAATGCTAGCTGAGATATGGAATAAACTTAGATATATGACAATGCATAAATGGATAAAGAAAGTGTATTTTAATGGGAGAGTGGCAATAACTGCTTTCTTCTACACATAGGCATATGTAAGATATATTTTTATATCTATACATGTATCTACACAGGTAGAATACTATATTACTAACTGTATTCATAATAAAGGACCTTAGATCAACATTTGTCTATTTTACATCACTGTAATCTTCTACCTTTCAAACATTTGTCATTTATCATTAACTATCAATATATCTAACATTTAAACATATGGAACATTGTTCAACCCCTGAAAAGAGAGACTAGCCAATTAAGACAGCATGGATGGCTCTTTGTTACTAGGAAAGGAACAGCTGCTCCTGCCCCCTGGTGAGCTAGTAAGAACCTGTCCACTCCTTTGCCATCTTCCCTCTCTAGGGCTACAATGGGAATTCCTGCTTTTCAACCCTGGTGGGCTATTTAGAATCCACCTAATCCTTTGAAATATCCACACTTAGAGTTTTAGTTGTGTTTTCCCACCTGGTACACTGGAATCACCAGACTGAAATAACCTTGTCCCTATAATTAAACAAACAAACAACAACATCAAAAAATATCAAGGGTAGGAATCTGGAGCACAGACAAGCTATCTATTCATACCTTATTGTAAATCAACAAAGCTACAACAATAATAAAAACAGAACGAAGCTACAGGCTAGAATTTCGTATCAAACATAACCAAAAAAATAAGCCCATGTACCCAGGTCACAATGCATGAATACAAATAATATTAAAAACCAACATAATGTGTTTACATCAAATACCATCAATCCTATAGGTGTTCAACAATGAGAATGAGCAGGTGAAACCACAGGACACAAAACTTAAAGGAGCAATCATAAATATGTTCAAAGAATTCAAATCTTTAAAGAATGCACAAACAAACAACTCAAGGAACTCAAAAAGGATAGGAATTAACTCTGGATTAGGCTCAAGAAAATACAACTATATGGCTGAATAAAATGACAAAGACAATTCAGGACTTGAAAAGTAAATTCATGGAAATAGAGTAATATGTAAGAAAACCCAAGTGGAGATGAAGATGGAATTAAAAAACTTAATAAGTTGATGAGAAGAGGCTGACACAATGTATTCCAGGTTCTAGATGATCACTCATAGATGCCAACCCAGACTTATTTACCCAGCAAAATGGTCACTGTCCATCATAGTCAAATGAGAAAGAAAAATATTCCATTATATAAACAGGCTAAACAATTCATACCTACAAAAACAGTCCTACAGAGAATATTGGAAGCAATACAAATGATTGAAAAAAGGAATAACCATATCTAAAAGGCTATGAAAAGTAAACAAATGAAGTTATAATTATGAAAAGTCAAAGTAGGTAAACAAATGAAATTATAATTATGGAAAATCAAAGTAGGACTAAGAATATAAACAGAATATAAAACTACATCATATAAATATTTCAATAATAACTTTAAATATCAATTGCCTCATTGTCTAATCCCAAAACATAGGCTAGTTGAATGGATTAAGAAACTTAAGAAACAAAATCCGTCTTTTGTTTGTGTACAAGAAACTCATCTTACCTTCTAGGACAGGCATCACATTAAAGCGAATGGATGGAAAAAATTGAAGCAAATAGCATAAAGAAATAAGCATGATTTCTATTTTAGTATCAAATTAAATAGACTTCAAACTAAAATTAATCAGAAAAGACAAAAAATGTCTTTTCATTATGATCAAGAGAAAAATTGACCAAGAAGATAGGTCCATCAGAATAACAACTGACTTTTCAATGGAGATTATGAAAGCCAGAAGGGCTTGGACTAATGCCACACAAGTCATGAAAGAAAATAAATCAGAGCCCAGACTATATACGTAGCAAAAATATCAGTTGTAATTGAAGCAGAAAGCAAAGACTTCCCACAATAAAAATCGATTTAAGCAATTTATGTCCAAGAAACCAGCTGTATAAGGAATACTTTAAGAGATACTTCAGTCTCAAAAGATTATATACTCTCGAGATGGCAAAAAGAATAAATAAATTATCCCAGAACAGTCAACCAAAAGAGGGCTAAGAAAATACAACACCAACATAACAGGACTTAATAAATATGGGTCAATAGTAACTGTCAATATGAATGATCTCAACTCCCCAGTAAAAAGACACAAACTGATAGGATTAGTAAACAGGATCCATTGATTCATTGCCTCCAGCAAACACACCTAATCTACAATGATTAAGATCATTTTAGGATAAACGGATGTACAAAGATATTCCAAACAAAGGGAATTAAGAAACAAGCAGGTGTAGCTATTCTAATACCCAACAAAGTAGACTTCAAACTAAAACTAGTCAGAAGAGACAGTAAAGGTCACTTCATACACGTTAAAGGGTAAATACACCAGGAAGAAATTACAATCCTAAATATATATGTACCAAACTTAGGGGGAACCCAACTTCATTAAAAATTTTATCAGTCCTAAAATCACATAGTGACTCTAACACAATGTTAGGGAGTGACTCCAATACTTCACTGTCACCAATAGACAGTTCTATCATACGAAAACTAAGTAGAGAAACTCTAGAGTTAAATGACATCATAATCAAATGAATCTAACAGAACTCTACATAACATTCCACCACAAAACAAAAGATACACTTTCTTCTCAGCAGCTCCTGGAACTTTCTCCAAAGCCGATCACAAATTAGGACACAAGGCAATTGCTTACAAATTTAGGAAAATGGAAATGTCATCCTGCTTTCTATCTGACTACAGAGGAAGGAATATACCTGTATATCAAAAAAATGCAAAAAAGTACAGAAACTCATAGAAGCTAACCAACATACTAGTGAATGAAATTTGGATCAAGGGAGAAATCAAGAGGAAAATTTAAAAATTCCTAGAATTGAATGACAATGTAAATACATGATAAAAAAACCTATGGGAAATAATGCATGCAATCTTGCAGACAAATTTATAGTAGGAAATGATTACAGCAGAAAATTAGAAACATCTAATATACGTAAGTTAATAATGTACCTGAAGTCCTCGGAAAGTAAAGAACAGTATGTAAAAAGAGTACACAGAAAGAAAAAAAAAGTAGAGATCAAGACTGAAACTAATCAAGCAAGAAAAAAGAAAACACAAAGAATCAAAGAATTATATAGTTGATTCTTTGGAAAGGTTGACAAACCTTGAGCCAAAGAAAGAGAGAGAGAGGGGACTCAAATGAACTCAGAGATGAAAAGGAAAACATTACAACAGATACCGAGGAAATTCAGAAATTTCTAAGGATATACTTTAAAAAAAATCTATATTTTACTAAACTAAAAAATCTGAAAGAAATGTAAAAATTTCTAGGTATGTCCAGTATATCAAAGTTGAATAGAAATGACATAAATAACAAATGAACCCATAGCAAACAATGAGATGGATGCAGTAATTAAAAGTTTCCCAACTAAAAGAGCCCAGGCCCAGATGGATTCAATGCATAATTCTACCAAACCTTAAAAAATAAGTCATATCAATACTCTTCAAATTATTTCATAAAAGGCAAAAGGAAGGAACACTACTATATCCTCTCTAGGGAGGCAATGTTACTCTAATAATAATACCAGATGAAGACCAAATCAAAGAAAGAAAATTATAGTCCAATCTCTCTGATGAACATAGAAACAAAAATTCTCAATAATATACTTACAATCCAAATGTCAGAATGTAAGAATAATTATACACGATGATCAAGTTGATTTCATCTCTGTGATGTAGGGATGGTTTAACATATGTAAATCAAAAAAATGTAAACTGCCCTATAAACAGACCCAAAGACAGAAAGTACAAGATCATCTCATTAGTTGTAGAACAGACCTTTGACAAAATCCAACCTCCCTTCATGATAAAAATCATAGAGAGCTTAGGGCTATAGGGAACATATCTCAACACAATAAGGACATTATAGAACAACCCACATCCAACATCATGCCAGATGGAAAAAAAAAACTCAAAGAATTACCATTAAAATCAAGAACCAGGCCAGGAACTTTACTCTCTCTATTATTGTTCATTGTAGTACTTGAAGTCTCAGCTAGAACAAGACAAACAATGAAGGGGAGATAAAGGGGACAAACTAGGAAGGAAGTATTCAAGTATCCTTATTTGCAGATGATTTCATACATAAATTTATACTAAAGATTCCATTTAAAACTTATAGATGTAATAAATATGCTCAGTAAACTATCAGGGCATAAAATTAACACTCAAAACTCAGCAGCCTTCACAGAAATTGAAGAAATAATTTCAAATTTCATATAAACACAAAAAAAATCAGGATAGTCAAAAGAACCCTGAACAATAAAAGAACTACTGGACACATTACAATCCCTTATCTCAAACTGCACTACAGAGCTATAGTAATAAAACCAACATGGGGAGATACTTGCAGACAGCCTGAGAGGGTGGGTTAGGCCTCCATCCGGGTAGGGGCTCAGAGCTCAGCAGACCACCAGAGAGTGCCAGGTTCTGACCTCCCTCTGGCCTCCAACTACCAGAGGGCCTCAGAACCTAGGGGAATACATGACAGCCCCAGGATCTGTGCCATATCATCTCCCTACTTGGGATTTTGTGAAGCCCCTCCCAAGGCCCCAGGGGCAGATCTGGCTTTGGTAGGCTAAGGCTGAGATCCTAGCAGACAGCCTGAGAAGGTGGATTCAGACTTCCATTGGTGTAGAGGCTGGGATCTCAGCAGACCACCTGTCCTCCCTCTGGCATAGGGTTGACAATGTGGAACTGCCTGAGAGAGCCTGGATCCTGAAGGAAGCCTGAGTGTAATTGACTGGAACCTGAATTGGGCTTCTGTGGGTACCCCTGAATAGCTGATCTGAAACCATCAGTTCCTTCCAAAATAAACCTGAGAAAACCTGAACCTTGTACCAACCAGCTTTACATAACCAAAAAGGAAAAGATCTAGGCACCCAGATAATACAAACAGAAGCATACTTCAACTTAATTCTCGTATCAGAATCATAAAAAACAAAAGAAATCCACATGCCAAAACAACAACGAAAGAATAATAAAATGGAAAGCCAAAACACTGTGTCTCCACCAAGCCTCACCAATCCTGCAGAATAGTTTGACAAAGAGAACCCTCTAGGGATAACCCAGGACAATGAATTTAAAAGAACAATCATAAACATGATCAAGGAATTCAATGAATTTAAAGAACACAAGAACAAAGAAATCAAAGAGATTAAAGAAGGTAGGGATAAACTTATGAATGGATTTACAAGAGAGATAGAAACATTGAAGAAAACTCAGGCAGAAATGAAGAAGGAAGTGCAAAACTCAATAAGTCAATTTGAAACAGCAAGGGAAAGCCTCACCTCTAGTATGAATGAAATAGAAATCAGAATATCAATACTGGAGGATATAGTTGAAGAATTGGACCACTCAAGCAAAGATTATGGAAAATTGAAAAAAAACAGGAATGGATTATGCAAGTGATATGGGACACCATGAAAAGACCAAATCTATGGATCATAGGAATGGAGGAAGAGAATTTCCCAAAATTAAGGAAAGACATCCCCATAAAAATACAGGAAGCACATAGAACACAAAATAGACAGGATCAGTAAAGAAACTCGCCACAACATAACATAGTAAAAACACTAAATGTACAGAACAAAGAGAGAATACTGAAAGCAGCAAAAGAAAAACAACAGGTCACATACAATGGAAAGCCCATCAGAATTACAGCTGATTTATCAATGCAAACTATGAAAGCCAGAAGAGCCTGAACCAAGGTATTTCCAGGTCTATATGACAATAGATGCCAGCCCAGAAAACTATACCCAGCAAAAATTTCTATTATAGTTGAGGGGGAAAGAAAAATTTTCCATGACAAGAGTAGCCTGAAAGAATACATGTCCACAAAACCAGCACTTCAAAGAACACTTGAAGCAATACAGAGAGTGGAGAGAGAAACAACTATACCTCAGGGGCAATGAAAGAAAATAAACAAAGATATAATCTAGGAAACACAAATTACACAGAGAACACAAACAGCAATCAAAATGATGCCAACCAATACACACCTTTCAATAATAAACTTAAGTACCAATGGAGTGAAGTCCCCAGTAAAAAGACACAGGCTAAGCGAATGGATTAAGTAACAAAATCCATCCCTCTGCTGTCTGTCAGAAACCCACCTCACCTTAAAGGATAGGCACTACCTTAAGGTATAAAGGATGGTAAAGAATATTCCAAGCAAATGGCACTAAGAAACAAGCAGGGGTTGCAATTCTAATATCTGACAAAATAGACTACAAAGTAAAACTAATCAGAAGAGATAAGGAGGGTCACTTCATTCTGATCAAAGGAACAGTTAACCAAGAAGATATTACAATCCTTAACATCTATGTACCAAATTCTGGTGCATCCAAATTCATAAAAACAACACTATAGGACTATAAGACACAGATTAAACCCAACTCAGTAATAGTACGGATCTTTGATACCCCACTATCTCCATTAGACAGGTCAACTGGACAAAGAATAAACAGAGAATGATACCATACATCAAATGGACGTAACAGACATCTTTTGAATATTCCAACCAAGCACCAAACAATAAACATTCTACTGAGCAACCCATGGAAATTTTTCAAAAATTGATGACATACTGGGCCACAAAACAAACCTCAACAAATACAAAAATATTGAAATAATTCCATGCATTCTATCATATCACAAAGCAGTAAAGCTCAAAATCAACACTGGATGAAGCCCTAGTCACTACACAAACTCTTGGTGATTGAACAGCACAATCCTAAACAATGAGTGGGTCAAAGGAGAAATTAAGAAAGAAATAAAAGAACTTCTGCAATTCAATGTAAAGAACAATACAACACATCACAACCTCTGGCACATATTAAAAGCAGTCCTAAGAGGGAAGTTTATAACTCTAAGTGCCTACATTACAAATTTAGAAAGAGACCAAATAAATGATGTAACACTGCAACTCAAGGCACTGGAAAGGCAAGAACGAATGAAACCCAAACCAAGCAGAATAGAAGAAATAACAAAATTAGAGCTAAAATTAATGAAATAGAAACAAAGAAAATACAAAGAATCAATGATTCTAAGAGCTGGTTCTTTGAAATACTAAACAAGATAGACAGACCCTTAGCCCAGTTAACCAAAAGAAAGAGCCAATCTAAATCAGCAAAATCGGAGATGAAAGGGGAAACATCACAACAGACACCCAAAAGAATGGAATATTTTAAAAAACCTATATGCTACTAAATCTGAAAGTCTAAAAGAAATGGATGGATATCTGAAATCATGGGAACCTCCAAAGTTAAACCAAGAAGAGATCAACAGTTTAAACAGACCCATAAAAAGCCATAACACAAAAAGAAATTGAAACAGTAATACAAAACTTCCCGACTGAAAAAAGCCCAGGACCAGATGATTTTACAGCAGAATTCTACCAGACATTTAAAGAAGACTTCCAACCAATATTACTTAAATTATTCAAAATGATAGAAACAGAGCAAAAACTCTCAAATTCCTTCTATGAAGCCAACATCACTCTAATACTCAAACCAGGTAAAGACACAACCAAAAAAGAAAACTTTAGACCCATATCCTTAATGTATAGATGCAAAAATTCTCAACAAAATACTTGCAAACCACATACAGATGTACATCAAAAAGATCTTCACCATGATCATTTAAGCTTTATCCCAGAGATGCAGGGATAGTTCAATATATGCAAGTCAATAAACATCATTAATCATATAAATGGACTCAAAGGAAAAAAAAACACATTGTCACTTCAATAGATGCGGAAAAGGCTTTTGACAAAATTCAGCACGTATTTATGTTCAAAGTCCTAGAGTGAATTGGACTGGAAGGAACATGCCTCAACATAATTAAAGCCATGTATAAAAAATCCATAGCCAACAACATTCTAAATGGAGAAAAACTGGCAGCATTCCCATTGAAATCAGGAACCAGACAAGGCTGTCCACTATCTCCACTCCTCTTTAACATAGTGCTTGAAACTCTTGCCAGAGGAATAAGACAGGAAAAGGAAATTAAAGGAGTGCTAATTTGAAAAGAAGACAAAATGTCACTTTTTACAGATGATATGATACTATACAAACCAGAAAACTCTGAGAACTGATCAACACTTTCAGTATAGTGGCAGGTTATAAAATTAATCTACAAAAATCAGTAGCCTTTCTATATACCAATAACAGGCAATTGGAGAAAGAATAGAGGGAAATGCCCCCATTCACAATTGCTACAAAACAATTAAAATATCTTGGAATAAATCTGACCAAAGATACCAAAAGTTCTACAATGAAAATTTTAAATCATTAAAGAAAGAGATTGAGGAAGATACCAGGAGATGGAAGTGTCACAGGTCAGTGACCACAATTCAAGCCTGAGGGGCTTGGGGACCCTGAGGTATAGGTACAGAAGAAATCAGGACACAGGGGATGCAGTGGAGTGTGAACCAATGCATGCTTTATTCTAAGAAGTAACCTTATTTATAGTACAACAAGAGGAAGAGAAATGTTCTACTCAGGCCAAATGATCTAATTCTGACATTTGTAGTACCTTCCTGACCTTTACAAGATCTTCAGGTTCCCTGTTTGGGATCTTATATATCTTTGTAGCTTTATTATTTACCTTTAATCAGGTACAAGGAGCAGTTGGCCTTATGATAAGAATAACTGCAGAAGAACATCCAAGTTCTCAGGGAACTGAAGTTTCCCGGTCCAGGTCTGAGTTTATTTCAGGTCAGAACTTATTCTGAATTTACTTCAGATCAGAGCTCGGGCCTTCACATGGAAGGACCTGCCATGTTCATTGATTGGAAGAATTAATATTGTTAAAATGACCATCCTACAAAAAGCAATATATAGATTCAATGCAATCCCAATCAAAATCCCCATGACATACTTCACAGAATTAGAAAAATCCATCCTTAAATTCATATGGAGGCACAGAAGACCCCAGATAGCCAAATCAACCCTGAGCAGAAAGAGGAACATTTGGGGGGATTACTATACTGGATCTCAAAGTATACTACATCCGTAATCATAAAAACAGCATAGTACTGGCACAGAAACAAACACATATATCAATGGAACACCATTGAAGATTCAAACCTAAGTACATGCAATTTCAGCCGCCTGATATTTGACAGAGTTGCCAAGAACACATAATAGAGGAAAGTCAGCATCTTCAACAAATGGTGCTGGCAAAACTGGATCTCCACCTACTGTAGAAGAATGAAACTAGATCCTTATCTTTCACATTGCACAAAAGTCAACTCCAGATGAATCAAAGGCCTCAGTGTGAAACTGGAAACCCTGAAACTATTAGAAGAAAATATTGGCAGTAACTTACAAGATATAGCTGTAGGAAACGATTTCAAAATCAGAAGTTGCTCAGGAATTAAGGTCAGCAATCAATAAATGGGACCTCATTAAACTAATAAGCTTCTGTACAACAAAAGAAACAATAAAAAAATTGAATAGAAATCCCACAGAATGGGAAAAAAATCTTCACCAGTGACACATCTGACAAAGGTTTAACATCAAGCATATATAAAGAATGCAAAAAACAAAGAATTGAGAAACCAAATGACCCATTGAAAAGATGGGCTAAAGATCTAAACAGAGAGTTCTCAAAGGAAGAAAGAAAGATGGCTAAGAAACATCTCAAAAAGTGTTCAACATCATTAGTAATTAGGGAAATGCAAAATAAAACCACCCTAAGGTATCACCTTACCCCAATCAGACTGGCTAGGATCAAGAGAACAAATGATACTGAATGCTGGCCAGGATGTGGAGAATTGGGAACGCTCATTCACAGCTGGTGCTATTGCAAACCCATACAGCCTCTATGGAAAACAGTGTGGAGAACTCTTAAAAAACTGAAAATGAACCTGCCATATGACCCAGTTATACCACTCCTTGGCATATACCCAAAGGACTCATCGTATTGCAGAGAATCTTGCACAACCATGTTTGTTGCTGCTCTTTTCACAAAGGCTAAGAGTTGGAAACAACCTAAGTGTCCCTCAACTGATGAGTGGTTAACAAAAATGTGGTATATTTACACAATGGCATTCTATTCAGCAGGAAAGAAGGATGAAATAATGAAATTTGCAGGTAAATGGATGGATCTAGAAACTGTTATACTAAGTGAAGTAACACAGACTCAGAAAAAATAAACAACATATGTTCTCCCTTATATGTGGCTCCTAGCACCAAATGCTTTTAAATTCCAGGTTCTTTTAATAAAATGATGCTATACAGCAGTCCCTTCTGCATGAAATAACAACCATCATCATGACTTCGCTTGAGCCTGATCACTAAACATAGTCACAATTGGACTTGTTGATGGTTGTGTTCATTCATTAAAGGAGGGCCAAGCAGGGTCACTGGACCCTCATTTGAGTATCCAGCTACTCTTCCCACCCAACTAGTCTAGCCTTGGAAGACAAAAGAAAAATGAGGAGGAACCCAATAGAGGAACGCTTTTGGAAGCCCTTGTACAGAAACTCCAGTGGACTCTCATATGAACATTTGAAAATTGCCCTGTTCTGACTTTTTTCTAGTTCCCTGTCTAGAACTTGAAATGATAATTACTCTTGCCTTTACTTTTCCTTCACAGCTCCTATTCATGATTCAAGGACTTTCTTCTCCCCTTAGAGATAAGAGTTATACAATTTTGGAGTCTTTTGATAGACCACTGAAGGGTACTCCAGTGGCCTCACCCTGCATCCCTGTTCAGCATGGAAGAAGCCAGAGTGGTCTGCATCCCTATTCCCTATTGGCAACTTGGGTAACCCCTTCAGAGGATGGTGTGATAAGAATAAGAGGTAGGAATTGGCTAGGCAATTAGGGTAAAAAGACCCCAGAGATGTGTAGCCAGTTTCTTGTTAAAGCTCATAATGTCCTTGGGCCTGTAGCAACATACTCTGTTCCAAAAGCAAAAAATATCAAAATGTCAAAAGTATTTGGGAGCTTGTATGTAATCCTTAAAATATTTTAGGGTTATCTCTTCAGGGGGGAATGTTGGAGGGGAGGGAGTGGAAATGGATTTGATCAAAACATTTTATATGCATGTATGAAATTCTCAATAAAGTTTTTGTAAAAGTTAAAAAAAACAGCAGAGTACTGGCATAAACACAGACACATTGATCAGTGAAACAGAATTGAGGACCCAGATTTAAATCTATGCATTTACAGTCACCTGATTTTTGTAATAGGAGTCACAAACACACTGGAGAATAGACAGCATGTTCAACAAATGGTGCTGGTCAAACTGAATAGGAGCATATAGAAGAATTAAACTAGGTCTGTATCTTTCACCATGCACAAACTCAACTGAAATGGATGAAGGAACTTAACATAAGACCCGGTATCCTAAGTCAGATAGATGAGAAAGAATAGAGAATACATTGGAACTTACAGGCACCAAACAGGATTTTCTGAACCAGACTCCTATAGTGCAAGCATTAGATATAATAATTCGCAAACTGGACCTCATGAAACAAAAGCCACAGCATCTGCCACTACAGTTTGAATGAAGAGGAAACCTTCAGAATGGGAAAAAATCTTTCTGCTATAACTCTGAAGGTTAGTATATATAATATACAAAGAGGTTAAAAAAAACCTGAACACCAAAAAAATCAAACAACCCAATTAAAAATTAGGGCAAGGAAATGAATAAGGGTTCTGTGAAGATGGAATACATTTGACTGAGAAATACTTTAAAAATCTCCAACATTTTAGTCATCAGGGAAGTGTAAATGAAAACTACTTTGAGATTTCATATGATCACACTCAGATTGGCAAGATATAAAAAATGACAAATACTGGCAAGGATGTGGAAGGAGGGGAACTCTTACTTGATGCTGGTGGGATTGTGAACTGGTGTAGCCATTGTAGAAATCAGTGTGGAGATTCCTCAAAAAGATAGAAATTGATCTACCATTTGATCTAGCTATAATCTACTTGGGTATATACCTCAAAGACACTCCACTACAGAAATACCAATTCATCCATGTTCATTGCTGCCCTTCTTATAATAGACAAGAATTAGAAACAACCTAGAGATCCATCAGAGGATGAATGGATAATGAAGGTGTGGTACATATACACAATGGAATATTATTCAGCTCTAAAAGAATTATAAAATTTCTCAAAAAATTGATAGGAGTGGAAACATTCATTCTGAAATATAAACACTGTATGTTCTCATTCATAGTTTGATGTTAGCGTCCAAATCTTAGATATGTATGTTTCAATTTGAAAATCCATAGAAGTTGGGAAACTAACAAACAGCCGTAGGTGAGGAAAAATCTTCCTGGGAGGGGAGGTAAAATGCAGTGATATAAACAGAGAAAAGAGAATAACAGAATAAGAATGGTTAAATGAGGCGGAAATGGGCGGGTACAGCAGAAAAATGTATGTGGAGGGATAACTAACACTAAATGTCTTTAGGAAAAGCCACATGAAACCCAACGACTATAGAAGCTACATAAAACATATGCATATACCTTATAAAAAGAGATTTAAAGGAATTACCTTATAACAGGAAATCATTGCCCCTACTAGACACACAGGCTTGCAAAGTAAAAGATCAGTGCTAGGAATTGTTTGCATTTTCAAAATTTGATTTGGAGTTATTAAAAATCCATAAAATTGGTTTATAATCTCTTTGAAACTGTTATCCAGGGATCCCATAGACCCACAAATAATACTGGCCATTGCTTCTACTGCTGGTTACCCACCAGAATTTACGGTAAGCCTCTATTGCTGAAGACACTATATAAATCAGTTGTATAACAAACAAGGAGAAATAAACCTGGTGTTGACTTCAAAGTAACATCTGTTTTGTCTGTCTTTCATAGCGCTAGAAGACGCTATCAAAGCTACCTGCATAGAACATTTAGCATAAATCCTAAGAAGGTGCGAATCCTGTGAACTACAACTGTCCTGGTAAGTTATTCCCTCTGGTGCAATAATGGCATAAAGAGTATGGAAGTAGCCAACTACTTTCTAGATGGATTTAAGGTCTGCTTCATAGGATAGAGTCCATACCTGATGCTAATATTACGTCTAGGAACTTGAGGCTAGAAAGCCAGCAGGCCATGAGGGAAACCCTAATATAACTATTCTACTAAATATACACATTATTAAACTGATTTCTAATGACATATTTTGTATTCATAGAGTAATGCTTCTTTCAACATTAGGCAGAGAAGCACCCTTTGGTAACAGATATTGATTGTCACAGAGAATAACAACTGATCAACATGAAGAGAATAAGAGGCTGCAGACCTTTTATTCCTGAATAGGAAACATTTATACATCTGTGTGTTGATGCTCAGGGATCATTGTAGAACTGGGAGCAGAAACACTGCAAGAAACACAAAGGGCAGATAACCACAAAGAAACAGAGTTTTCTAGACAGCTGGGAAGTGACTCACTTGAACTCACAGCAATGGTGACAACACAGACACATCCTATGTAAGCTCAAAATAGACAAAACTCAGAAATTATTTACAAAACAATAGCAGCTTGGAAGGGGAGATTCAGTCTCTTTTTTTAGAAGTTGCTGGAATAAACTCAGTTGTTACGTTTAAAAATTAAGCCAAGCCTGGTGGCACACGCCTTTAATCCCAGCACTCAGGAGGCAGAGGCAGGCAGACCTCTGTGAGTTCAAGGCCAGCCTGGACTACATAGTGAGTTCCAGGACAGCTGGAGCTACAGGGAGACCCTGTCTCAATAAGACCAAAAAAGAAAAAAAAAACCCAAAACCCCAATGTTTAGTGGAGCCTTCTATAGTTGTGACTCTGTATCTTGTCCTGTGTGACACAGAAGATCCAACGTGTGACTAAACACAGAAAGATATTTGTGACTGAAGCTTATGAAAGCTAGAATCAGAGTGGAAGCTCTTACAAACTGCCATTTAATTAATATTGAAAAGAAATTAAGGGATTAAATAAATAGACTAAAGTTCATTATATTGCCATCTCAAAAATAATCAGGCCTCCACGTAAAGTTTCCATACCTAATGAATGGCAGAACCATGATTGCCTGTATTCCCAACATTTACAACCTAAGTTGCAACTCTAGAAGACTCATTTCCAGCTCTCCAACTCTGTGCCTCAAAGCATCTTGCACAGATTCTTTCTGACAGTCAATGCAAGGCTATGCTTTGCTGGAATGCACTTGGGTACTGGGACTGACTCTTTTTCCTCCTTCAAGATGGTTCAAATACCACTTTCCCTAATTAAATACTTTATTTAAATGATAACCCATTCTTTTTCAATCATACTTGGAAATTTTTATTTTCACAAAATAGAATTGTCTAATCAATTTGGTAGTAAGCTACTTGTTCTTGGCAAGATTCAAGGCTTTTGCCTCTAGGGATTATTGAAGGGAAGAAAATCATTCAAAAGATATTACTTCTTTTGAATTTGTTCCAAGTATCCTAAAAAGCTTATCTATTAAATAGCAATGATGAAAAAATCATTTATTGTATTATGACTATAAATGGAAGAAATATTTTCCTGAGTAAATGACCCAAAAAGTCTCTGAAAACTGAAATCTACCCAAGCTGGGATTTAACCTCTGAGGTATGTCTTTTGCTGTGTTCATCATTGCTTAGGAAAGGTTTTGGAAGGCCTCAACGTCATGGGACCTCTCACATATAAGGACATATTTTTAATAAAAGAGGAAGGGATTTTAGGGAGCTTCTACTTGAATAACTTAAAGACTGAAGGCTCGTGCGTGTACTCATGAGAAACTTTCATCTTCAGGGCTCCAAGAATTGAAACAACTGATTTGTCTTGTTGTTTACCTGATTATTTGTGAAACACACAGATACTGCCGCACCTCCTTAAAGCCAAGTCCTTTTCATCGGCTTCAGTACAATTGACTGAAAAGAGAAAATTCATATAGTTTTATGTTTTTTGCAATTTTTACTTATCTGACAAGATATAAAGTGTGCTGACAAGCTAATTACTGCTAATTAGATAAACTAGCTTTACACATGGGCAAATATAGTCTCTTAAAATTTTTAATTTTTTATTGAGAATTTCATTCATTGTAGTTTGATATTGTTTGCTCTCCTTCCCCACTACACTCAGATCCATGTCTGCCATACCCACCCAACTTTGTGTCCTCATTTTTAAAAATGCAATTGAGTCCAATTTGTGCTGCTCTTGAGTGTATGATCATTTACCGGAGCTTGTTTGACCTACCAGGACCATATCGTATAGAAAACTAAGTTACCTTGAATCTTTAGACATATGTGTTTCATTTGGAATACCCACAGAGGTAAGGACGTTGGTCAAGGGCCAAAGGAGGGATGGCTTTCAAGGGAGGAGAAATAGAATGTGGATGGCTCTGTTTTCTTTTGAAGATACTTTGGATGGTGACAATATTCAACTACCTTTAACAGTGAGTTTTGACCTTATCTTTAAGTATTTTGTATATTTGTGATATTAACTTGTATGCTATTACATTTCTCTGAAAGACTGAGCTAATGGGAAGACTTGTGGATGTGTTTGCTGCACTTGCTGCCCAGTCTTCATCTGCTCAATAGTCACATGTTATCATCCATTCTTTGAAGGCACGTAGGGGCATGAAGTAGTTGTAGGTTATCCAGCACAAGTACATTTGATTTTCTGGAACAAGAATAAGACTCAAGTTATGAGTTTGTCACACTACAAACAAGGAACATTAGCTAGGAGTTCTGTCACACACTGAACTAGAGCTGATGTTTTAAAGGTCATGTGTTCTCATAAGAAATATATAAATTGGGAAAATTAGATGGCAACAGAAAGAAATTAATCATAATATACATGGTATATTTGATATTAGTCTTAGAGACTAATTTTGGGGAGCTTATTTTCTGTTTTTCCAAATAACAACATACATTGCATTTATTAAAAATCACAATAGAATGATTATTTTTATTTTATGCATTATCTTTCACATGATTTGTTAGCTTTTAGATATATTTAAATTGAGAAATTGAAAATTCCATGTTAGCACAAGTACTTAGAGTGCATGGGAACAAATGTTTATTATATTCTCTTGGTGTTGGCACACACACACACACACACACACACACACACACACATATATATATATATATAAAATTGTCCCTGGGATGATGTCAGCATGCATAAACACAGAAAATCATTTAGAAATATCTCACCAATGTCACAGGTATTTTTAATTTGTTGTGTAGTATTACAATGGTATTTTAGAATCATTTTATTTTGTTTTATTGGACTATATAAGACCATTTTCATGAAGGCATGCGGTTGTACTTTGAGCAAGCACCCTCCTGCACCTGCACTCTCCGTTTTCACCCCTCCTGCTCCCACTTCTTTACTCCTCTGAACAATTTCTGTTCTGCTCTCATGCCTTCTGTGAAAATATGATTTTACGTGTCTAGAAATGAGAACTCACAAATGAGATGAATATGATCTCTGTCTTTCTGATACTGACCTAAATCACATAATACATTTATTTCCAACTGTATCTGTATTCTGAAAAGTGACATAGCTTCACTTGTCTTTATGGCTGAAGAAAGTTCAGTGTTATGTAGCGTAGTTTTGTTAAAATATAAGACTATCTTTTTAAAAGTCCATTTTCTTAATAACTGGATTAAATTATTACCCTTCTAGAAACATATTGACAATAGTTCATATTGAAAACAATCGTATTATTCTTCGCTGTTTATAGAATCAAGTCTTTGATGATGTACATTATAATTTACATAATTTTAAGCATGAGGTAGAACTGTGTTTTTACTCTATTATGTAAATAATTATCTTGGATGCTGGAAGCTTTGTTATGGTAAAATCCACTGCCAATCAATAATGAAAGCCACTAAAACGTGTAGAATATAAAATGTGAAAGTCATTACTGAACATAGTATGTTATAACCCTATGTTCTACTCTAGGAATATCTTTATCAGGCTGCAGTTTCAAGACTGAATGCCAGGAAGTTCTAATTCATATGGAAGCAGAAATGAGAAGTGCATCAAAATTGCTTCTAAAGAATGCTCAGAATCTCTTTGCACAGGTTCCTCACCAATACTCAGTCCTTGGAGATGGAACTTCCTTGCTTGGTACGCATTCAAATATATTTCTTCACAGGTGAATATTGCTGCAATTTTTATATAATAAAATAGACAACTGCTAAGATATATGCTTTTGACCTAAGTAAAAAAGTGGTTCATGAGTATCAGATATGCTATTCTTTCAGTCCTGGAATATATCTGTCATTCCTGTCAAATGGGTATAGAGCCTCATGATTTCACTCAGCTGATACAGTAAAACTTTCAAGGGCATTAAGCATAGTCACCATTCACTTAAGATTCAGGGTGTGATGAACAATGCTTCAGTTACTTCAAAAGAAAGTAAAAACCAACAGAACACCCTAGGAGGCAGATATTATGGAAGTCTCTGTGGTACAAATGATGAAACAGAGACAGAGAGAGCCTTATTAGGATGTTCAAGTTCATGATGATACTAAATGAATGTACTGTACTCTGTTACAGTTACATTGCTTCAGAGACCGCAGTATTTATCACTGTGCTATTCTCTCTCTCCAAACGTGTCTCAGATCCTTTCTCTGGTACACTATGAACAATAAAATTGGAATCGTTACTCAGTCACAGTAGTTACAGCATCTTGCTTCCCCCTGATTTGCATTATTCAGGAAGCAGTAATAAGTTTGGAAATATTGTGAAACTATGAAAAAAGAAAAATGACAGCAGAAAACAAGTAGGTCTGAAGTAGTAGTGTGGTAGAATTAGAGACATTAGGCCAGAAAAGATATGAAAACTACTGGTCTATTCTTTTTGTTTTTCAGGGTACCAACTGAGATATATTTATAATTATGTTTAGAAAATGAACAAAACCCATGCTGTCTCTCCTCGACTATGTGTTTTCCTTTGAGTGCTCTGTGTTTGGAGAGTTGGACACTGAATTTTTATGTAAGTACATAAGCACTCAGTACCTAGGCAGTGTTGTATACAAAACCATGTCCCACTGTTTATTATCCCTCTTTTCCATTTCTATTTTCTCCTGACTCACTGTCTAGCTTATCCTTTAATTTTTGGAAGAAATATACTGTCTGCTGCTGCAGGACTTTGTGAATGTCATTGGTTAGTTCAGGTAAGCATGTTAGTGTATCTAATGTGATACAAATTATCATAGGCAAGGATGAAATGAACAGGATTATAGCTCCTAAAATATGACAAAGTCAGATGAAGTAATTGTAATTACCACAGGCAATAATGTGCTCAGTAATATTGGAGAGATTTGATTCAATTCAAAGTCTATTTTTTGAGATTAAATGAGATACACATAAAGAATAGAATTATTTTGAAATGTTCAGTGCCTATGTCTAATAATGTCTAATAATAAAACAGCATTGACTAGTACTCTCCAGGACCAGTTTTATTTTATTTTAGGTACTACCTGGATCATAAAGTATTCTCCACAGACATTACCATTGCAAACTGTTCTAGTTCTATGCTAGTCAAAATGTTCTTTCAAGACTCTTAAAGGAAAACTTCTTCCCCATTTGAGTTTTGCTGTCCGTGCAAGACGTAATCTGTTTTAAATGACTAGTCTTCAAAGCATGGGTGACTAGATACCTTTGTATACTCTTCTATATAGAAATCCACTGAGGTTTTGAGATAGACCCCAGTATCTATACAATTATTAACAGAAGGTGAGTGGAGCTTCTTAAAGGGGGGAATTCAATCAGTATTAACTAGATGCCAGTTTCTAGTTCACTACTGTAGAAGACAATGAAGATGACCTTCAAGACAGAATGGATTCAGTCTTATTCGTAGCTCATCAGGCCCTGTTTTCTTGAGCTCTTGTCTCTGAAATAATTTTAATAAAATAGTAAATGGGACACAAAAACAATGTCACAGAATTTGTCCTCCTGGGCCTCACTCAGGATCCAGCTGGTCAAAAAGCATTATTTTTCATATTTTTACTCATGTATATTGTGACCATGGTGGGCAACCTGCTCATTGTGGTGACAGTTATTGCCAGCCCATCCTTGGGCACTGCCATGTACTTCTTACTTGCCAGTCTGTCATTCATGGATGCTCTTTATTCCACTGTCATCACACCCAAGTTGGTTGTAGACTTGCTCAGTAATAAAACGACCATTTCCTTCACAGCTTGCATGAGCCAGCTATTTATTGCACATTTATTTGTTGGTGTTGATATAGTCATTCTGGTGGCCATGGCCTATGATCGCTATGTGGCCATCTGTAAGCCACTGCACTATATGACCATCATGAATCGACGGGTTTGCATCCTCTTCTTGGTGCTGGCCTGGGCTGGAGGTTTTGCACATGCCCTATTTCAAGTTCTTGCTGTATATAACCTTCCTTTCTGTGGCCCCAATGTCATTGACCACTTTGGCTGTGATATGTACCCATTATTGAGACTTGCATGCACTGACACCTACTTCCTTGGCCTCACTGTGGTTGGAAATAATGGAGCCATGTGTATAGTGATCTTTATCCTCCTCCTAGTCTCCTATGGAATCATCCTAAAATCTCTCAAGACTCACAGTCAGGAAGGGAGGCTCAAAGCCCTGTCCACCTGCAGCTCCCACATCACGGTGGTTGTTCTCTTTTTTGTTCCTTGTATTTTCATGTATGCTAGACCTGTTTCTAATTTTCCTATTGATAAATCCATTACTGTTTTTTATACAATTGTCACTCCCATGTTGAATCCTTTAATATACACCTTAAGAAATGCAGAGATTAAAAATTCTATGGAAAAGCTCTTCTATAAAATGTTCAGCACCAATAGAATAAGAATTTCTACTTGATGATTATACTGATACCTGCTAAACAATACTCAATAATAAATTCTAATAGTGTGTCTCAATTTGTGCATTCATACTGACAATTGATATTGTGATATACTTGGGATTATAATTTTAGTGGGTAAAACAGTGGTATTCATTGTGATTTTAGTTTTCTTTATTATTAGCATAATTGAATATGTTGTTAATTTAATAAACATTTTTATGATTTTATATGAAATTGTTTATTTTAGTCATATTTTTAATAATTAATGGACTCAGCAGGTTATTTATATATGTGTATATATACAAAACATTTATGTACATAAACCATTCATCATTCAGTTGTGTGTTGTTTAATATCCATGAGTTTGTACAGTTACTAGAGCTTCTTTGGCTGTTGATTATAAGCCTTATTTCACTGTGGTCTGATAGAATAAATGGAAGTATTTCCATTTTTGTTATTTGTTGAGATTTGTTTTGCATCCCAAAATGTGGTAGGTTCTCATATGTCTTTCTAGAAGTGTTTAGTGTTAGTTATCCTCCATATACTCCCTCCTCTACATAGCCATCTCATTCTCTACCCCATTGCACCCTTCCTAGTCCATTATTCCCCTTGTCTTCCATATCACTACATTCCTTTTCCTTCCTGGGAAGTCTTCCCCACCTATCCTCTCCTCTTAGTTTCCTGACTTCTAATGATTTTCCAGTTGAAACACACATATCTAAAGATTCAAAGATAGCACTTCTAGGGTGATGAAAGATCCTGGGGACCTAGGCTTTGTTTAGAGCTGAGTTGGCAAGAAGGGACTCATTATTCTAAGCCTGGTAGTGTATGCAGATATGGGACGGGGTAATATCCTTTGACCCAAAGCAGTCTGAGAGTTAAGACAGTGGAGAGGTAGGGAGTCTTAGGAATGGAGCTCCAAACTCAAAGCCTGGAGCAGGGCAAGATCCAGGAATCACTCTACCAAAACTGAAAGTGAATGCATATCTGGGCACTGGCTTGTGTCACTGGCTAGTGTTTATAATGGTGAAAAGTGCTATGCATACTACTGGAAAGAAAAATAATCATCAACCTTACCCACTGTTAATTCTATGAAATGCAATAGCATTGGTCTGGCAAGATATGTCCACCAGAGCAATAGGGACACTAACATTATGGTAGTAACCAATAACTCTATTTGGATATAAGGTCCACTTTCTAAGATAGAACACATGCCTAACATTGGTATCAGACTTGGTAATTTGAGACTAAACAGTTCACAGGACATAGTAGAGAACCTAATACTCATTTTTCTACTAAATAGCTGTCATCTTGAACTGAATCTTAATAACTTATTGTTATAGTTTAATGCATCTCTCACTTTCACCAGAGACGTTTCTTTATGTAACGTATGATGATTAACGCAGAAACGCACAACTGAACAATGTGCAAACAAGAATTTGTAGAGTACTCATGCCTGACTAGGACACCTATATCAATCATTTGCCTCCCAAGGCTCAGGGATAATTGCTGAATAGAAGGAAGAAAGATTTTAAAAGCCAGAGGTGGTGGATGACCACAAGAAAACAGAGTTTTCTAATCAGCTTGTCAGTTACTCAAACGTACTCACAGCAACAGTGGCAGCATGCACATGTCCCATGAGACCTCAAAACAGACAAAAACCCCAGCATAGAGTAAGAAATCCCAACCTCACTTAAGAAAATTTTGGCAACAGATGGCTGCTAGGAGGGACAGAGACAGTTTCTTTCAAGCATGGGACTCTTGGCGTAGGTTAACCAAGATCCAGTGGATGGAACCACACTGAATGACATTTGGGGAACTAATTAGACTCTATTGGACTTATCATTTGTATAAACTAGAGTACATCAAAGTGGTTGAGGATCAATATGGGGAGGTGAGGGTTAAGGGAGGGGGATCTAAATACTGTCAAATTATCTTGTATGAAAATCACAAAAATTCAATAAAAATAAAAATAACTCAAATAAGGCCAATAGTCAATACCTATGTTTAGGTGCTATATGCAGTCATACATCAGTTTATTTTCATTAGGGAAAAGTACCTGAAGCATGGGAAAAAATAAAAACTGATGATTCTATGTCCTTATAGTGACACTTTAAGTTATCAATTTTGTGGCTCAGAGAATGCTTAGTTTATTTAATTATCTAGAATATACTTTTGACTGATTTTTCTTTTTACTCCTGAAAATCCAGATGTATGAAGTTACATGTTAACATTGTAGATGTCACTTTAATGAAAGATATCTCAAAGCCTGAAATGTGCTTGCTTCATAGGACAATTAATGAATTTTTTATTTCCTATCAAATCAACTTTAGAATTCATTTAACTAACTAGATATATCATCATTCTTAAGGTGCTTTAAGCTACCTTTATTATCTTCTTAAAGATTTGAGTAAAATATATTTTTAAATTTTTAAAAATTTCATGTCTTTGACCGCTATGCTTGCATGTGTATAAGTGCACCCATGTCATGCAGTGCCCACAGAGGACAGTAGAGGGTGTCAAATCCCAGTTATGGATAGTTGTTGACTGCCATGTGGGTGTTGGGATTCGAACCCCGGTCTTTTGCAAGAGTGGGCAATGCTCTGAGTCATCTCTCCAGGCTCTTGAATAAAAAAGTTTAAAAAATTCAAAGATAGCATTTATACATCAGAGAGAAAATGTGACATTTGTCTTTCTGGAGCTGGTCATTTCATTTAGGATGATTCTTTCCAGTTCGATCCAAAATCTGAAATTTTGAAAATTTCATCTTAGCAGCTGAACAATATTCCATTGTGTAAATGTACTATACTTTCATTATCATCTCATCAGTTGATGGACATCTAAGTTGTTTCCATATCCTGGCTATTGTAAGTAGAATGGCAATGAACATGGATGGACAGGTATCTCTGTAATATGTTATAGTGTCCTTTAGGTACATATTCAAGAGTGCTTAAGAGTGGATTATGTGATTAAATACATTTCAAGCTTAATTCATTTGTTATTATGTTAATATTGCATCATATTTTTTGTAGAATCACACAATTATTCTAAAATTAGTAACTAAACTTCAGTGAAATCCTTCCACATTTGTCGAATGACATTTTCCCATACCAATTAGCTTCTTTTCACATATAAGAAAAATAATTCAGAATTTAAATCTCTAAAGTCAAGATAATCTCATGGTACAAGAATGACAGTGCTTTACTAGCATTTATCAGTGTGTTTGCTTTTTTTTCTCCACCTATATGCCACAATTTAGCATGCATTATATCTGATATTAGTAACTGCTTAAATCATGACTATAGTTGGAAGAGGAACAATTTTATCAAATTTGGCTCTAAGCTCTTTTATTTTGACTCTCCATGGGGAATTTTATGCTTTGGTGCATTGCTGTGCAATTAGGGGGAACAGATGTCACATATTCCAATAGCTGTATAGGGGGTCCATTTGCTTGAATTAAAATAAGTGAAGTATCTAATTGAAAGATTATATGAGGATGAATCTGAAACCACAAATAGTAGATAATTGTCCTTTGTAATATCCCTACAAACTCCTTGGTGATCCTTGGCCTTAGGCAGCAATGGCTGAATATATAAAGACTCTGGTTAAGTGGAGAATCTGATAAATATTTTATTATGAATTAACCTTGTCAATTTGAGAACACCCACTGGGAAATTATTATTTTGTTCTATTTATCAAAACATGCCACTTTTCATATATATATATATCTTTACATTTATCTAGCATTTGTACATGCACACACACACACACACACGCACACACACACACACACATATATATATATATATCTTTACATTTATCTAGCATTTGTACATGCACACACACACACACATATATATATATAAAAGATGGAATATTACTCATCCTCAAAAAGAGATTAACCAAATAGGAGTACTTTAGTAACACTAAAAAAATTGAAATTGCAATAATTGTATGTATTTATGGACTAAGATATGATATTTGGGCATCAGTGTTTGAAAATATGGATGATATGGAAGAAATTATGCTATAAGTAAAACTTTTTGAAAACATTTTTACAGTGTTTTTTAAATATGTGTAATTTTCTGGCCCATGTATATAAGATCATTACTGACTCAGGATATTTGATGTTGTGTGTTCATCACTGTTAAATCCAAAATATTTTCGAGCTCCTATTGTGATTTAGTTTCCCTATAGATTTGATAAATTTATTAATTACTAATCTTGGATGAAATTTATGATATTTCTAGCTGTAAATATGAACTTTTCTCACAGAAGAAAATAAACAGATTCTGGATGTGGATGACATCATGTGATAAGGAAGTTGTTCTTTTGCTTCGTTCACATAAGCAGAATATTTTAGCAATTTTTGAATTCAAGTGGAAGGGACACTGTATATGCAAGGTTTCTGTTTTTGAATAATAGTTTAATTATCAGAAATTTGATCACTCTGGTTTATCCCTTAATTTATCATTAAGAAAACTACAAGCAGAGACGAGGGAAATGTCATAAGATTCCAACAGTGACTGTTGAGTGTGGGAGAATCAGTTTTCCCCAGGGATGAACTTCTTGATGCAGGTTATCCCATCCCAAATGATCTTCCCTAAACACATGTGCATATGATCACCACTAAGTGGAAGGGGTGTGGTTTTCTTGCAGTGGTTGAAGGAATAGAATAGGGGTGAATATGATCAAAATACATTGTATATATATATATGTATATATACATATATATACATATATATGAAAGTCTCAAGGAATGAATAAAATTCATTTTAAAGAAGGGCAACGTCTAAATGTGTTCTTTATCTTACATAGAATACATTTAAGATTATTGGATTTAATTCATTTATTGCATAAGTTTTAAATATGAACTGACAGTTATGACCCTGTTTCCAGAACTTTGTGGCACAGAAGAGCTACTATGTTACTTAACATAAGTGGGCTTGTGTTCACTGAAGCTGATAAAAAGACAAGGTAATGGATAACTTTAGAAGCTCTTAAGTTCTGCTGCTTTTTGGAAAACAACAATTCATTTCTAATAGAAACAGTTATTTAATTAATATTGGGAGAAATTAAAGGAGTTAATGAAGAGAATTAATTCATTATGTTTCCATCTCACACATAACTTACACACCAAATAAAGGGCAGAATTATGACTTCCTTTCTCTCCCTCTATTAGAAAGTCTATTAGTTTACTGTCAGCTCCAACAGACACAGTAGGTCCCAGTTCTCAGCCTGTGCACCTCAAAGCTTCTTGGGGTTGATTCTGAAGGTCAGTTCGAGACTGCTTTGCCAGAGTGCAGTTGAGTTCAGGGACTGAAACTGCTGTCCCTGGCAGACTGCTAAAAACATAATTTGACTTATGTGAAAATATCATGATGTGCAAGTCATAGTTACTATTCATTACACTTTTGAAAATTTCTTTACATATTATAGTCTTTTAAAATCATCTTGGGTATTAATTTCTCATTCTTGGCAAGATTCAGGGCTTCTACCTCTAGGGGTTATACTGAAATGAAGACAAGAGACATTGCTTCATTTGAATTTCTTCCAAATATTCTAATTGGCTAATCTACTAAAATAGCAAAGATACTAAAACATCACAGACTGTATAGTGAATACAATGGAAAAATTGTTTTCCTGATTAAATGACCCAGCAGTCCTTTGAAGACTCCAATGTTGCAAACCCGGGATAAGTCTTCACTTGGTATTTAGTCCATGATGCATTATGCAAGTTTTTTCCTGTGTTCATCATTGCTTATGAAAGTTTGTGGAAGTTTTCCATTTCCTGTGACCTTGTACACCTGGGGACATGTTTTTAAGTAGGATGGAAGGAGCATTATTGAGGCACTACCTTAGAAAATTTAAAGGTTGCCTGATTCTCCTTCTCCGGAGGAATCATCATCAGTGTTTCAAGATTTAAATTGTTACCTCTAACTTGTTAGGTACCTAATGTATGTGTGATGGGAATTAATGCCATTGTCCTGCCATAAAGGAAGGCCTCTTTTGAGGACTTCAACTGACTGAAAATAGTAAAATCACATAATTTTACTGTTACTGTTTGTGTTAGAAATAATGGGTTTGGACACATTAAACTCCATCGTGTTGACTTTATATAAACTTGTAAAAGCATAGCTTTTTGTTTTTTATGAAGTGAGAATATCTACTACATTTTAAAATACATTTTGAAGTATAGTTGAGTGTTTTTTGAAATTTGGGTATTTACTTGGATATGCTTCTCAAAAAGACTGACATAATTGATAAATCTTCTGGGAAGGTATTTAATACATTCAATTGGTTCTCTTCCTGGATTACTAAACAACTGTCAGTTATCATGTGCTCTATGAAGTTTCACAGGTATATGAAATATTTATTGTAAACCAAGTAAAAGAACCTTTGACTTTCTAGAACAAGAATAAGAGCCAGAACGTGAGTGTATGAGACCACCAAGAAAGGATACCAGTAAAATGTTTCTTTGTTGATGTTTAACTGTCATATATACTCAAGGAAACTATCTAAATTGGGAAAACTGAGGTGGCAAAACTCAGACATTAATCAGAATATGCCTAGTATTTTTGGTCTTTGCGCTATAGACTGACTTGGTTTGTTTTCCATTTTGCCAACTATTAAGTGAAATGCTGCATGTGCATAATAAAACTGCAATGGGTTTATTATTTTATTTTATTTTAGAGTATTTTCTATGCCATTTGTTAACAAAGACATAGAATTATATATATATCTATATATATATATATATTTGGAAATTTAAATATATTAGGAAATGCAGAGCTGCATATCATCCCAAGTGCTAGAGTGTAAGGAAGGAAATATCTATTATTTTGTGTCAATTGGATGTGTGCTTTCTGTGTACTGTACAATTACTTTTGTAAATATGTTAGTATGCATACATACAGAAATATATAGAGAAGTTTCTCATCACTATTATTTAGATTGTATATTTACATTGTTAAGTACTATACATTTATAAAATAGTAATTATTTTATTATCCTGGATTGCATACGACTAATTTTCTTGTATGTAAAACGCTTTGAGCCTATTCCCCCATAACCTGCAAATTTCCATCTTTTCACCACTTTGCCTTCCATTTACAGCATTTTCTCATCTAGACAGCTTGACTTTTATATCTATCTCATCTCTACATATATGACTTTACATATCTATAGAAATTTAGGATCAACAAAGGAAAGAGCAGCATTATTGTTTCAGAGAATGACAATTTGGTTGATACGATTCTATCCAAATATATTAATAATCTTTCAAAAAACATGACTTAATTGTTCTTTATGCCTGAAAAGATTCCATTGTTATGCAGAATATTTCTGAAACAATAGGTATCATTTAAAAATGTACATTCTTAAAAATGGTTTAATTATTACTTTTTTCTGTAAAATATTAACAGAATAAATTGAAAGCAGTGATATTCAGCTTTTATAGATCCAAATCTTTGATAATTTACAGTGTAGTTGACATAAATTTAAATATGGTTATCTTAAGTATTCTGCTTTTAGTGTTATGTGAATAATTACACTGTCTTCTAGTACATTTGGTTTGGTTAAACTCAAATTCAAAGAAAAATAAGGAAAAAATAAGAAGTGCTAAAGCACAGAGAAAATGTGAAAGAGACTGAATTGGACATGTTATGTTACAGTCTTCTACAACAGGTGTGCCTTTAGCAGTCTGAAGCTTCAAGACTGACCACTGTGTCTCTGATTCACATGGAAGCAGAAATGTGAATGAGGTATGTGGAAGGTGCATCACAGCTGCTTCTAAAGAAAGTTTAGACTCTGCCCACATGTTTATCCATGTTTAACATTAAGGTGCTGCAGATGGAATTTTCCAAGCTTGCATAACGTCAGAATATATTTCTTCACAGGTAAATATTATATGTTCTTAAAGGAAAAAGGTAATTCCTAACACATACAATTTTATCCTATATCTAAAAACTGGTTTATGAGGCATACATTTACTGTTATTTCTATTCATGGTATGTCTAGAAATTCTTGTTAACAGAAAAACTTGTGATTTATTTTCAGCTGATATAATGAAGCACTTAAAAGCATCAGTAATAGGCAACATTCATTCAGATGTCATAGGTTTTGAGCAGTGCTTTAGGGGAACAGAAAATCAAACAAAACACTCTAGGGAGCTGATGTGATAGGTGTTCCTGTGGTAAAAATGATGAACCCAGAATCAAAGGGGGTGTTATTAAGTGTCCTAGGGTCACAGAGATAGTGAACGAGCCTGATGCTGCAACACAAACACACGACTGCAGTGTCCAGAGAATTCATCAACAAACCTCTCTCTCTCTCTCTCTCTCTCTCTCTCTCTCTCTCTCTCTCTCTCTGCCCAAGCATGTGGCCACTGTTATGTTGTCATTCTCTATTAGGGACTCTTAGGTTCTATCTTGGAATAACATAAAAAGAAAATGTCAAAAAGAAAAATTTGAATAGTGCTATAGGCAGACTGTAAAAGTTCCTTGTCTAATGCCTTTATTTTTCAGGGTGCAGCTGAGACACATTTATATTTAGAAAATGATCTAAACCCCATGCCTTCACACTGCTTGTGCATTTTCCTTTGAGTGTGCTGTGTCAGAGATGTGAACACTGTACTTGTATTTGAGTAATCTCAGTCTCTGGGAAGCATCATTTTCTTAGCTTCTTTTCAGTTTCTATTTACTATTTCCTGTCCTCATACCTAACTTATACCAAGAGTTCTGAAAAATGTCCTATCGCCTCATGAGCTTGTTTGAGACAATCCCAGAAGAAGCCAGGTTAAAATATTTGTTAAAATTATGATGGTGCATTAAATGTATTTCACAATTAGTAGGCAATAATGAACTAAAATTGTAGCCTCAAAAAACACAAAAATTAGAGTAAGATGAAGTAATTGCTAAATATTATTGGAGATACTTTATACAGTTCAAAATCCAGCCTTCTGTGATTGAATGAAATATCTGAAAACTAAGTTTTTTGAGACGTTCAGTGCCTATCTCTAATAGCATGATACAATTGTTTTGATCCTCCAGGACCAGTGTTGTTTCGCCACCACACAGATTATATTGGAAAGTATTCTGCTTAGAATACTGCAACTCAAATATCAGCTTTACGTTAGATAATAGAGTTTACTGTTACCACTAAGTTACAGGGTCCTTAAAAGGCATGTTTGCTTTCCCTTTTGTTTCCTGAATTTGTGCCAAGATATAATTTGTTTTAAATGTATGAATGAATGAGATACCTCTGTCTTCTCATCTGGATGCAAATCCGCTGAGGTTTTTAGATAAAACCATATGCAGAATTATTATCCTTGCAAGGGGAACTCAATACATGCTTGCTAAACATTGGCTGCTGGTTCACCACTGAAGAAAAGAATGAAGATGTGCTTCAGGACAAAATGGATTCAAGGTACTGTTCACAATATGACAAGTCCTGTTTCCTTAAGCTCTTGTCTCTGAAACAAGCCTGACAGAAGATTAAATGGGACAGGGCAACAATGTCACTGAATTTGTCCTCCTGGGGCTCACTCAGGATCCTGTGGGGCAAAAAGCATTATTTGTCCTGTTCTTACTCATCTACATTGTGACCATGGTGGGTAACCTGCTCATTTTGGGGACAGTTGTTGCCAGCCCCTCCCTGGATTCTCCAATGTACTTCTTCCTTGCCTATCTGTCACTCATGGATGCTGTGTATTCTACTGCCATCCTGCCCAAGTTGCTTACAGACTTACTTTGTGACAAAAAGACAATCTCCTTCACTGCTTGCCTCATTCAGCTCTTTGTAGAGCACTTATTTGGTGGTGCTGAGGTCTTCCTTCTGGTGGTGATGGCCTATGATCGCTATGTGGCCATCTGTAAGCCACTGCACTATTTGACCATCATGAATCGACGGGTTTGCATCCTCCTGTTGGTGGTGGCCTGGGTTGGAGGGTTTGCTCATGCTCTGATGCAAGTTCTTTCTGTGTATATACTTCCTTTCTGTGGGCCCAATATCATTGACCATTTTGCTTGTGACATGTACCCATTATTGGGACTGGCATGCACTGACACCTACTTCATTGGCCTCACTGTCATTGGCAATAATGGAGCCATGTCTGTAGTGGTCTTTATTCTCCTTCTTTTCTCTTATGGAATAATTCTAAACTCTATGAAGACTCACAGTCAGGAAGGGAGGCACAAGGCCCTGTCTACCTGCAGCTCCCACATCATGGTGGTTGTCCTCTTCTTTGTTCCCTGTATTTTTATGTACGTTAGACCTGTCTCCAACTTTCCTATTGATAAATTCATTACTGTGTTTTATACAATTTTTACTCCTATGTTGAATCCTTTAATATATACCCTGAGAAATTTGGAAATAAAAAATTCTATGGAAAAGCTGTGGAGTAAAATACTAAGTACAGACAGAATGAGAATTTCTTCTCAATGATCATGCTTCCTGATGCAAAGCAACATTCATTAAAAAGTACTAGTAATGTGTGTTCTAAGTTTTACATCCATATCAAGGGTTGATGCTATGAGATAGTTCATATTTTTGTCAATATAATGGGTGTAAGTCTAGTATTTACTGTGATTTTAACTTTGTTTATTGTGATATGTTGATGACATCATAATTATTTGACATTCATCTTTTACTGTTTTCTTTGAAATGTGTAATGAAGTCTTTTGTCAATTTTTCTATATATTATATTCTGAATTTAATTGGATTGGTTGAATTACTTGTGCTCTGTGGACTAATTCTTTGTATACACAATCTCTTATTTGTGATTATTTTACTATTATAATTTGGTGAATACATACGTAATTTTATTTTAAAAGAATTTAAATATTTTATGAGCTTATCAATAAAGCCATTTATGTTAATGATTTACACATCGTATGTAGAAATTTGTATATATATTCAGTGGTAAAATTGACTTGATTTATTTATGTGTTACTTTGCCTAGTTAATTTTTGGTGAGAACACATAATCTAATTCTTGTCTTTAAATTTGGGATATGTATTTTCTCACTCATAAAACATTAATTTTTGCTACCCACAAAATATTTTCAAAACAAATGCTCTAAATTTTCCCTAGCCAATGATAGGCCATATTCTTTGTATTTTATATCTAAGTATAAATTTTCTTCTAAACTATTTTAATTTGATTAACTGATTATTCCTAATTTAATACTTTATTATTATATGTCAGTGAAGTAATTTTGATATACAATGAAGAGTTTCCATTCAATGCATTTATTAAAACATAATTCAATATTTGTATAATTTCAAAGGCTGCACAAATGTAATTGGATTATTTGCTGAAAGTAAATTAAACAAATAAGTAATTTAGGTTACAAATCTACAATGGGACCTCTACTCCTAAGGTTCATGGGTAGAGAGAATACTAATACATCCATCAGTTCTCACCAATGAAGCCTCCTCATGCAACAGTGCAATGCACACAGAAGGCTGCAACTGATCAGTGTAGGGAACGCGAGACTGCAGAGTGCATGTCTCAGAATAGGAGTCCTGTATTGAACCTCACTCACTGACAATTCAGGGACCATTGAAGAAAAGAGGGGTTGGAAAGATTGTCAGAGACAGGACTGATGCATGAACACAGGAAACAGGCTTTCAGCACTCAGGGAACATGCTCATATGAATTTACACCACTGGTCACCACATGCATAAGACACATAGAGACTAAAATCATACAAAAACTCAGAATAGAACTGGGGAAATGGGCAATAGGCTCCAACCTCAGCCGAGGAATTATTGGTAACTGATCACAGCTGGGTGAGGGAGAATTGTTTTTCTTTAAGGGAGTGGCTCTAGATAGGCTGGCTAGACTCATACTTGCTCCAAGGGACAACTGGATACAAAACTTAACCAAATAGGGCTTAACATATGTGACAGAATATATGAAATCTAGTGGGAGGATATGGGGGACAGGGATCAGGGAGGGGGTCTAAATGATGGAGATTTATTGTATGAAATGTACAAAAACTCAGTAAAATACATATTAAAATATACAAGTAATTTGCAAAGGAATTGATGTCTTTGCCACATTCAACAATTTATTTGGAGATACTTTTTACTTCATTGATTCTTTGTATTTTATTTATTCCATTTTATTAATTTTTGTCTTGATCTTAATTAGTTCTTTAGATCTACTGTATTTGTTAAGGCTTGTTCTTATTCTTCCTGTGTCCCTATTTTGCCTCATTACATTATTTATTTGAGATCTCCCTGATGTTTTAATGTAGGCAATTATAGCTATTAAATTCCCTTTTTAAAACTGTTTTCCTTGTATTACACACATTTTAATATATGCTATTGTCATTTTCAGTCAGTTCCTGGAATTATTTGATTTCCTTCTTGATTTCTATAGTTAAGAATTCATCATTATGCTGTGTATTGTGCATTCTTCATGAGTTTCTCAGCTTTATTCCATTGTGTACAGATAGAATGCATGAGAATATTCCAATTTTCCTATATTGAAGTTTGCTTAGTATTCCTCTCTATTATCTATTTTAATGAAAATTTCATGGGCTCCTGAAAATGTGTATTCTCCAGTTTGGGGGTGGAATATTATGTAGATGTCTGGTAAGTTCATTGATCTATGATGTCATTTATGATGTCTCTCTATTTTTTTGTTTGGATAATTTGCCTTTTGGTGAGAGTGTTACTGAAATCATTCACTATTACCGTACTTCAGCCAATCTGTGACTTTATTTCTAGTAGTATTTGTTTTATGAAATTTTGTGCACTTGTGTTGGGTGCATAGTTGTTTAGAATTACAGCATCTTCTTAATGGTTTGTTACCTTGATCAGTACAAAGTGCCCCACTTTCTCCCTCCTAACTTTGGTGTGGTCCATTTGTTAGATATTAAGAGTTATAGCTGCCTGCTTCCTACCTCTATTTGCTAGGAATAACTTTTCCCACTCTTCCACCCCATGATAGTGTCTATCCTTGATGACTAGTTGTGGTTTTTCAAGGCACTACATAAATGAAACCTGTTGTTTACTGTGATCTACTATTCTGTGTCTTTGACTGGGTAATTGAGATAGTTTGATGTTTACTTAATCCTAAATTATTTAGCTGTTCTGGTGTCATGTTTGGTTTCTTCACCCCATAGCCTCTTTGATGTGTTCTGATTTTTGTATATTTTTGTATTTTTATTTTTTTTAAATTTTCATTTATTATTTTTATTTAATGTGTATGAGTGTATTGCTTTCATGTAAGTCAGTGCACCCATTCTTGCAGTGCCTGCAAAGGTCGGAAGAGGTTGTTGGATCCCCTGGAGCTGGAATTATGGAGAGTTGTTATCTGCCATGTTGATGATAGGAATCAAACACAGTTCCTCTGCAAAAGTAGCCAGTGCTCTGAATCCCTGAGCCATGTCTCCAACACTACTTTTAGCTCTCTTTAGTCCATACAATTCCTGTCATATGCTCTGAAGAGCCTCCTTAGCTGTCCAACGTACATCAGCCACCTTTGTCATGGAGTATCTTTATTTATATATTATTGTGATAACTAGTCTTGCTGAGTATAAAATACTAGATTGGCATTTTTTTTCATTCCCAACTTGAAACACATCTCTCAAGGTACTTTTGGCTTTAAAACTTTCTGTTGAAAGATCAACTGTTATTACAGTAGTCTTATGTGCGATCTATATTTTTTCTTGCAGCTTTCAATACACTTTGATCTAAATATTTAATGTTTTAGCTATAATATATAATATGATGTGGAGAGTTCCGTTTCTTGTTTTCTATTTGGTGTTCTAATCGCCTCCTGTACTTGGATGGGCCATGTTTTCATATTTTCAGGAAATTTTCCATCAAAATTGTTTGAAATATTTTTCTATGATTTTGACATGGAGTCCCTCCTCCTCCTCCTCCTCCCCCT
>NW_008347131.1:2474643-2487836 GCF_000622305.1 Nannospalax galili
CCTTCTTCTTCTTCTTCTTCTTCTTTTTCTTCCTCCTCTTCCTCACCCACAATTCATAGATTTGTTCCTTTTCAAGTCCCTTAAAGATCTTGCATGTTCCATTTTTATTTTAAAAATCCTTTATTATTGCTCCTCACTGAAGTTATAGGTTCTTCTACCTTGTCTTCAAGGCTGGATTTTGTGTCCTCAAGATCCATTATAGTTGTGAGGCTTTCTTCTGAATGCTCTCCTTGCCTTAATTTTTAAAATATTTCATCACTATTTTTTCATTCATCATTTGTATATATGTATGTGTGAGCACCTGTGGAGGGAGGTGACTAGAGATAATAGGACAACTTGAGCAATTTGGTTCTTTCTTTCCACCATGTGGGTTCTGGGATCCATCTCAGTGTGTTAATTTTAGCAGCAAGTGCCTTTACACACTACATGATCCCACCAGCTCTGTTTGGCTCATCACAGTGCTTATTACCAGTATCACATATGTTTGGTTGTTTCTTCAGTATTTTTTTTTATTGAACTCCATTTTCATGTCTTCCATGGACTTTCTTATTTCATTCATCTGTTTATCTTGGAGCTTATTTAGAAGTTTTTTTCATGCCTTCTTTTATTTATTCAGACATATTTGCTATCATTAAATTCTTTGTAATTTTATCCAAGTCATTGTCATTGGGAGTCGTTACTCTGGGATTAGTAGATTTTGGAGGAGACATGCTGTTTTGGCTTTTCATGTTACTTATCTTTGTTCTTTGGTACTTACACATCACAAATTGCATTGTTGATTTTTTTAAAAGTTATTATTAAGATCACCTTTCTTCTTTCATTTGGAAACGTGTGCGATATTAAGAAGGGACTTTTTATTATCCATTCAGTTGAGGAACATTTAGGCTGGTTCCATTTCTTAGCTCTAGGGAAAAGAGAAGCAAAAGCCACTAATATACAATTATCACTGCAGTAGGATGATTCCTTTGGATATATGCCAAGGAGTGGTATAACCAGATAATATGGTAGATCCATTTTTAGTTTTTTAAAATTATTTTTATGTCAGGAGCCGTGCTTGACATAAGCTTTGGAGAAAAGAAGATTGCCACTTTAAGAGCTACTGAGCTCTCTGCTTTAGCGGTCTGAGCCGACATGATTAATTAGGTCTTCTAGAAACTTAGTTTCGGTTTGGTCTTCGGGCACCTGAGTTGGTGATGTAATGCAGCTACATGCTGCATCTTTAGTTACTTTATGTTAGTAAAATATCCTTGGTGATTCCTTGGTTACCCCAAATCTGATTCCTATATAAGATCTGTGTTTCTCACAACAAAAATCCATCCATCCTGTGATCACTCACCTAACTGTAAGAATCTATCTTCGAATAAATTCATCGCATAACCTCAAGACTTTTGTCTTGGTTTCTTTCTTGTTAAAGCTCCAAGCCTGGTGGGCTTGGGGGGCTTTCGACATTTTTATTGACTTTTTGTGCATTTCATACAATACATCTTATGTTTAAACCCCATCCATGCCTTCCCCATACCCTCCACCACTTGATTTCATGCATTCTGACATATATAAGTCCTTTCCAGTCAAGCATTTATGCCCAGATATTCTTTGGAGCAAGTTCATCCACTGGAGTCTAGTCAGTCTATCTAGAGTCCTCTCCCTTAAAGAAGATCTTTTCTCCCTCATTCAGCAGTAATCAGTTGTCCGTAGATCCTTGATTAGGGTCAGGGATGTTGCCAGTTTCCCCAGGTCTATGCTGTCACCATTGCTGCAAGTTAATATGAACAGGTTTCCAGTGGCCAGAAACATGTTCATGCATAAACCCTGGCTCTTACACTCTTTCTGCCTCCTGTTTATCAATGGTCCCTGACCCATGGGTGAGTGCAGCCTCATATAGTAGTTCTATCTGTGGACACACATTCTGCAGATTCTTATTCTCTAAACTTAGCCGTTGTATGCCTCCATGTGCACCACAACTTTCTGTATGAAGAAACTTCCCATGTAACTTCCTGTTGAGGAATTTATTAGTATTCTCTGTACCCCTATTCTGCTATGTTCCATGAGTCTTAGGTGTAGAGGTTTGACTGTATATGTGTCACTTAGATATGGGCAATATATGTATATATATAGTCTCCATGTGTGACCAGTTGTGGGACTCTGTAGTAGCCTCTGTCTGTTGCAAAAGGAAGCTTCTTTGATGTGTGGTGTATGGTATAGTTATCTGAAAAATATAAGGATCAATATTTAGCATACAGAAAGAAATTTCATTTGTCTAGAGATATGACAAAGATAGCATTTTTTGTAGAGTCTATGACCTCTTCAGTCATGTGTGCTTGTCTATATTTACAGTGCCACCCATAAGTTCCCTCCCATTTAGAGGGTTTTAAATCCAATTGCATAGCTGTTGATTATCCCTTACATAAAAGTGTCACTACTGATCAATAGTGACAGAGTTCTCTGTCAGTAATTGTGCTTATTAGGCTTTTTAAGGAGTTCTCCACACTGCCTACCATAGGGATACATGAATTTGAAACAGTAAAGACTAAGCTGTAGTAGGTTTGAGGTATTATTTTCTTCTGTTAGACTTGCATTGAGTAACCAGGCTCTATTCTCAGCTTTCTCATGCAGCAACAGTAACTATCCAGAGGTAGTTCCCCTAGAAAAACACAGTAATGTTCAACTATGCAATAATCACCACTAAAATGCTAATAATTTAAGGTGTGCATGGATCTTGACGTGTTTTGTGTGCTAATATCAGGGATACACGTGGAGAGAATAAAGAGAGAGTGAAAAACACAGTAAGGCTAGTATTGGGATAATAGAAAACAGAGAAGGGGAACAGAAATAAGAGTGGAAGCTGTAGGAGGCAAAATAAGTCATGGGGATGAGAGATTTTGCCTAAGGGTACACAGAAGAGGGAGCAGTAAATATCTTTCATTAGATAACGTAGGAACAATCTTGTCTTTGAGGGTGCTATGACAGGGGCCCCCACACACCAGTCCAGACTATATTATTTGGGAGAGGAAAAGGGAAAAGGAAAGATTAAGGAGAAAGGAGTACAGAAGAAAAACAAAGCAATGTATTGCAAGAAGAGAGCAGGGCTGAACTGACCTGCTTTGTTGCCTAGGGTCTTAAACACAAATGGGAAAGATAAAGAGGGAAGAAAACTGGATTTGCATTTTGACTGGTCTGATTGCTGGCTTTCATTTTCACTCTCTTGAATTCCTTCCTTGATTGGGAGGTCTTCAGCCTCAAGCAATTTTTTTTTTATCTACAGATAATGATACCACACACTATTAAAAGAAACAATTGGAACTCTTAGTTCTTAAATTTCATTTAATGCAAATACGTTTTATATATTCTACATTATTATAGGGGTATCATTGCCAGATTTTGCAGCACTAAATAATACAAGAGACTTAAAATTATCTCCTAGAATCGTTCTGCCCTAAAATTTTTATATTTACTTTAAGTGTCCTAATGGGCCTTTCAGAGGCCATCTCTCTTCTTTTATATGGTATGTGCTTTGTATGGAAAAAAAATCACACTTTAAGATTGCATTGTATATTTTGGTTTTTGCTTACTAACTGGCCTAAGACTCCAAATCTTTTATGACTTAAAACAACTTCCATATTATTTTATATCAAAGTTTTATTGGATGGAAATTCTTTGAGAAATTGGTTGGGTATTTCTTCTGTTCCATGTGTCATGAGCTGAAGATGCTCTGTGTAATTAATTCAGCTAATAAGTAGATGCAGTTTCTTCCTGGACATCTCTCATTACCTTTCATTTGTGTAGACAATGATGACTTTCAAAGGATCCAAGGTTCCTCTTTTATTCCATTTAGAAACAGGATGGTAAAGTCTCTTATGTAGGGTAGTCTGACTATTCCAGATGCTCAGGGACACCAGTGGTAGAAATCAGTGATGTATTCTGTGAAGGGCTATGTCTAGAGCAGACACATTTTCACTTCCACAATCTTCTCTTGGAAAAAGTAGTCTCATGGCTATGCAGTTCCCTCTCAGAACTGGTTTGGCTGCATTATTTATTTCTAAGCATTTGCTTATTTCTTTTATAATTTTTTTCTCTGATTAGTGAGTTCTTGAAATATTTGCCACTATATTTGAAAATATATCTTAATTTTTCTATAATTTTTGTTATATATTAGTGTCTGTATAACATTATTTTTAAATCCAGTGGCTTGACAATATCTTCAATATGACAAGAATTTGCCTCATATTCTCTGTGGATCAGGAATCTTGGCTTGACTTGGCAGGTTCCTTTCCCTCTGTGTGTCTCACAAAACTGGTAGTAAGGCACACATTGGGGCATATTCTCCTATGTAGGCTCCCTTCCCAAGTGGCTTCTTGCAGGATTCAGTACATGAACAGAGGTTAAAATGTTTTATAAACTCTAGTTCATTCCCCAGGATTTTAAAATTGTTTTGTATGCTGTATTAGTTACTTTTATGTTGCTGTGATAGAAACACTGACCAAAGCAACTTACAGAAGGAAGAGTTTAATTGAGCTTACGGTTCCAAGGCGTAGAGAGTCCATCATGGTGGCAGGGAGGCATGGTGTCTAGGTGGCTAGAGGAGGAGCCAAAACATCTTCACACATCTTCACACAGGCACAGCAAGCAAGAGAGCAACTGGAGATCCAGCACAGCTTAAGAAGTCTCTAAATCTACCCCCAGTGACCTGTTTCCTCCAGCATGGCCACACCTTCTAAGACCTCCCAAAACAGCACCACCAACTGGGGACAAAATGTTCAAATACTTGGATCCCATGGGGGACATTTTAATTCTAACCATCACATATGCTTTACTGCTAAATATGGTATAAGCACTCAAATTATTGCTATTATTGTTGCTTAGTGCTAAAAAAATTAACTAATGAAAGAAAAATGACCTCTTTATTTTGTAGATACCATTTCCACAGTTTTTATCATTTTTCTAAGTTTTAATTTTCATGTGATTTTTTAAAAATTAAATCTAATGAAAGGCTTTTTGGATTCCAAATAATTTTGATATTAGGTTATACTATTATCCATTAGTCATATATTTAGTTGACTACTACATTACATCTAGTTGATTCGAGACTACATTTTTCACTGACAAGAAATTAGAGTTAAAAATGGTAAGGCCGAGAGACCCATGGTTCATGGACCATTGAGGAAGATGGGACAGAAATATTGGAAGAGTCAGGGTTGGTCCATAAACATAAGGAAACAAGTTTTTAGGCCATTGGAAGCTTGCTAATGTGAACTTGTGGCAATGGTAGTGTCATGCACAAGACACATGTGGACTCAATCAGACAAAGGCCCAGCATGGAGCAAGGAAAATCGGTGGATGACCAACCTTATCCTGGAAACTGTTCACAAGTCATGACTGCTGGGTGAGTAAGAGTGGATCTTAAGGGAGAGAATTCTAGATAGGTTGACTAGATTCCAGTGCATAAACTTGCACTAAAGTACATCTGGGTACAAAGCTTGACCAGATAAAATCTAACATGTATAACAGAATGCATGAGTTCTAGTGGGGAGTTCAGGGGTTTCAGGGCATGGATGGGGGGTTATTCCAAGTTTAATTAAAGCTATTGTAGGAAATAGACAAAAACTCAATGAAAAACTTTTTTAAAAGAATAAATGAGTGAGTAGAAAATTGAGTAATTCTTTGTTCAAAGATGTGTTAAAGGAGTTCAATGGTCTAATTTTACCAAGCTTGAGTGACATACTAAAGGCTTTGACTTTAAATTGAAGCCATAGTTAAAGAAGTAACTCAAAGATAAAGCACTTAGGGCTGGAAAGATGGCTCAGCCATTAAGAGCCATTCCTGCTTTTGCACAGGAGAGGGGCTCAGTTCCCAGCAGCCACATGGCAACTCACAACAATCTGCAGCGTCAGTTCAAGGGGATTCAGTGCCTTGTGGTATCTGCAGGCACTTCATGTATGTCATGTACATATATACATGCAGGCAAAACTCCCATCTATACAAAATAAATATGAGCTAAAATACTTGACTAGTGTTCTCAAGGTTCTAGCTTCTATCTAGTATGGCAAACAATGCAAAGCAGAAAAAAAAAAGAAGAAATGCAAAAAAAATCCATGTCCAGCACAAAAACAGAGCTATCATTTAGATTTTTTTTCATAATTCCTTTAACTCAGCTCCTCATTTCCTTATATTCCATATATTTAATCACAGCTTCTATTCAAATAACATAATTAACAGAAAGAGTAGTAAATAAAATTCATTAAATTCTCCCACATAATTGGACCACACGGATGAACACTGAGGGTATTAGTAATTGTTTTATCTCTAAATGACAATAATTGTGTGCATTTATATTGTGAGAAGTGATATTTTGACAGCAATGTTAATTATATAGATGAATCTGGAAGACAAGTTGAGATAAATAATTCCTTGAGCACATATCGGAGTGGTCCTACGCCGCTTGCTCTGCCTTCCCTGCCATGATGGACTCTAAATCTCTGTGACCAAAAAATAAAATAAACCCTTTCTTCCCTCAGTATGTTTTTTTTGGTGGGGGAGTATCATAGCTACAGAAATGTAACTAAGATAATTAGATATACTGTTTATTTTACAAATAATACATTTGAGGTTACTGGATTTGATTTATTATTTATGTTGTTTTAAATTACCAATATTTAGCGGTGTCCAGCACTTGATTTGTTATGTTCTTGTATGGAGGCCTTTGTGATAAGGAAGGTCTACCCTGCACATAAAGATCTGGAAACATGCACACTAGAGTCAATGAGGGGCCAAGGTAAGGAATAACAGTGGAAGCCGTTGACACTGTTGCCTTTCGAATTTAACAATTCTTTTTCTTGTAGAAACTGAATAGAATGAAGATCATTGTAGTTCTGACTCACAGGAATCCAGACCTCCGTCAAAATTTGCACATCTACTGAAGGACAGAAGAATGTGTGTCCCTCCAACAATTATAACATAAGCACCAATTCCAAAAGCCTGCCATTCCCTGTTCCCCGACTGCACCTCAAAACTTCATAAGAATGTTTTCTCTGAGAGTCAGTGTAAGACTGTGCTTTGCCTGGCTGTGGTGGGGAAGAGGACTGTAGCTGCTTTCTCTTTCATGCTGCTGTAAATATTATTTGCCTGACTTAAGTACTTTATAATGTGAAATCTTTGTTTCCTAATCATTTAAATTTGGAAATTACATTTTCATATTTAGGATTTTCAAATCAACTTGGCAGTGAGCTACTTACTCTTGGCAAGATCCAAGTCTTTCATCTCTAGGGAATATTGAAGGGAAGACATCTGTTTAAGAGAGATTACTTTTTTGAACTTGTTCCAAATATTCTAACAAGCACATCTATTAAAATAGAAATGGTGTAATAAAAGTTATAGACTGTATCATGAATATAAACGGAAGAAATATTTTCCTAATTAAATAACCCAAGAGGTCTCTGAAAACTTAGATTCTATCCAAGCTAAATTACTCCTTCAGTTTGTATATAGTTTTGAGATACCATGTTTTTGATGTTCATCACTGTGTATGAAGGTTTGTGGATGGTCTCATTTTCCTGGCACCTACCACATGCTTTCTATGAGTAAGGAAGAAACCCTAGGGATATTCAGCTTGAATAACCTGAAGAGTGAAGGCCTGTTTCTACTCATCAGCAGTGTTTCTGAGAACTTATATCAGTGTTTTACTTGTTAGGTTCTTGTCTCATTTGTGAGCCACATGAATATTATTTTATGTTCTTACAGACAAGACACTTCTGAAGGTTTCTGTACAGTTTACTGAAAAAAATTGCGTTATTTTAGGTCTGTTAATTTTTTCTTTATTTGTGTCAGTAAATAAATCTATTTCCACTCATTATTAGTCTAACTTTTTAAACACTTTTTCAAACAGTGTTTTTGAATTTGTATGAAGACATTTCCCCAGAAAGTGAGAATATCCAGCTACCTTTTACAGTGAGTTTTGACATTATGTTCCAGTGTTTGTTATATTTTAGGTATTCACTTGGATATTCTTTTCTGAAAGATGAAGAATATGGGACATGATGTGAAAGTGTTTGCTATAGCTACTTAGTGTTTTACTTCATTGAAAGTTGTCACGTCTTCTATGAAGGTACATAGATATATGAACAATTTTCATAGGAACAAAGATGTCAGTTTGTGACAGGAAGGGATGTGAATAAAAACTCCTGTATGATACTGAAATATAGTTAATTGTTTAAAGACAATATTTTCTCACGAAGCTCTTAAATTGGGAAAATTTTGGTGGTAATGCAAAATAATCAGATTATTTATAGTATATTTGGTGTTAGTGTTAGAGTCTGATTTGGTTATTTTACATTTTTTTCCAAATGACAAGTGAGCAACAGGTAATAGTGGCATACATCTTTAATGCCAGCATGTGGGAGACAGAGGCAGGCAAACCACTTGACAGCAAGGCCAGCTTGGTCTCCATATTGAGTTCTAGGGCAGCTAAGTCACATTTATTTTTAGAGAAGCTCCATGGACTTAATATTTTTATGTTTTAATGGGATATTATATTTCATATGATGTGTTAACAAAGGAGTCTAATTATATTTAAATATAGCTAAACTAGGAAATTAAAAATTCCATTACATTCTTAGTGTCTAGGATATATGAGAATAAATGTCTGCTAAGGTCCGGTAGCTTGGTGAAGTCTTTTCTATGTGTATCTTAAAGTTATCCCTGAAAATATGCTAACATGTCTTGCATAGAGAAACCCATGAAGAATTGCATTGTCTATCATTACTTGATTTGGCAATTTGTTCTTGTATTTTACTTTAAAGGTTTTTTTTTTTTAAATGTTTATTTTACTACACTGGAGTACATAAGGCAATAGTCATACAAGTGCATTTCGTGCTTTGTTCATTAATCCCCCGAACTATCCTCTGTGTCCTCCTTCACCTCTCCTCCTTTCACAGAACTTGTTTGTTTCCCTAGACAGCATCACTACTGCTTTCATATCGTCTAGATTTAATGTATCTGAAGAAAAATCTATGACCCCAAATGGAAGAAATATGTGATTGATATTTTTCTTCTCTAGGTTGGTTCAATTCATGTAATATGGTTATCTCCATTTGGATTCAGATCCCTGAGTGATGCAATATCATTATTTGCGGTTATAACGAAATCCATTGTTACACAGAGTAATTTTGAAATCATAAGGCTATTTTAAAAAATACTATGTTTTTTTACTTCATAAATTTTCTTTATTTCTAATTTTCTTTTAGAAATGTAGAAAGTAGTAAAATGGGTTTTCACTATTGCATGTGTATCTCAGAACGGTTTTGCTTTTGTTGTATATTGTCAGTTTTGTTTTAGGATTGTTCTATATGTCTCTCTACCCAGTCTACTAGTAAGGGTGCTACTGTATCTGTACTTGTCACGAACGTCTCATATTCTCCCTTCTTATTCCCACCTCTTTCCTGCCTTTCCTCACCCTCATCAGCTTCTCTTTATACTTCTTTTTAATTTTCTGTTTTATTATATTTTATTTCTAATGTATTTTATTGAGAGTTTGTGCATTTCATATAACATGTCTTAATCAAATTAAGAACCCCCCTCTCCTACCTACACCCACCCATAGGACCCCCTACTGGATTTCAAGAATTCTTGTCATAATTGTCAAGGCCTGTCTAGTCAAATACTATGATCTTAATAACTATTTTAAATCATTTTTCTAGAAAAGTGTCAACAACAGTTTAAATTGAAAGTTGTCATAATACTGTTTTATAAAGCCAGTGCTTTGATAATTCACAGCACAGTTTACATGAGTTTCAGTATGGTCTAATTTAAGTACTCTATTTTTACTCTGTCAGGTGCACAATTACATTGGCCTTGTCCTGGTGAAACTCAACATAGATAAATAATAAAGGGTGTGGAAGCATGTAGAAAATAATATGTTAAGGAGACAGAATTTGACATAAATGTCCCATCCCGTGTTTATAGCAGGTGAGTCTTTTCCATCTGTGGCTTCAAGGATGACAAGAGATCAGCCTCAGGCGGGAGTGGTGTTATGAGTGAGAAGAGGACACTGTATCACAGAGACTTCTCAAGGGAGCGCAGACTCTGTACATGTCTCATCAACCACCGGGTGCATCTGAATGGAATTTTCTTGCTTAAATAGATTTCTTCACAGGTAAGTGTTGTTAGTACTTATATGCAATGATATAGATGATTTCAAGACATATAATTTTAACCTATGTCGAAGTTGTTCATGAGGGCTATGTATAGTATTTTTTATACCCTATAGTATGTTTACTATTCCCGTTAAGTGGACAGAGATCGTGATGATTTATTCTGAGCTGAGGCTCACAGTGAGTGATGCTTTAGGCATCTTGCATGAAAACAAATGAACAAACAACACACTTGGATGCTATGGATGTTCCCATGGTAAGAATGATGAAACAGAGATAAAAACAAGGTTTATTAAGTTTCACAGTGTCACATAGATAATGAGTGAAAGAATCTGGGCCTGAGCTTATGGACCAATGACCACAATATCTTTAGAGTGACTCTCTCTCTCTCTCTCTCTCTCTCTCTCTCTCTCTCTGTTGCTTTCCCTCTCTCTCCCTTGCTCATTCTCTCATTTTCTTGCTCTCTTGTTCTCTCTCCCAAACTGTCTTGGATTCTTTCTTGGCTCACCATGAGCAGTAATTACTTAGTTAAAGCAGTTACCACATTCCACTTATGCCTGATTAGCATTAATCAGAAAATAATGATAAGCTTGGAAACTACTATTTGATTTTACAAACTAGAGAAAGGAAAGACTGAAATAATAGTGTTGTAGCTAATTGGACTGGAAAAGATTTTGAAATCTTGTTGTCTAATAGCTTAGTTTTTCAATGCATAAACTGAGACATATCTATAATCATATTTAGAAAATGATGTAACTCAGGTTATTTGTTTTCCTTTGAGTGTGTTGCTTTTAAAGATCTAGACACTGAATTTTTACTTGAGCACACTCAGTTTTAGAAAATACCATGCCCCAGTGATCACTAATATTCTTTTCAGTTCATATTTTCTCCCGTCTTTCTACATATCTTATCACCATCATCTTAAAACAATAATTTAATTCATAGTATAGTAGAAGGTGGGAATCAGAGTTTAGTGCAGGTCAGGTAATGAAAGTATTTTGAAAATACTGATAGTGTATGTAATTTGTAAAAACAATTGTGAAATAGCAGTGTTATAACTCCTAGAAAACATGGCAGTTTGGAAGAAATGGAATAATCAGCAATATGTTAAATCATATTGGGATTATTTGATATAGTGCAAATCCATTTTCATGATTAAATGAAATACATTTGAAAAATAAAAGTCTTTCATTATGCACAGGGTCTATTTTAGAAATAGATCTCTAATGGTGCAATACAACAGGACTGAGCTGGATGCTAAGGACACTGATCATGTTGTAAATTATTCCCTGACAGTACCGGGTCAAACTGACCTTATGCTAGTTGATTAAACTGGTATTTATTGAGAGAAGTATTTTGTAGACCTCTTAATAGAGAAGCCCTTCCCCTGTTTGATTGCTGAAATACCTGCTTGCTAGCCTGTAAAGAGATGCACTGATATTGAGATAGAAACTAATACTTAGAATTATTATCAGAAAATGAATGGGGCTCCTTGCAAGTGGAACTGAACAGATGCTTAGTGTGTGCATGTTTCTGCTTCACTACTGTATGAAATAATAATGATGATGTACTTCATGAGAGAACAGATTTATAATAAACCTTCTTCACAATGAATTCATGACATGAATGAAGTCCTGTTCTGAACTCCTGTCTTTGAAACCAGCTTGAAGAGTAAATGGGACAGAGCCACAATGTCACTGAATTTGTCCTCCTGGGCCTCACCCAGGATCCTGTGGGGCAAAAAGCATTATTTGTCATGTTTTTACTCATGTACATAGTGACCATTGTGGGCAATTTACTCATTGTGGTGACAGTTGTTGCCAGCCCCTCCCTGGACTCTCCAATGTACTTCTTCCTTGCCTATCTGTCACTCATGGATGCTGTGTATTCCACTGCCATCCTACCCAAGTTGCTTACAGACTTACTTTGTGACAAAAAGACAATCTCTTTCACAGCTTGCCTCATTCAGCTCTTTGTAGAACACTTATTTGGTGGTGCTGAAGTCTTCCTTCTGGTGGTGATGGCCTATGATCGCTTTGTGGCAATCTGTAAGCCACTGCACTATTTGACCATCATGAATCAAAGGATTTGTATCTCCTTTTTGGTGGTAGCCTGGGTTGGAGGATTTGTACATGCCCTGATTCAAGTTCTGTCTGTTTATAAACTTCCTTTCTGTGGACCTAATGTCATTGATCACTTTGGCTGTGACATGTACCCATTATTGGGACTGGCATGCACTGACACCTACTTCATTGGCCTCACTGTGGTTGGCAATAATGGAGCCATGTGTATGGTGGTCTTTATTCTTCTTTTGGTCTCCTATGGCATTATTCTAAGCTCTCTTAAGACTCACAGTCAGGAAGGTAGGCGCAAAGCCCTGTCTACCTGTAGCTCCCACATCATGGTGGTTGTCCTCTTTTTTGTTCCCTGTATTTTCATGTATGTTAGACCTGTTTCCAACTTTCCTATTGACAAGTCCATTTCTGTTTTTTACACAGCTATTACTCCCATGTTAAATCCTTTAATATACACCTTGAGAAATGCAGAGATTAAAAATTCTATGGAAAAACTCTGGTGTAGAATGTTAAGTACAGATAGAAGTACAATTTCTTCTCAATGAATATCTTGTTACCTTCAAAGAAACAATTAGGAATACATCATAGTTGTGTGTGTTCCATGGTCTATCTTTGTATCACACTTTACTTTTTGAGATGCCTGCTATTTTGTGAATGTAGTGACTAATAGAGTGATATTAACTGTGGTTCTAATTTTCTTTATGGCTACTGAAGTATGCTTACTGTCATTAATTTATTGGGTATTCTACTTATACCATTTTCTATGAAATATGTGTTTATCATTTTTGTCAATTTTCCAGTAAATTATTTTCTGGCATAATTTGATTAGTAGAATTCTTTGTGATCTCTTGTTGGCTCTTAATTGTCATAAGCATCACATTTCTTTCTGTTTTCTATATTCTATATATTCTATTATTAATTTTAATAACTACACACTTCTAACATTGTTTTAAAATAAAACTTATTAAATACATGG
>NW_008347131.1:2488096-2491980 GCF_000622305.1 Nannospalax galili
TACTTTCCTTATGTTATAAATATAATCTTCATTATATTTTATTATGAAGTACTATGTATCTCTTTCTACATTTATTGAATACATTATCCCTATTAATATTTCATTATTATATATCTGTGAAGATTTTGATAAGAAATAAAAGACTTCCAGTTCTAATAATCTTATTGAAACAGTATTTTCCAAATTTGAAATAATTTCAGATAATGGGAAAATGTAATAAGTTTTTTTCTCTGATGTTATATTATGGGTATAAGCTATCCAGAAAAATAAATCCATGGTTCTACCAAGCTGTAGAGCCTATGAATCAAAATAATGACTGGCCCAGCAAATTATTCTATGGTGCAATAGTGACACTTTTATCTTGGGGAAAATCAAAAGCTGTTGATCTCCTTCTAACCCTGGGCGCAGGCCCACTTCTCTTGGCATCCCAGACCTCTGGATTACCCTCATGACCCAGATTCTACCACAGCTTCCTGATCCTTTGCAACCAGACCAACCCAGTTCTTCAGTCTACTTCCCTAGAGACCTCACAGCCAGCCCCCAACCCCAATTTACCATTGGACATCTGAGACCAGCCTTTTTCCCTGGCTTTATTGCCATGCTGTCCTCTCAGTGCCAACTTCCCAGCATCCTGATTAGGCAAACAGACCTGCTCAGTCAGGACTCTGACCAGTCTACAACTCAGCAAGAATTTGAAACACCCACCGGTTTGTCTTGCATACCTAAACAAAAAGTAACTAAGCTACATAAAAAATATAACAGAAACAAAATTAAATTAAACAAAAACATAGTAGAAGTTCCTGTTGAACACTTGACAAAGAATATGCATATGCCCAAATGGAAAAATGAAAACACAAACAATATGAAAAAACAGGAAAATATATCTCCAGCAAACCCACGTGTCCTACAGAAGTGCACAGCATTGAGAACCACCATGTAGAATCCCAGGACACAGAATTTAAAAGAACAATCAAACATAATCAAAGAACTTTAAGAAAACAAAGACAAACAAAGAACTCAAAGAGGAAAGGCATAAACTTTTGATGGAACCAAGAATATACAAATATGCAGCTTAATGAAATATAAAAATCAATACATAACTTGAAAAGCAAATTCACTAAAGGGATAGAAATAGTGAAGAACACCAAAATGGAAATGAACATGGGACTGAAAAACTCATAAACCAATTAGAAACAAAGGGGAAAGCCTCACAAGCAGAATGAATGAAATGGAAAACAATATCAAGACTGGAGGATAAAGTTGGAGATCTGAACTCCTTAAGCACAGACTATGCAAAATTCAATAAATCATAGGAATGGAATACTCAGGAAATGTGAGACAACATGAAACTACCCAATCTAAGTATTATAGGCATATAGGAAGGAGCAGAAACTCAAACCAATGGCATCAAACAGATATTCAATAGGATTACAGGAGAAACTTCCCTAAACTAAGGAAAGATATGCCTATAGAGATTCAAGAAGCACAGAGAACACCTTTAAGACATGATTAGAACAGAATGTTCTCAGAATATATCATAGTAAAAACAAATGTGTAGAACAAAGAGAGGGTATTGAAAGCTGCTAGAGAAAATCAACAAGCTACATATAAAGGAAAACCTATCAGAATTACAGCTGGCCATTCAATGCAAACTATGAACGCTAGAAGAGCATGGAACAAAGTATTCCCAGTTCTAAACAACCACGGAAGCCAAACCTGAATACTTTAACCAGCAAAACTGTCTATCAAGATCAAAGGAGAAGTTTTCCATGACACAAGAATTAATGTTTTCCAAACCAGCACTACAGAGAATACTTGAAGCAATACAAAGGACCAAAAAAGGGAATGAGTATGCCCAAGAGGGAATAATAAGAAAAACACAAAATAGGGCCATAAACACAAAGATATTAAAATGACAATATAAAATACATACCTTTTAATAATACCACTAAATGTTGATGACCTCAACTCCCCTGTCAAAAGACACAGGCTAGTGCAATGGATCAAGAAAGAAAACAAAACCCAACTTTTTGTTGTCCTCATGAAAATCAACCCATCTTCAAGTATAAACACTATGTTAGGGTGAAAGGATGGGAAAAGTATCCCAATATTACAAGTAAATTTCCCTAAGACACAATAGGTATCACAATTTTAATACCTGACATAATAGGCTTCAGATTAAAACTCATCAGAAGAGATAAGGAGAATTAATTCATTCTAATCAAAAGAACAATTGACCAAGAAGATATTACAATCATGAATACTTATACACCAAACTCTGGAGCACCCAATTTCATAAAATCAGTAGTCCATGACCAGAAAACAGAGATTGACATCTACTCAGTGATAGTGAACGACTTTAATATCCTACTTTCTTCAATATTCAGGTCAACTGGAGAAAGAACAAACAGAGACATCTGAATTAAATGACATACTACATGAAATGAACCTAACCATATATATATATATATATATAGTATTCCACCCAACCACAAAAGAATACATTTTCTATTCAGCAGCTAATGCAAGTTATTCTAAAATTGACCATGTTCTGGGGCACAAAACAACATTTACAAGTACAAAAAATTTGAAATAATTCCATACCTTCTATCACACCACAGGGCATTAAAGCTTATAATCCACAGCAAAAGAAGCCCTAGTAAATACTCGAACTCATGGACATTAAACAACAGACTCCTGAATGATGAATGGGTCAAAGAAGAAATTAACAAAGAAATAAAAGTATTCCTGGAACAAAAAGAAAACAAGAACACAACACAAAACAATCTCTGGGACACCCTAATAGCAGTCCTAAGAAGGAAATTTATAGCTCTAAATGAGTACATTAAAAATCAGAATGAGCACAAGTAAACAACTTGATAGTACAACTCAAGACTATGGAAAGGCAAGGACAAACCAACCTCAAAGCTAGTAGATGAGAAGAAAGAGCAAACCTCAGAGCAGAAGTTAATGAAGTAGAAACAAAGAAAACAGCACAAAAAAATCAATGACTCGAAGAGTTGGTTCTTTGGAAGGTTTAACAAGATAAACAGACCCTTAGCCCAGTTAACCAAAAGAAAAAAAGAAAGAGCAAATCCAAATTAAAAAATAGAGATGAAAGGGGAAACATCACAACAGACTGCCCCCCCCGCAAAATCCAAAACATTGTAAGAGACTACTTTAACAATCTATACTCCATTAAATTTGAAAACCTAAAAGAAATAGAAGAATTTCTAAAATCATGTCCACTATTAAAGTTAAGCCAGGAGGAGATCAACAACCTAATGTGATCCATAACAAATAAGGAAATTGAAACAGTACAAATCCTCTTGACAAAAAAAGGCCCAGGCCCAGATGGATCCATAGCAGAATTCTAACAGACATTCAAAGAAAATCTACAACCAATACTGCTTAAATTATTCACAAAGAAAAAGAGGGAGAAATTCCAAACTCTTTATATTGTAGAACCCTGAGACCCTCTTCATTCACCCGCTACCCCCCAATCCCTCCAGACCCCCACTAATTGCTCTTTTAGCTTCTGTAAAATGCTTGGCTGCTGCTTTAGACATGCCTAGACATACCCTGGCGTGCCCTGACCCCCGCCTGCTATTCCCCACCCCCCTTTCAGGAAACTATAGATTAAGCAAGCCCGAGAATAAAAACTGCCCTATAAGGTAAAAACGGAGACTCCTGGCCCCACAGGTAACAGCACATTCCACAGCCCTGAGAATAGCACCTACCAATAAGAAACTTCCAGGGCTGCATCTTATACATCCAATCAGTTTAAAATTATGTTGGCAAGCGCGGGTTCCTTAAAGCAACCAAAATGTATCTTCAGTTTCCCCCCCTTTGTCTAAAACCTATAAAAGGCTCCACTCTCCCTT
>NW_008347131.1:2492236-2509721 GCF_000622305.1 Nannospalax galili
GCTGAGAGAAGATGAGAGATGCTGAGTGATTGGGAAAAAGGGGGAATGCAACCACCATTTTGGACACAGCTGCAAACTGCCAGGGAAGAAGGCGCACCCACTCAAAGCTTAGCCAAAATCTAAAAAATTGGACCATGGGAATTTGTATATAACCCTTTCCTGAATGTCATAAAGTATGCAAAACCAAAATAGAAGATAGTCTGTAGGTATTGTTATCCCTGGGACCTTAGAGGGTGTGCATGTGCATGAATCTCCCAAGGAAGGGGAGGGGGAATTTGGCATAACAATTGGCGAGGTGAGGCTGGATAGACAAACCACAGGAATTTGGGAAAAACAATGGGGTTACGGGCCTTCGAAATTGTTCTGGTTTCAGCAACTTCTGTTGAGTTGGGCTCAGATTCCAAAGTCCAGAAGGACAGAGATGGGTGCTGCAAGGCATCCTGTGAGGTAATGCAACTGATCCAGGAGAAGCTGGAGGTAACCCAGAGCAGAGTGTGGCCAACCCTCATACACTTAATTGGGTTAGTGGCAGACACATGGGTTATACAATGGATAATGAAATATGTAACTAAAATGACACAGGCCACACAGATGAGGACTGACTCAAAGGGGGAAATCCCCAGGTTGCTGCTATCCTATAGATGTTGGAAAGTTGCTCAGTTGTGTGAGAGATGGGAGCCACCACCATGTTTTTCTGAAAATTCCTTAAGGATTATGGAATGGCTAGAAAAAAATTTCAAGGCTTGGACACAAAAGGGGAATACAGAGAGATGGCATGGCATAATATTATGCATTATTCTATGCATAATTAAAGATTTGTCCACTGCAAAGGAAATGGCCCAGTGGAGGCTGAAAAGACTAAGGAGTTACTGGCAAATTCATCCTTGGCCTCAGAGCTTGTGAATAAACTGAGTAAACTGTGGAAGAGAGAAAAGAAAGACCCAGAGAAAAAGATAGTAATGAGAAAAGAAATGGCCTAGAAATAAAAGTAGCTAAAGCTGCCCCTCAGATTCAATGTGTGGTGAAAAAAAGAAAAAGAAAAAGTTAACAATACTGTAACTAGGAAGAATTACTCCACACTGGAGCTGTTGGGAATAGGAAAGACTTTCAAACAATCAATTAAAGAGCCCCTCAGTTCGTGGCTCTTGAGGGTATGGAACATGGGAGTAAATAATGTCAGTTTAAGTCCTTCAGAAGCATCACAACTGAGTTATATAACTTCCCCTACATCCTTGCGACATAGGCTGTTTAACCTAGACCAATGCAGAGGGTAGCAGTCCCTAATGGAATGGCTTGTGAAAGGCATTAAAGATACGTGGTCATCACCAATGGAAACTCCCATGATTAGCAGGGACTGGGGACCATAGAAGAGGGAAAGGCATTACTGAGAGAACTAGGCATAAGGAAGACAATATATGATGCCCTGTTCAGATAGGACTGTGTTCACCAGAGGTATAAAGAAAAGCTTAATTTAACTGGGACTTCAAAAATGGTATGGAGTTTTAATGATTTTGCTAAGTCCCTTAATGGGACAGGATCTTTGTAAAGTGAGGGAAGCTTTGGCAGATCTAGGTGACTCAAACCAGCTTGTAAAATGTGTCTATAGAAAACAGAACAACCTCCAAGGGATATGAAAAAGACCAGCCAGAAGAAATTGTCCATTTGAGTTACTTGAAGACAAATGTGGTAAGATTTATGTCAAGCCCAAGTTCCTAAAGAAAAAAATGATTAAAAAAACCCAAATTCAATACTAAGGAGTTTCTGGAAGGCTTTAAAACCTGAAGAACAGTTCACAAAAGTCGTTCAGAAGATAAAAGAAGAAACCACTCCCAGGGGTGGCTAAGGACCCCCAAAGATTAAACAAGGTACATTTCTCTCCTGAGAAAGTCTATGCTAGGTGTGGGGACAATTTTTCCCAAAGGGATATGAAAAAGACCAGCCAGAAGAAATTGTCCATTTGAGTTACTTGAAGACAAATGTGGTAAGATTTATGTCAAGCCCAAGTTCCTAAAGAAAAAAATGATTAAAAAAACCCAAATTCAATACTAAGGAGTTTCTGGAAGGCTTTAAAACCTGAAGAACAGTTCACAAAAGTCGTTCAGAAGATAAAAGAAGAAACCACTCCCAGGGGTGGCTAAGGACCCCCAAAGATTAAACAAGGTACATTTCTCTCCTGAGAAAGTCTATGCTAGGTGTGGGGACAATTTTTCCCACCAGAGCCTCCTGAAGCGGCCAGTTATGGTCAATGAAGAGTTGGCAAATATGGCTTAAGTCAGGAGGCAGACCCAGGGGCTGCCTTAATCAGGGAATCAACAGGTACAGCAGGGACAAGAGGCTCTCTCTGCCTCCTTAGTATGGTGCAGATCCAGGGAACTGGAGCCAGCACCCATGAATGCATCAAGGATAAAAAGATACAAAGAGTCTCCATGAAAAATCCCCAGAATGTGGAATGACTCCAAGGGACCAAAGGAATAATTAAAAATAGTAAAGAACTGACCAAGTTAGTGCCTCTTACCTATGCTATGGTACACGATAGAGATCTATGGAAAAATCAATACAAATGAATAAAACCTTTCCACAGTGGGATAGGCCTTGTCTATGATTGATTTAATATATGATATTAAGCACTGAGCACTTTACAATGTGAAACCCATTTGAAAGATATCAAGTATACCTGAAGAGACTAGGCCAGCTATAGCTGTAAGATTCTTGGGAGCTTTATGGTTGTGTAAGACACAAGTAATACCCACCAAAATGGTTAGGGAAAGCCTAAAACACCTAATCCTACATGAAAATAAAAACAGAGGCTCCCAAACTGTACAATTGTTAAGAAAAAACTACAATACTAGGGGTGGTTGCCCCGCTATGAGCTGTTGGCCAGAGAGATCCTAGAGGTCCTCAATTAAACAAGGGTATTGCCACTAATGTCAGTTGTACACTACAAAAGTTCAGTAAGGCCATGTTGCAGAAGACACTGTATGATGTGAGCACAGGAGGAGAGACAGAGCCAAGACCAAGCAGAAAACTCCATACCATTGGATGCATGGCTGTCATAGTGCCAGAAGGTGCTATGCAGATGGCTGGGGGAAAATAATCCCCTATGATTTTGCTGGATGGTGGATCCCACGTGTTGCACACTATTGGCATACCAAGCAATGCCTGCTGGTGCAATAATGGCTCGACTAACATACATATAACTGACAAATTTCTAATTGGATAAGGCCCACCCCTAGGGGTGGAACACACATCTGGTTCTATAGGCCATGCCAACCTCTGTGTCAGGGAAATCTATAGGCCTCAGTGGGGAAGCTGTTGCATATACGCTGTTTGATAAATGTAGTATACCAGCTGGAATATCTTCTAGGCATCTGTATTTGCACCCGTGTTTGTTTAGATGTGTCTGCTTCCTTCCATTTGGCTCTATAGTAGGGGAGACACCACTGATATGGATCAGTGGCCACATCTTGAAGATGATTGATGGGGAGTCCCATGAGGTCAATATATTGTCACCATACAAGAGAGATTGTCCTGCATCTCTCACCCCCTGCAAGGCTCAGAGACTCTCAGGAGATTGGCGGAAAGATTGTGAGAGCTAGAGGAAGGGGTGGAGCGTTGGTTAGGCATTCTCCAAAAACCTAGAACTGAATGAGGGCAGGTTTCAAAACCAATGCTGAGAGACTCTGAGAGTTGCTGAGTGCCCTGGGAAAAAGGGGAGGGGTAACCACCATTTTGGACACAGGGAATGGAGCTGTAAACCATGGGGGAGAAAGCATGCAGACCAAGCAGTGTTTGTGGTCTGGATCTCAAAGCTTAGCCAAAATATTAAAATGTGGTCCATGGGACTTTATAAGTTACCCTTTCCTGGATGTCATAAACTATGCAAAACCCAAATAGAAGGTATTCTGTTGGTTTTGTCAAGCCTGGGATCTCAGAGGGTGCATGTGGGTCTCTGAAAGAGGGAGGGGGGAATTTGGTGTAACAACTTAATTCCAGAGATGCAGGAATGGTTCAACATACATAAGTCAAGAAATGTAATAAAACATATAAATGGAATCAAAGACAAAAACCACATGATAATCTCAATAGATGCAGAAAAGGCATTTGACAAAATCCAACATTCATTCATGTTAAAAGTCATAAAAGGAATTGGTCTTGACAGAATATACCTCAACATAATTAAGCTATATACAACAAACCCATAGCCAACATCATCCTAAATGGAGAAAAACCAGAAACCTTCCCATTAAAGTCAGGAACCAGACAGGGCTGTCCACTATCTCCACTCCTTTTCAATACAGTGCTTGAAACTCTTGCAAGATCAATAAGACAAGAGAAGGAAATTAAAGGCATACCAATTGGAAAAGAAGAGGTCAAATTATTCCCATTTGTAGACGATATGATAGTATACATAAGAGATTAAAAAAATTCAACTAGAAAGCTATTAGAATTGATTAATATCTTCAGTACAGTAGCAAGATACAAAATCAACTTACAAAAATCAGTAGCCTTTCTATATACCAATAACAAGCAATCTGAAAAAGCACTTAAGGAAACCCTCTCATTCTTAATAGCCTTAAAAAAATAAAATGCTTAGGCATTAACCCAACCAAAGACATTAAAGTCTCTACAAGGAAAATTTCAAAACTCTAAGGAAACAGAAGACATTAGGAGATGGAAAGACCTACCACACTTACGGACTGATAGAATCAATACTGTGAAAATGACCATCTTACTAAAAGCTATTTAGAGATTCAGTGCAATCCCAATCAAAATACCCATGACATTCTTCACAGAGCTTGACACAAAGCACCCTAAAATTCATGTGTAATCACAAAAGACCTTGTGTAGCCAAAACAATCTTGGTCAAAAAGAACAATGCTGGGGGATCAACATACCAGATCTCAAATTATATTACAGAGCTATAGTACAAAAAGAGCATGGTACTGGCACAAAAATAGACACATAGATCAATGGAACACAACAGAAGACCCAAATATAAGTTCATATAATTTCAGCCACCTGATATTCGACAAAGGTGCTTAGAACACACAATGGAGGAAAGATAGTGTATTTAACAAATGGTACTGGCAAAACTGGATCTCCATCTGCAGAAAAATGAAACGTGACTTTTATCTTTCACCTTGCACAAAAGTAAACTCCAAATGGATTAAAGACCTCAATGTAAAACCTGAAGCTCAGAAACTGCTAGAAGAAAACATAGGCAGCTCCCTTCAAGACATAGGCATAGGAACGGACTTTCTATATCAAACACCAGCTGCTCAGGCACTAAGGTCAACAATCAGTAAGTGGGACCTCATTTAATTACAAAGTTTCTGTACAGGAAAAGAAATAACAAAGAAAGGAAGAGGAAACCCAATTAGTGGGAGAAAATCTTCACCAGCTACACATCCAGCAGAGGATTAATATCCAGAATATACAAAGAACTCAATAAAGAAAGAAATAAAAAATAAATGACCTGATAAAAAGATGGGTGATAGACCTAAATGGAGAGTCTCAAATGAAGAAATAAAAATGGCTAAGAAGCACCTTAAAAATACTCAACATCCTTAGTAATTAGAGAAATGCAGTTATAAATCACTTAAAGATTCCATCTTACCCCATTCAGACTGGCAAAGGTCAAGAGAACAAAAGATTCCAAATGCTAGATTGGATGTGGAGGAGCTCATTCACTGCTGGTGGGAATGCAGCCTGTGCAACCACTATAGAAAGCAATTTGGAGAACCCTCAAAAAACTAAAAATGAACCTACCATATATTCCAGTGATATCACTTCTTAGCATGTACCCAATGGACCCATCATACTGTAGAGATACCTGTATATCCATGTTTGTTGCTCCCTTCACAATAGCTAAGAAATGGAAACATCCTAAATATCCCTCAACTGACAAATGGTTAATGAAAATATGGTACATCTCCTCAATGGAGTTCTACTCAGCAGTAATGTATTAGTCAGGGTTCTCCAAAGAAATAGAACCAATAGAATGACTATATATGTATAGGGATATATTAGCTTAGCTCACAAGTTAGGGTCCGAGTAGTCCAACGATGGCTGCATCACACTGGAGAGGCTGCGACTCTGTAGTCACTCAGTCTACAAGGCTGGATGTCTCAATAGTCCCAATTTGGCACTGAAAGTCTGATGAATTACAAAAGATCAGCTAGTCTTCAGTCTAAAGCAGCAAGATGAGCTCACCAGCGAGAGAGAAGGCAAGCAGCATAAAGCAAAGCGTTCTCCTCTGCCATGGCCTTTTATACGGGCTGCCATCAGAAGGTAACACCCACATTTAGGGTGTGTCTTCCGGCTTCAGATGATCCAGTTAAAAAGATCTCTCTCATTTTAGTTAATCCCAGATGCAGTCAAGTTGACACCCAGGATTAGCCATCACAAGAAACAATGGAATCATGAAGTTTGTAGGTAAATGGCTGGAGCTAGAGAGTGTTATACTAAGTGAAGTAACACAAACTCAGAAAAGCAAGCAACATATGTTCTCCCACAGTTGTGGATTGTAGGAGCAATCCCTTATATGTGAGAATATAATTTCTGATGTAACATCAGGAGCCAGGTAAAGGGAAAGGATCCATGGAGGTAAAGGAAAAGAAACAACACAAATGGGAGCTAGTAGGGAAAAGATGTTATCTGAGGGAGATGGAAAAAGTGGGAATAATCAGTAGGGGGGAGAAGAGGAAGGGATATGCAAAGGACCATGGTGGATGGCTGAAGGGGAGTCAGAAGAGCATGGATAATGGGAGTCATCAGGTATTGGGGGAAGAGTGGGGATAATGGGGGCACTAAGACTAGGGAGGGAGGGAGGGGAGAAGACAGATAGGAGAAAAAAGAGTGGTGGGGGTGCTAGGAAACCTAGAGGGAAAAATGATGCCCTGGAAACCCTGAGAGAAATGCATGTAGAGTTTCTGAACATTAATGCATATGTGTACCTGAGAGCTGCTTGACAGAGAATGCAGTGCCAAATAGAAGAGACCTCCCTTAGATGGAGGCTACGGCAGAGTTGCACATACAGTCAGGCACAGAGAACATGTGCCTGGGAGATGCCCAGTACTAGGAGACACATCTACAGTTGAACCTCTACAACTAAGACTTATGCAACATAGCAGTATATGGGGTAGAGAGAGGGCTAATGCACCCTTCAGCTCTCACCAGTGAAGCTTCCATGCACATCAGAATGTGATGCACACAGAAGGCCACAACTGGCCAGGTTTTGGAGAATAAGAGACTATAGAGTATAGGATGGGACTCCTATATGGAACCTCACCGTGGAACCTCATGGCTCAGGGATCATTGTGGAAGAGGAGGCAGAAAAATTGTAAGAACTGGTTCAGGAACACAGGGAAATGGAAGCTTCCAGGCCACTGGAGGCTTGCTCATGTGAGCCTGTGGCAGTGGTGGCATCGAACACATGGCCCATGTCAGCTCAATGAAACAAGGACCCCAGGGGAGGTGAGAAATAGGTGGCAGGCTAGCACTAGATTGAGAACTATTTGTGACTGACTGCTGATGGGTGAGGGACAGTATGACTTATGTACAACCACTGGATGGGCTGACTAGACTCCAGTAGACACATTTACACTTAAGGACATTTGGGTACAAACACCTGAATGAATACGACTCACTCAGCATGTATGGCAGAGTGCATATAGCTTTGTGAAGGGATGAGGGAGGCATGGAAGGGGAAGGGGATCTGGACTTGAGTGGGAAATTTATGACATTTTAAAATCTCAAAAAAGTTGAAAAAAATGCTGTGTAATGGATTTTAGCTCTGCTAAACTAGAAAGAATCCATGCATAGTCCTGTAAACATAGCCAAGTACAAATGGTTGGAGAAGTCATAGATCCTAGAGAAGAATGTACTATTGCCACTTTCCTAGACCATTGTATTTTCTTTCTATATTCTAAGTATGCATCCTTGTACTGTAGTAAAAGTGCAGATTTCACTACTCATGTAGTAAACTTCTTTTTGCAAGATAGAGATGAATACAAAGGTCAATAACAGTTCAAAACTCAGGCAGTAAGCGACTGTGTGGTGTAGGAAGAGCAGGAGTGTGCCTTGGCCCAAGGCTAGAAGGGGAATGGAGCTGCTCAGGGTGAAAGGGAATCAAGGTGCAGTGGGCAGGGTCTGACTTAACAGGACAGTGGACAGGGCTGTGGCAAGCAGATCAAGAGAGAGCCACTGGCAAGGCAGGGGTGGGGACAGACTGGAGAGGGTCTAGCAAACTAGGCAGGGTATGTGTGGGCCCTGAAGCTGGAGAATGCAGCTAATCTGGGTGCAGGGGATCAAGATTTCAGTGGTTGGGGTCTGGGCTAGCAGCCTAGCCAGATATCTGAGGTGACAAGAGCAGGAGCAGGCTTTAGGCCTAGGGCTGGAAGGGAGATAGTACAGAAAGTGGTGGACATAAATTTACTGAATCTGTTTTTATCATGGCAAAATTTCTTTTTGTCTTTTGATTACTTCTGATAGATTTGCTAGATATAGAAATATGGACTGTCATCTGTGTTTCTTCCTGACTTGTAGAACATTGGTTTAGGCCTTTCTGGCTTTTACAGTCTCCGTTGAAAAATTGTCCATTATTCTGAATGGTCTGTGGTTTGAAATTTCTTGCTTTTGAGATCTTTGGTGTATTCTGTACATTTAGTGTTTTGACTATTTTATGATATGGGATTTTGTTTTCTAGTCATGTCCATTTGATGTTTCATGTATCTCTTGCAACTTGGTAGATGTCCCTTTCCTTACCTTTGGGGAAATTTCTTCTACTATTTTGTTGAAAATCTTTTCTGTGCCTTTGATGAGTTTATTCACCTTCTATACATATGATTAGTAAGTTTTATCTTTATACAGTGTCCCTCATCTGTTAGATGTTTATTTCCTGGGTTATTTTAAATTTAAACTTTTCTTTGACTGAGTGATTTCATCTACCTTCTCTTCTAGCCCTGATATTCTTTCTTCCACTTGATCTAATCTCTATTGAAGAGACTTTCCTCTTGTTTGACTTCTTGAGTTTTTCATTTCACCTTTTTCTAATTTATCTTTTATTCATATTTCACTGTTCATATTTTTGTGGTCACCAGTCATTTATTAATATTCTTTTTTAATTCCTTGAGCATATTTTTAATTTCTATTTGAAATCATTGTATATACTTTAATTGCTTTTGAAATTATTGTCTTGTGCATGAACTATGTTGCTTTTCTTCTAAAAGATTATATTGGAGGGTTAATTTCTGTTGGGGACAAATTTTATTGATCACTCATGTTATTTATGTTTTTGTGCTGGGTTCTAAGCATCTAGGTTTTGTCATTGATGGTGTTTCTTGATATAGATATCTAGTCTCACCTTTGTTGTGTGAATGTTCTATATCTTTATTTGCTATTACCAAAAGCTGTCAGATTGTGTATATCTGATTTATACTTGGGGTTCAGTTTTGTGGCCACTCTATGTGTGAGAAGTGTCAGAAGTGATTGCAGTTAACTAAAGATTATTGAAACTTCTGAGTCTTGAGCAAACATGTGGATGAAGAAGTTTCTTGCTGTTGACATTCTGAATTCTGTGAAGGGCTGGCCTGGTTATACAGGTGGTCATTGTGTGGCTGGGACTGTGGCCATAGCGTGAGGGATGTTGCTTCATGGGTACAGTGCACAGGATACCACTATGTTCACCAGTGGCAATGAGTAGGATTTCTTTTCTTAGATTAAGGTTACAGGACACCATTCATTCTCAGAGTGCTTGGCAGATGGGGTGGTAGGATGACTGTGGGCATTCCTACATAATGTCACAGTCAAAGGACGCCACTTGGTCCTTGGGTAGAGCTGTGCTTGGGTTTGATGGCAGGCAGGCAGACTGAATCTTGGGGTTCTTATCTGGGGTTTCAGATCAGATTCCTTGAAGTCCCTGGGTGGTAATCAGGCAGTGTTTCTATTAAGCTAGGGAAGTGTTTCTATTAAGCTAGATGGTTGGGTGACTGAGTCTGGTGGGCCTTACCTTCAGTTTCAGGTCAGACTCCACTCACTCCTTGAGCAGCACTGAGGATGGGCGGCCTGCTAATGGAATCTAGGTTTTTTACCTTTAGCTCAAGGTTGAATTTGAACAGAAACCTTACATTAGTGAACCATACTGCTCCCAGAAGACATGGGCTAGTAAGAGAAAATCTCAGTGCCGAGCACAGTTTACCTCCATGTGAGTTTTTGATCAGAGAAGCCCCCCAGAAAGATCCAAAACAAATCAAATTATTGCTATTTCTCTTGGCCACTTACCATAACTAGATGGTAAGATCCCATTGCTGAGGACACCACTCACTTTTGTTGTAGGACACAGAGAAATCAGTTTTGAACGGACCAGGGGACTCTCCTTGATAGCTAGCATTCATAGTGATAGAACATTCTATACAACCTTCTTAGGGAAAAAAGTCATTCATGGTCTTATCCAGCACTGAACCCCATATGCTACAATTTTGACCTGCCTGTGCACTGATACAATAACGGCAAGAATGTTTATGGGCTAACCAACTGCTATCTTGATTTCATTTCAAACCTGCTCCACAGAAGGGCATTCATATCTGCTGCCATCAACACGAACTAAACCCATAGTTATAGAACTCATAGGCCCTAGGCAAGAATGTGTTGATGATGTTTTTCCAAATGGCCATGTTCTCAAACTGCCTTATAAATATGTTTATATTCATAGATTTGTTCTGCAAAAGCCTTGGTTAGAGAAGATTATCGTATGGGTAGTGGTTAATGCCAAGACTCATTGTTGCTCAATATGCTGAAAACAGATGACTGTGAGTGTGCAACAAAGATAGGACATCTACACCACCCTCTCACCAAGGCTCAGGAAACATGACGAAAGGAGCAGAAAGAATGTAGGTGCCAGAGGATGTGGAGGAGTGCTATGAAATTCTGTTCTCTGCACAATTCACGACTCTTGCTCACATGAATCTGCAGCTGCTATTCCTACTTACACAAAGATCTTCCAGCAAAGAGCAAGTTAGTAAAAGCCTCCCAAATGAACTGGGGAGGTAATCTTGTGGCCCCTCCCCTAGCTAAAGAACTGTAGAAAATTGTTGGCTATGGAGGGAGGGTGAATCACTTTTCTTTTTGAATGTGGTCACTAGTATGTTCCGAATCTTGTGGCCCCTCCCCTAGCTAAAGAACTGTAGAAAATTGTTGGCTACGGAGGGAGGGTGAATCACTTTTCTTTTTGAATGTGGTCACTAGTATGTTCCCCATTTGCTAGTGAATGACCCCATGCCCATGAAAATATGAGCAACAATAACTGGACTCAGTGGGTTAAAAAATAAATAAACATTATGAAAGGATGCATGGAATTGGAGGGAACCCTGATAGAAAGTCCTGGGTGGAGCTGGATGGTAGACTGAGAGGTGAATATGATCAAGGTACATTGAATACGTGCTTGGAGTTTTCAAAGAATAAATAACAAGTTTGAATAAACTCAAAGTGTGTCAAAGACTTATATGGATTACTTGAAGTTTTGAAACTAATAGGGGAAGATAGTGGGAACATACTTGAAAATATTGGAATGGGCAAGAATTTGGGGGTAAACACTAAAGATTATGCAGCAACGTCAAAGTTTGATGTTGCAATTATATCATATGAAAAGTCTTCTGGTAAATCAAAAATTAATCATCTCTGGATTGAGTAAAAATATTTTCAAAGTTCATCTGACAGGGCATTTCTATCCAAATCAATAAAAATCTCAAACATCACAAGTGACAAGAGTATCCTCCACGTAATTCGATTTAAAATAGTCAAATGATTTCAATAGATATTTTATAATAGAATATTGAAAAGGCAACTAGGATCCCCACTGTTGGCTATATATCCAAAGTTATTGAGGTCATCATACAAAAGAGATGCCTAAATATTTACATTCATTGTAGAATTATTTGCAATAGCCAAGGTGTTGAATCTGCCTAGGTGTCTTATCAACAGATGAACAAAATAGTGATGATCAGAACTGTGATGGTGCTAGAACTAGGGAAATCTATGTCCCATTGATGCAAATCAGATAATATGTAGAATAATTGGAAAAATCTAATGGACAGCATAAGTTCTATAATTAAGAAGAATGTGTTACCATCTGGATTTTTGCTAAATTGGGCAAATCATATCATTTCTAATCACAGAGAATGAAATTAGGTTTATAGAAGTGGAGATGATGGATATGTGAATTTCTTCCTTGATATAGTTTTGTTATCTATGGGTGTGTCATAGTATCATGGTGGTGTTTGTTAAATATCTATAATAGAGCTTGCTTTTACAAAAACCCTCTGTCTTTGTGGTATATAAGTGGTCTACCTTTGTCTTTCTCAAATAATGAAAAACATTTTACCTAACAGCATTGTCAACCACTAGATTTGTTGATCACTCATTCATTAAAGGCTTGTCAATTTGAGGATCAAAGGCTACACACATGAACCAGTAGATATCCAGACATTGCAATGATATCCAATCTGTTACTAGTGGTCTTAAGTGTGTGTGCTCTTTGATAATTTTTATCAGTTAGAGACAGAATTAAAATATATTTCCTAGGGATTTTGCTCTCCAATTTGACAAATTCCTTTGGGAAATAAATGATCTTGTGTTTCTTTTTTAGCAGGAAGTGAAAAGTCACATTCTCACTAATGTGAGAAAAGGCATCTGTGTATTTATGAACTCAAGTACACATATAAATATGGGTACACATGATACAGCATAGTAATACTAACTTTAGTAATGCTACATTTCAGAACTCAATATTAATTCTTTACAAAATCTTTCTATTTTTTAAGACTATATAAACAAGGAATATTATTCAGTCTTTAAATATCGACTTTAAAATTGTGACAAAATGGATAAACATGGAATCTTTAAGAATCTTATTTTACTTTTATCTGAGAAATGATAATCTCATGCCATTGTAGAATACAGTATGATGTTTAGCATCATTTGTGATAACTTGAGTGGACCTGGAAGAAATTCTGAGAGAAATAACTTTTTTTTCTTTTTGAGATAGGGTCTCCATACAGCGTCAGCTAGCCTGCAATTTCCTATGTAGAAGTGGCTGGCCTCTTTCTCAAAGAAATCTACAGGCCCCCTGAGTGTTGGGATTGCAGGTACGCACCATCACACCTGAAATGACTTTTTCTTGAATGAACATTTATTACATTTATTTTTCAATATTTTTAATTGGCAAAAGTAATATTTTGGCTCATTTATAAGCTATTTGAAGCTGTATTTTCAATACCATATAGTTCAAAACTACTCTCTGGACTCTATTTTTCCCCTCTGAGTTAGAAAAGAATATTACTTCATGATCAAGCACATAGGAACTTTCTGGCAGCATCTGTGAATACTTTCAATGTACTTTTCTTGCAGGAACTCAAACACTAGAGAGAATGGTTTCTGATCCTGCATAATTTCTTCATCTTCTAGTGATAATTGAGCCCTCCAAAATGTGATCATGTTAGAAGTTGTTGTGTCCCTAAATAAATGTATACTTGTGCATATTTTATTACTTATCAGCAAGAGAGGCACAATTATAGACATAGTGCTTACATTGGACTTTGTTGTATTACCCTTTTGTTTGGAAAGTTGAAAATAGTTGCATTTAATGGATCGCCCGGGGCCTTTATGACACAGGTGATTCTATTTGCAAACAAGCATACAATACTGTCTACGGACTAAAGGACTAAAGCAGAAAAGGAGCCCCATTATAGGAGGAAACAGAAGTCCAGCCACAGTTCACTTTAACATTAATAACGGCTTTCAGGTAAAGGGTTGAATGAATGCAATAAAATCACTTAGGGCTTCATGTTGCAGACATTCTGGCCCCCTCCAATAAAATACCAGAAATATGATTGTGAATTATGTTTTCAGGGCTAGAGAGATGACTCAGTGGTTAAGATCACTGGTTGGTCTCCCAGAGGACCTCAGTTCAGTTCCTAGCACCCACATGGTGACTAATAACTGTTGATTACTCTGGTTTCTGGGGATTTAACTCCATCTTCTGGCCACCATGGGTGTTGTATGACACAGATGCACTTATATACATGCATGCAAAACATTCATACACATAAAATTAAAGTAAATCAATCAAAAATGTTTTAATAAGTAAAATACTGAAAGAGGGGCCTGGAGAGATGACTCAGTGGTTAAGCGCACTGGCTGCTCTAACAGAGGACCCATGTTTGATTACCAGCATCCACATGGCAGCTAATAACCATAACTCCAGCTCCAGGGGAATCTGAATGCCCTCTTCTGACCTCTGTGGGCACTGACAACACAGGCGCGCTTACAAACATGCAGAGAATACACCCATACACATAAAAATAATACAAAAAATATTTTAAAATTTTCCAAAGAATAAATTATGATGTCAGATACACAATTCTTCACTTTCAAGTTCTCTTCTTGGGAACATCAGAGATTCTTGGACCAGAGTCTCTCTCACTGTCAGAGTAAGGTTATGCTCTGCTGAAGTGTGACTAGATGATGACACTAGAACTGTTTCCTTTTTTAGATTTGGTTATTACTCAATTTACCAAACTTTTATAATGTGTAATCATTTTTTTATGTTTTCCCCAGTATTGAATTTTCATTTCACTTGGCCACTAACTACTCTGTCTTTGTAATATTAAAGTCCTTTCCCTCTGGAGATTATTCAGGAAAGGAAACCTGTCTGGAAAGATTTCTCGTTTGAAATTTGTTCCAAGTAATTTAACAAACTAATGTATAATGACCTTAGGGTCTCTGATGCTATGAGCAGTCACCTGCCCAGGTGAAATTACACACTAAATACAAAGACTGGTTTCCTTTTAGAATGGCACAAGGACTTTCTGTGAATACATTACACCCAAGCTAGAGGATGTCTTAGTTGCTATCTTGTCACTGAGGTCTCATCTTGTCTGGTCATGTCCATCTCTATTTATATAAGTTCGTGGATGGTGTCAATTTCTTTGTGTGATTTGTATAGATACAGGGTGATGTTTCTAATTAGGAAAGAAGAATTAAGGTTTTATTTGAGTAAGTAAAAGTCTGAAGATGACGACTCCCTCTGCTTAGGAGAAGCTATCATTGATTATTCCATGAGGAAAAATCTTGTCCTTTCCATGGTTATGTAAACATTTGAACAGGTAGGCTCATAAATATTAGTGTAAAACCTTAAAGGAAGTTCCTTTTTTAACTTCATCATAATGGAAGGAAATGAGAGAAAATTCACATAACCAACTTTATTTTGTTTTAAAAATTCCAATATAAAGGTTTTAGATAGTTTTTGCTTTTTTGTATTTTATATAGATGTGCATATGTAGCTTTTTTATTTTTTCATTGATCATAGCAAGTAAGGATAGTAAACTGCCTTTATACGGTAAGTATTTACATTACATTTTTTGGTCTTTATATCTATTTCCATAAGTTACAAATTTCATACTTTTTATACTGCAGTCACCCTCATTAAAAAGGCAATGGTTTTCTTTGAGGAGGACAAGCTCAAGGTTGATGTTGTGAAACACTGTACTAAGGACAAAAGGTGAATATTATTGTGTCATACTGAAAGAGAGGAATGTCTTTAAGGTCACCTAGTATCCAAAGAGGTATCTGAATGGGTATAATAAAGATGACAAAACCCAGAAGTTGATTGGAATACGTATAGTGTGTTTTGTTAGTTCTTTGTCCTGTTTCTGTCTTCCACATTGTCAAATAACATGTTATATGTTTTGCAAGTAAATTTTTTTATTTAGCAAGTAAAATATTTTTAAAAAGTTGATTTATCACTTGTTTTATGGATATTTTGCATGATGTACTAATAAAGATATAATTTCATACATATATTTATACAAGAAATTTAATTACATATACTATAATTTAGAGTATAAGAGGACATATTTTAATGACATTTTAGAGGCCTGGTATGGTCATATATGAATCTTAAAATTATGCCAGACAATAAATTAGCACATATACATAAAGAAAGCCATGCTTAGAGAGTACTTCATCTCCAGTCATGTAGATTCATACAGATGCTATGTCTATGTACTACCATGTTGTTAAAATCTATTAAGGTAATTTTTCTAGAAACATTTCAATGGCTAATATCCAATGTATTATACTATTTTGTAGTATCTCATCTCCTAAAACTTAAACTTTACAGTATACAACATGGTTTGAGTCTAATTTGCTGTATTATGGAAACATTCTAGACAATATGAGACTGGACCTGTTGAAATACAACACTGATGGTTAATGAGAGTAAAGACACTAACATTGCAGAAAGTAAGTTGTGAAAGCTCAAGTATGGGACATAGAATTCTTTGATGCTTATGTCATTCACATTGTGTTATGACCAGTCTCTAGGTTTTGCAACCCTCTTCTCCTGAACCAGATATTGGAGAAACGGGAAAGATACACGTATATTCTCCATCATGCTTGACTTCTAAATAAAGCTCAGACTCTCTCTTCACATTTTCTCCTATCCCCTATCCAGTGCATCGATGGTAACAGGATCCTCTTGCTTGATTCTAGACAAAATGCATTCCTTCGCATGTAAATATGACCAGCACTTATATATGACAAAATAGATAATTCCTAAAATGCAAATTTAATTTGTCCCCCGCAGTGTTCATGAATTTCAAGGCTCACTATTACTTATATCCTAGATCATGTCAATCATTCTTATTTTGTGAACAGAAATTGTGATGTTTTATTCATTTTGGTATCTAGTAAAACTCTCAAAACCTGGATAGCTACAATCATCTATTTAGATTTCACAGGTGCTCATCAGTGTTATAAGTACATTATATGTTATAAAAAAAACAAAATAAGAAAATATCAGGAAAAGTAGAAGCTAAGCATATTTTTGTGGTAGAAATGATGGAAGAAAGGCATAGCGAATTTTATTGTGTGGTCCAAATTCATCTCCATAGAGTTAATGAACCTAAGGTTACAACACATGTCACATCACTCCAGAGTCCCTATCACTCACCAGTGTTCTATGCACTACCTTCAAGTGTGTCCTAATTCTTCTCTAGATAGCATTCAGTGAGAGAATTGGAGGCATTATTTGGTCACAATAATTATTACTCTTCTCTGTGTTTACTGTTAATTGGTACTTTTCAGGAAATGGAAATAAACCCGAAATCTCTCACATGACTATGCACATGTAGGAAAAAAAAAAGGAAAAGAAATCTGCATAATAGAAAGAGCTAGGTCTTCACTAATACTCTTATAGACAATTTGACTGGAAAGATCCTGAAATCATCTTCTTTAAAGAATTTTTTTCTTGAGGTATAAAATGAGACAAATTTAGCCAGGCATGTTGGTGCACGTCTTAAATCCCAGCACTTGGGAGTCAGAGGCAGGTGGATCTTTGTGAGTTCAAGGCCAGCCTGGTCTACATAGTGAGTTCCAGGCCAGCTGGGGCTATAGGGAAACCCTGTCTCAAAAAAATTAGACATATATA
>NW_008347131.1:2509735-2537926 GCF_000622305.1 Nannospalax galili
CACCTAATATGATTACATTTATAAAAAAGACCTTGAACCATGCTTTCTAACGTGAGTATGAAACCTTCCCTTTATTATAATGATCTTGGGAGAGTGTACACTGAATTTCTGATTGAGCATTTTTTTTACCAACGATTTATAAATAATACAAAAGTCAACTATTATCTATCTCTCTTTCATTTTCTGTTTTCTCCTGTTTCATTACCTAGCTCATTCTAAGAGCTCAAACAAACAAAACAAACAAAAAAACATATTAGGTGTTAAGGAAGTAGTTGGTGATGGTCATGGGTTACAAACATTTTGGTAACATTATATTTGGTCTCCTCATGATATTGAGTGTCATGGTGTTACAAATTTCAGTTAGTAAGGATATCAGTGCAATGGACAGAATTATGACTACTAGAATGCTTCAAAGTAGGAGTCAGAAGAAGTAATTGGTATGGGCAGAAATGTAAGTACTATGGACTTGCATGATGGTGTTTAAATTAAGTCTTTTAAAATTTAATAAGAAAAGTAAACATCCTTTGAGACCTGTGCTTTAGATGTCATACTGTAATACCATAGCAATGAGTTGAATGCTCCCAAAGTTTAAGACCATTCCTTTTATATTTTTATTAATTCTTTGATAATTTCATACAATGTATTTTGGTCATGTGAATTCCAACTTCTCTTAATCCCTTCCCATGTCCACCATCACCTCCTTACCCCACACCATTGTGTTTTTTAAATTTAATAACCCATCGACTCCAATTTGTGTTGTCCATATACTTCTGGGTCTGGGACCATCCACTGGAGGATGGTTCAACCTACCATGGGCCATACCCTTAAATAAACCTGATTCTTGATTCCTCAGAAGTCATCAATGTCTACAACTTCTCACTTAGTGATTGGGGAGGTCATGAACCCCCTTATGACTTCACAGTAGAATGTTGACTTGACTGACTTGATCTTGTGTAGGTGTAGCGCAGACTATTAGAGCTGCTGTGATTATAGTGTCCAGATCACATTTTAAAGACATTTCCCACATTACCACCAGCCTCAAAATTTACTCTGTATTAGTTCATAAATTTAAGGATTAATGATACTAAAGATACTAAGTTTGTAAAGATCAGGAACCCATCATTATTTGTAGCTTGTAACAACTGTAAAATATAATGTATTTTAAATAAGAAGTTTAAATATATGAACAACTATGAAATAGAGATCCATTGAGATCTTGAGATAGAAAGTAGTAATCTTGAGATAATAATCTCAGGATAAATAGAGTTATCAACAGAAAGCATATTGCTCTCCAGGGAAGAAGAATTTAGAAATTGTTACTAAATATATTGTACAGTTTCATGACTGTAAAAGACAATGATGATGTCTCCATATCATAATTGATTCATGGTCACGTTCACAACTTCATACTTGGTCCTGTTTTCATGACCTGTCATCTGAGACAAGAGGTTTAAAGGGCCAGAGCAGCAATGTCAACGAGTTTGTCCTCCTGGGCCTCACTCAGGATCCTGCTGGGCAAAGAGCATTATTTGTCATGTTTTACTCATCTACCTTGTGACGATTGTGGGCAACCTACTAATTGTGTTTACAACTATTACCAGTCCCTTTCTGGGCTCACCAATGTACTTCTTCCTTGCCTGTCTTTTACTCCTTGATGCTGTTTATTGCAATAACATCCCACCAAAGTTGATCACAGACTTACTTCGTGATAAAAAGGCCATCTCTTTCACAGCGTGCATGGTTCAGATCTTTGTACAGCATTTATTTGGTGGCACTGAGGTCTTTCTGGTGGCCATGGCCTATGACTGCTATGTGGCCATCTGTAAGCCACTGCACTATTTGACCATCATGAATCAATGGGTCTGCATCCTGCTGTTGGTGGTGGCCTGGACTGGTGGTTTTGTACACTCTCTGCTTCAAAAATCTCTTTGTTTATAACCTTCCCTTCTGTGGTCCCAAAGTCATTGACCACTTCATGTGTGACATGTATCCATTATTGGAACTTGCGTGCATTGACACCTACTTCATTGATGTCACTGTGGTTGCCAGTGGTAGAGTAAGATGTATAATGATCTTTATCCTTCTCCTGATCTCTTATGGAATCATTCTGAAGTCTCTTAAAACTAACAGTCAGGAAGGGAGGCGCAAAGCCCTGTCTACCTGCAGCTCCCACATCACTGTAGTTGTCTGTTTGTTTGTTTCTTGTATTTTTATGTATTCTAGACCTGTTTCCAACTTTTCCATAGATGAATCTATTTCTGTGTTTTATGCAGTTATCACTCCAATTTCAGATATGGCTTACTTTTTAAAAAGTTGTTAGTCAGTGGGGTCTCATTCTTCCCCCAGACATTACAGACTATTGTCATTGCTCATATTTAGCTTCCAGAACTTGATGCTAAGGCCCTGTTGCTGAATATACCTCATACTTCCATCACAGGATAGTTGGAAATGACCTGGAAGTGTCAAGACTACTGACTAGCTTTATAGTGCTAGAAGGTACTATATACACCACCAGAGAGAAAAAAATCTAGTACACAAAAGAAGTAGGAATAAAAGGACAAGAAAGGGGAATGAGATTGTATGAAATAAAATCACTATTATTGCATATCACAGAGATTCAGATTAAAAGTGTCAACACTCCTGCCAAATGTGCAGAACTATGGGTAGCTCTCTTGTCAAGAATTATGATGTCTGCCGCAGCAGACTCTGCAGGTACAAGTTGTTCTCAGGAGTTCTTGGGCAGGGTCTTTCTCACTGTCAGAGTAAGACCCTGCTTACTTACTTGTGCTTGGTTGAGTAAGGAGCTTTGGTCAGAGTGCTCCTTTAGTCTGGTTTACACATCACTTGCCTTATGTAAATATTTCATAATGTATAACTGCTAGTTTTTTAGCCATCTTATTTTAGAATTTTTATTTTCATTTATATAGTTACTTATTTAACCTTTGAGAATTTCATACATATATACAATGCATTTTGAGCAAACTCTTCCCCTTTTTTCCTCCCTCAACCTCTCCTGAAGCCTTACCTCACCACGGCCCCCTAGTAACTACATATCCTCCTTTATTGTACCCACTAAGTTCAATTAGTTCAGCACACATATATAAGTGTATACAGGGCCAACCACTGGAGCATGGGAAACCTACCAGGAGCTACACTCATTAAGAAAACAGGTGCTCACTGCCTCAGCAGCTTTCTCCCTCAGCAGCTTTCATTCACCAGCAGCGTCTCAGCTAGGGGTGAGACCCAATAATCCTCTCCCTTATCCATGTTGGAGTGTTGACTTGATTTGATCTTGTAATCGTCTTGTGTAAACAACCACAGCCTCTGTTATTGCACGAGTGCAAGGACCCTGTTGTGTTGAGAGGACACTGATTTACAGCAGTCCTCTCCAGTCTCACAATCTTTTGGTCCCTTCATTGGCTATGTTCCCTGAGCCTTGGGAGGAGGAGCTGTGATACAGCTATCTCATTTGAGGTGGAGTACTCCACAGTTCCTTATTCTCTACAGGTTGGCTAGTAGTGGTTCTCTGTCATAGCTTTAGTCCACTAGAAAAAGAAGCTTCTTTGATGAGGGGAAAAGGCCACACTCATCTACAAATGCAAGGATAAATATTTAGAAGGTGACTAGATACTGTGTCAATTCAGCAAAATGGTAGTACTGGGATTCGCTCTAGTGCCTATGCCCTCTCCAGTCACAGGTTCTTGTCTAGGTTAACAGTTCCAGGCATGAGGTTCCTTCTGTTGAGCAGACCTTAAGTCCAAAGAGACAGCTACTTGTTACCATCAATACAGTGGCACAATTACAGTTGGGCATATCTTTCTGGCCAGTCATTATTGTAGTTTTCAGGTTTTACAGCTATGTAGAATTGCCGATAACTTTTCTGCCTTTGCAACCTACATAATACTTTCTGGCACTATGAAATTTGGCCATCAGGGAGGTGGTGAATCTTTAGTATTTTGTACATAACTTTGTAGGTTCCTTATGTCCCTTGGCAATTACCTTTTCTCTCTTTGTAATATTAAAGCCTTCTTCCCTAGAGATTGCGCATGGAAATAAACATGTCTAGGAGAGAGTTCTTCATTTGAATTTTAATCATGTAGTCTAACAAACTAATATAATGACCTTTCAGCCTCTTCTATTAGAAATAGTGATGATCTGTGGTTGCCTACCCATGTAAAATTACCTGCACATATAAATGGAAAATTATTTTCCTATTAGAATGATCCCAGGGACTTTTGAAAACTGAATTATGGCCAAGCTGGAGGATGACTTAATATTTAGTCCTTAAGGTATCGCCTTCCTGTGTGTCTATCATTGCTTATGGAAGTCTGTGGAGGTTTTCAATTTTTAATATTATGAAGATGCAGAGTGTTGTTTTTAATTAGGAAAGGAAAGTATTTGTAATTCTGACTGAGTAAAAGACTGAAGAAGTTTCCTTTTACTTATTAGAAATCTCTAATATTAGCTTTTCCATTGTTAGCTAAAATCTTTACTAGCTAAGCACATGAAAGTTATTTTAAGTCCTTAAAGCAATGTCCTGTTGCTGCTTCACCAAAATAGAATTTCATGTCACTATCTTCAGTGTTCACTTTTCTTGTTCATTTACGACACTAAAAAGAGGTTTGGATATTTATAATATTTCCATGAATTTGATCAATTTTATAAACAATTGTGCAAAATAATATCCTTGCTCTTTGGTATTTTTACAGCAGCTAAAAGTATTTAGCATCCTTTATTCAATAAGTATAGGTATTATGGTCAAATGTCTTTATATCGGTGTACTCCATCTTTATACACCACAGTCATCCTTAATAAAAGAGGCAATGATTTTCTCCACCATGGACAAATCCAAAATGTGAGTTCTAGAAGTAATGGCCTAGGGAAACCAGGTGAGTATTCTTGTGATATACTGAATTGCTTGCACTTCTTAAAGGACAGATAGTCTTATGAGGAGTATGTGAATAGTAAAAGTTAAGGTGACACAGAAATTAATTGAAAAAAATAGTGTATTTAGTTTTATTTTCACAAGCTGATTATTATTTTCCACATTGCTGTACAAAACATTTTGTCCATTACATGAGTAGCAATTAAAAATCAATTTGTTTATTATTTTGTTTTGTATTTTATATTTTACATGACACTTAACCAAGAAGAAATATAATTATTTTATATATGATTATACTAGACAATTCAAATTGTGTACACAAAGTATGCTATAGAGTAAGAAAACAAATGCCTTATGTTCTTGAGGCTTCATATGGGATTTTATGTATAGATCTTAAAATGATGACCAAAAACATGTTAGTACACATAGATAGCTAATCCTATGATCAGAGGATCTCTCATGTACTGTCACCAAAATTCGTAAAATTGTTATGTTAAAAACACAGCCATGGATGATCTTAAATACTGTATTAGATGTTTTTTTCTAGAAGTCTTATTGGTTAATTTTAAAAGCATAATCACACTATTATACAGTTCTAAAAACATTAAAGACATTATGTTATACTTGAAGAACTCCATTTTTTACTGCATTCTGGAAATAATCAAGTGGGCATAAGTGAATAGATTTGACTTGGTGAAGAACAACTCTCACAGTTAATGGAAGTGGAGATGTCAAACACTGTAGAAAGTCAGACAGGGATGAATATTGGACATAGAATACTTTGACCCTTACGTTATTCAGCATGCATGTTGTTGTCTGTCCATAGCTTCTATATGTCCAGTGCTCTTGAAATAGATGTTGACAATAATAGAAATAATATGTCTGAAAAAGGAGCATCTTGGCCAGCTTCTAAATAAAGCTCATACTCTTTCCACATGCCCTCCCCCACTACTACATCAGTGCAAAGCATACTCTTGTTTGCTTCTAGACAAAATATATTGCTTCACAGGTAAATATTCCTTGTACCAAACTGTGGTAAATAGATAACTCCTAGGACACATAATTTAATCTAAACTTGTAGTATTATTTACATCTTGAACTAAAGGAGATTAATCTTCTGTTGAAAGGGATTGTAATGCTTCATTGACTTTGTTCACAGTGGAAGCACTCAAAATGCTGCTATCAGCTTTTATATTTATATTTACCAGGCTCTGAGAAAGGCTTTGTATGCTCTGCATATAGTTAAAGCAACAACATCGTTATTAAATTAGGCTAAGCCTGTTTCTGAGGTAGAAACGATGAAAGGGAACATAAGGAGATTTGTAATGTGGTTCATGGTCACCTTCCTAGCAGACTGATAAACCTGAGATTGCACACACACACAAATCATATGGCCACAGTATTCAGTATTGGCTTATGCTCTGCTTCCAAAATTGTCCAGGGTTCTCTGTACCACTCAGTGGGAAAATTTGAGCAACTAATTGGTCATTGCAGTTCCTATCTCCCACTTATCTATGGTTAGTATTTTTCAAAAATCAGAATAGGCTTGAAATATTTTATATGACTATGCAAAGATGACAAAGAAAAAGAAACTTTCAGTCAAACACAGAAATGGGCCTGCACTATCTTGTACAGTTTGAATGAAAAGGTTGTGAAATCATCTCACTTGTTTCTTTAACTTCATGTGTAAACTGTAAAATATTAGTAACTCATTTAAAATTGATTCACGCCCATGCAGTCTCATGTGGAGTATATAATTTCCCCTTTAATATGCTTCTTTTGGGTGTGTGGACATTGGATTTCTAAATGTGTAATTCCTATCCATGAAAATGACACTTAAGACAAGTAGTGATTTTTTTTCTATGTCAGTTTCCAGTTTCTAATTTCTCCTGTTTCACTACTGAGGTCACTGAGACAGTCTAAAAGTAGCTGAGGATATTGTAGATTTGAAGATTTATGTTTAATCATGCATATTTAGATCAGTATAGTGAATAAGTTATTTGAATTCAGTAGTAGCAAGGATGCAGTGGGCAGAACTATACTGAACTTACTAAAAATTCTCAAAATAATTAAAAGAACTATTTGAAATATTTTCTATAGACCGAAAATAGCTAAATGCATTTACAGTGACTTGATGCAATTTAAAGTCAAATCACTTAAAATCCAATATGTCTCTAGAAGAGTATAGTGAATAAGTTATTTGAATTCAGTAGTAGCAAGGATGCAGTGGGCAGAACTATACTGAACTTACTAAAAATTCTCAAAATAATTAAAAGAACTATTTGAAATATTTTCTATAGACCGAAAATAGCTAAATGCATTTACAGTGACTTGATGCAATTTAAAGTCAAATCACTTAAAATCCAATATGTCTCTAGAAGATAGAAGATGGAATTTTAATATGTCAGTATTGTATTTGCATTATTTTCACCCTACTCCCTCCCTCTCTAACTACTGTTGTGTCCTTCCCTCACAATTGCTTGTCCTCTTCTTTAATTATTAGTGTTACATATAACACCATAAATACATATATATGTGAGCATCACTAAATACATATATATATATATTATGGTAATTTAGTGATGCTACTGATTATATGTGTTAAGGGATGCCCACTCAGGATTACCTAGTCATTCAGGAAGATAGTCCCTGAAGAAAATTGATTCTCCTTCCCGGAGTATCCACTTTTCTTTACCGACTTTTATCCCTCAATATTTTCAGGTGGGACTCTGTGAATTTTTACCCATCAAAATTGTAATGTCAATTGGCTTTAGAGGACTGAAATTGTTTAGAGTAGTGTACAGTATATGTCTAATGGGGCAATGTCAGCAGTAAGCTGAATGCTCATAGAGATAAAGGTCCTATTTTGAAGATACTATCTCCAGATAAAAGCAGATCCAATTAATTTATGAATTAAGATAATAAAAGTTTATTGATATCATAGAGAGTAGATTTCTGACAATCTGGATTCATTTCACCTTTTGCCATTGCTTTCTGAGAGCTGTGATGACAGAATGTAGTCTAAGTAAGATGTCTAAGTGTTGGAATGACTATGATACAGAGATCCACTGATGTCTTGATATACAATGTACTAGTCATAGAGTTGATAAAATCATAAGAGGAACAGAGTTACCAACCTGAAGTATATTTTTATTATTGGTAAAAGAACTCAAGAAATGTTTATTAAATGTCTACTGCAGGTTATTCAGTGTAGAAGAAAATGATGAAAACATGCATCATGTGTTAGTCATAATGGACTCATGACCATGTCTATTAGACTCATGGCAAGTCTATTCTCATGAACTTCCATCTTTGAAACAAATCTTATAACGGAATCAATGGGACAAAGCAACAATGTCACAGAGTTTTTCCTACTGGGCCTCACTCAGGATCCTATGGGACAAAAAGCACTATTTGTCATGTTTTTGCTTCTGTACCTTATGACAATCATGGGCAACCTCCTCATTGTAGTGACAGTCATTGCCAGCCCTTCTTTGGGCTCCCCAATGTACTTCTTCCTTGCATGTCTGTCATTCTTGGATACTGTTTATTCAACTGCAATCTCGCCAAAGTTGATTATAGACTTACTCTGTGATAAAAAGGTCATCTCCTTTACTGCTTGCTTGAGCCAGCTCTTTATAGAGCATTTATTTGGTGGTACTGAGATTGTCATTCTGGTGGTGATGGCCTATGATCGCTATGTGGCCATCTGTAAGCCACTTCACTATTTGACCATCATGAATCGACGAGTTTGCATCACTTTGTTGGTATTTGCCTGGATCGGAGGTTTCACACACTCTCTGATTCAAATTCTCTTTGTTTACAACCTTCCTTTCTGTGGCCCCAATGTCATTGACCACTTCATGTGTGATATGTCCCCATTATTGGAACTTGCATGCACGGATACCTACTTCATTGGTCTGACTCTTATTGCTAATGGTGGAGCCATGTGTATTGTGGTCTTTATCCTTCTCATAGTCTCCTACATAATCATTCTAAACTCTCTCAAGACTCACACTCAGGAGGGAAGGCGCAAAGCCCTGTCCACCTGCAGCTCCCACATCACGGTGGTTGTCTGCTTTTTTGTTCCTTGTATTTTCATGTATGCTAGACCTGTTTACAATTTTTCTACTGATAAATTCATCACTGTATTTTATACAGTTGTCACTCCCTTGTTGAATCCTTTAATATACACACTGAGAAATTCAGAAATGAAAAATTCTATGGAAAAACTCTGGTGTAAAATGCCAAATACAAATAGAATGTCTGCTCACTGAACATGTAACTGATTGAACAGAAATATTCAGAAATAACATTCTAACAAAGGATGACATCTTTTAGACAGTAAATTTTCATGGGATACTTTAGCTTATTGTGAAAATAAGAACAATTCATCCTTTGAGATTAAAAATCAGCTTAGGAAAGAATTTTTGGAAGATGATTAAAAGAGTTTTGTCATGCTACACTATACACTAAGCTTCCCTTGAACATAATTTATCTCTGTAAGATTGAAGAGTTAGCAGATAGCAGTTCATTATTTTCAGCTGAGAAATCAGAAGACAATTTGGAGAATTTTATGATCATTCCCATGCATGAGAAAGGATTATGGTTAATGGACACATTTCTTGGCGTCAAAAGATGTTTTGAAATAGAAATTATTCATTAATTTATCACTATAGAAAAGTTATTCATCTATATTATGCACTTTGATTATAGATTACTCAATTCCTAACCTCAGTGTCTCTGTCCCTCTAGTTCTAGGTGTTTGGATAGCAGATGGTACTGGTCCAAGCTAAAGATATTATCAATGAACAATTTTGCTCAATGGCATTCAATGGATGTTGCAACTAGAATTTAGTACCTAAATACCAACCTAAAGCCAATTTATGAGCGTATTTCTAAATATACCTTGATAGTTAATATGTTCAATTTTGCCATTTTAAAAACAATATATATTTCTCATACTATCTTCCTGTTTAAAAACTGGCTAAGAAATGATTTGTGGAAGCATTGTGTTCCTAAAATTGCATTGAATTTAAATATTTTATACACAGACTTAAAATAATTTAAGCATGTAATACAAAATTTCAATTGATGTAAAACACCAAGTTTTTCTCAGCATATAACCCTCTCAGAAACGAGGTGAATGAATATTGCTTTCATTTCCATAGAAATCAAGAGATTTGTATTCACGTTTTGCTTTGTTTTCCTGTTTATAAATGGCTTTTATTTTCTATATTTAATGTATACACTATGTTGGTGTGAGACACATTGAATAGAGGTTTCTTGAGTGAACAAATCAATGTAATCATTGGGTCACATGTGTACTGTTGGCTTTAAATTTTGTTTCAAGAGCAATTAAACATACACATTTGGAAGCAATCAAATAGAGTTCAGCTTTAACACCTGCAGTTCTATGTCCACTGTTAGTAGAGATAAACAGCAGATGCAAACATTTGGATAAACAAATGCACAGGGCTTATGAACAGTGCAATTTCTTTTCTAACCGTAAATGTACCTGAAAATTTTAATATTTTAAAATGTCATTATTTATGCATTCCAATTATATGTGCAACTTATTTATAAACTGTTGAGAATCTTACCTTGACTATTATTAGGATCATTGAAAGTGTTTTTGTACCTTCTGGCTGCCATTCCTATATTTTTCAACAAGTTTAATCCTATCATTAAATATTTTTAAAATTATTTAAAATCATATTGATGCATTCTTAAATACATATTTGTAAGTGTCATTAATTATTTTATGCATTTGCAACATTATATACTATTTATGGTGTATAATCTCTCATTTTTATTCTGTAAGTTGATTTTAACAAGTACAAATAACCAGGAGCCTTCATAGAAAAATATTCCCATTTCTTCATAATCTTAAATGTTTTTTACATTTTGTAGTCAGTTTCCTACTTCCTCCATGTACTTGCAATCAATCATTCACTTCTGTCCTTGTTCTTCATTTTCCCATAATGCCCTACAAATATGTGTGGATTACAGAGTAATCTTTCCTACTTACTATGGTATAATGCATTTTATATTTCTCTGTTCTTCTGTTAAGTATATGTATGCTTGCATGGAAGATCACTTTATTGATTAGTAGTGTTCAAGTTTATACATCTTTCACAATTCGTTCCACTTTCTCCAATTAGAGTTAGTTGGGTTGTTTCCATATACTTAAAATTATGAGCAATGCTTTTATAGTATAAAATGTACATGTATATCAATGGGATGCTTCTTAAATATTGGATAAACATTTAGGAGCAGTAGAGCCAGGCTTTATGTTCAATATAGAGTTGACTTCATAAGAGACTGCCAGTCTGCTTAGCACACTCTAGTCCTGTTGTGTAGGGATCCTCTGAAAAGCTAGAACTGAACATGGGCGTGTCTAGAGACCAATGCTGAGAGAGGCTGAGAATTGCTGAGGGACACTGAGCACCCTGGGAAAAATGGGAGGAGCCGTCGCCATTTAGGAAATGGAGCTGCATACCCCAGGCCACGTTTCGAATATGGCAAAGTAAAAGCCTATGAGAATTCATGCTTTTGTAAGTCATCCCCTCTCAGATGTCATACATTATGCAAAACCCAAATAGAAGTTATTCTGTTGGTTTTGTCAGCACCTCAGAGGTGGTGGGCACAAGGGTCTCCCAAGAAGGGGATAAGGGAAAATTTAGTGCAACAAGTCCTTTGCTTATGAGTGATCAACTTGTAATTTCACACATTTTTCATGTTTGTCATAATATGATACCGTTGATGGATTTTAGTAATTATGTTTGGCATGGTCCTTTTTTAATTTATATTTTACATAGTATAAAAATGATTGGGTTCAGTGAACTTCGCTAGTATTTCTCCACATAAAACCCATCTCTCAGCCCTCCTAATGCTGGTCTCCTTTCTACCTCAAATCATCCAAATTCTGTTTTCATGATGATTTTTTTTAATTTAGAGTTCACATATTAGACAATTCATGCCATGATTTTGCATTAATTTCCCTCACAATTATCTCTTTTTTTCTTCTCAAGTCATTTAGATGTATTCCTCAGTGAAACTCACTCCCTTCTATTTGAATGATGATTTTGCTTATATGAGAAAACATTGTATTTGTCTTTGTGGTTGGCTTAATTATGGTAGACTGATTATCTCCAATTCAGTTAATTTTTCTTCTAATGAAATAATTTGGGTTTTTAAAAATATTTTTCATTCTAGATTGTACCTAGTGATATTGTCACTCCTTTATAAGCTAAGCCCATTTAAAGACTTTTTATACATGTGCATGTATATATTTTAGGAAGTTTATTCAATAATTTCATATGACTTTTTCAGAACGTCCTTAGTTCTATTTATCCCTCCACATATTCCCTCCTCAACTCAATCCTCTTTTCTCCCATCCCATTGAAGCCTTCCTGTTATTATTCCCCTTTAACCCTTTATACCACTATGGTCTATATTCCCTCTATTGAAAGCTGCCCCCACTCCATAGTCCCTTACAATTTTTTTGACTCTACGAGTATTTCAATGAAAGCCATATATCTAAAGTTTCAAAGCTAAAATCCAGAAATGATAGAAAACATGTGACATTTGTCTTTCTTGGTCTTAGTTACCTTTCTGAAAGTGATTGTTTCTATCTCTATCCATTTATCTATAAACTTTGTATTTTTGTGTTAATAGCTGCGTAATATTCTATTATGCAAATGCTTCACATTTTCATCGTCCATTCATCAGTTCATGGAAATCTAGTCTGTTAACATTTCCTGATTATTATAAATAGAACAAGAAATAAAAAAAATGAAACATGGGAGAGTTTTGTGACACCACAAAAATACGTAACTTTTGAGTTATGGGCACATACAAAGGAGGTGGATACCACCATGAATTGTTAAAAAATAACTTCAATAATGATGTAGTAGAAAATTTCCCAAGCCTAGTGAAAAGAAATGCCCATCTAGGTACAAGAGGGCCACAGACAGGACTAGTAAAGAAATTCATCACAACATATTGTAGATAAAATATTAAAAACAGAATAAAGCAAGGGTAATGAAACCTGCAAGAGAAAAATGTCACCCATAAAGACAGGCTCATTAGAATAACACCTGATAATTTGAAGGAAACAGGTAAATTGAGAAGGGCCTAGAAAGATGTATTTCAAATTACAGCAGACCAAAATTTCCAACATACTATTATACCCATCAAAACTCTCATTAAATTGAAGGGGAAATAAAAACTTTTCATAATAAAAGCATATTAAAGGAATTTATGGTTATAAAATAAACTCGATAGAGGATATTAGAAGGAATAATTCAATCTAAACAGACTGATAAAAACACTGAAGAGGTCACAGGGAACAAACAAACAATTTGATACAAGAAATCAAAATAGATCTGAAAAACACCACAAAATCAATAAAAGGATAGGAACTACTACACATTAGTATAATAACTAATATTTATCCTCTCAATTCCCAATTCTCAAGATTTGATTAGAAAATGAGATCCATCTTTTAACTGCCTTGAAGAACACATTTTATCCATGCTAGAAATCAATGTAGGTTAAAGGAGGGAAAAGTTATTCCAAGCAAAAGGAACTAGGAAGCAAGCAGGAATCCATATTTCAATATATGACAAGAGAAACTTCAAACCAAAACTAGTAAGAGGAGATAAGGAGGGACACTTCATACACATTAAAGAAATTCCACCAACATGATATTACAATCCCAAATAATTATAAACCAAACACAGGGACACCTAATTTTATAAATACTTTTAAATACAAATGCACAGATAAATAAAACAGTGATAGTGGGTGATTTAAATAACTCATTCTCATCAATAGATAAGTCATTTGAGAACAAAAACTAAACAGAATAATTCTGGAGTTAAAGGACATCATAAATCAAATGGAACTAACAGAAGTCTACAGAACATTCCATCCAAAAACTAATTAATATACATTCTTCACCTCAACCCATGAAAATTTTCCCCAAATTGACCAAATAGAATATAAGGAAAGTCTCAAGAACCACGGAAAAAAATTTAAAAAGTTCTACATTCTATCAGACAGCAGTGGAATAAAACTGGATATCAAGAACAGAAACTACAGAAAGTGCGCCCACTCATGGAGACCAAACAACACACTACTGAATGGCAATTGTGTCAAGGAAGAAATGAAAAAAAATTCTTACATAGGATAAAAATGATAGCACAACATATCAAAATCTATGGGACACAATGAGAGCAATCCTGAGGAAGTTTATAGTACTAAGTGCCTACAACAATTAGACAGCTCCCAAAGCAAAACTTGATGAACCTGAAGTGTGTGAGAAACAAAATGAACAGAACTCCCCACCGAAACAAGAAAATTTAAAAAATGAGATGGAAGGAGTACTTCCAGGCCTCTGGGGCCTTGCCCATATGAACTTCACAGCACTCTCAGCGTTCTCAATCAGACAAAAGCGCAGCATAGAACTGGGGAAATGGGCAGCAGGCTCCAACCGAAGTCAAAGAATCGTTGGTAGCTGATTAATGTTGGACATGAACTTCCCTGAGGGAAACCTAGGTACACAAACTTGACTCAGTAGGGTTTAACATATATGACAGAATGCATGAAATCCAGTGTGTGTGTGTGTGGGGGGGGGCTATGGGAGAAAGTGGTTGATGGAGGAGGTATAAATTTGATTAATATAGGGTTTAACATATATGACAGAATGCATGAAATCCAGTGTGTGTGTGGGGGGGGCTATGGGAGAAAGTGGTTGACGGAGGAGGTATAAATTTGATTAATATACTTTAATTCATCTTTAGTTTTTTAACAGTTCTCCACACAGTTTCCCATAGTGGTTCCATGAGTTTCTAAGCCCACCAGAAGTGAATGAACACAAAAATTCAGTAAAAATATACATTAAATGCAAAAGAAACAGAATTAATCATACTGCAGAGATACCTGTACAGCCATGTTCATTGCTGCTCTCTTCACAATAGCTAAGAAATGGAAACAACCTAAATGTCCCTCAACTGATGAATGAATAATGAGAATGTGATACATTTACACAATGAAGTTCTACTCAGCAGTAAGAAAAGATGACATTTTCAGGTAAATGGATGGAGCTAGAGACTGTTATATGAAGTGAAGTAACAAAATGCAGAAAACCAAGGGACATATGTTCTTCCTCATTTGGGGATCGTTTTACCAATCCCTTATAAGTGAATATATATCCTTATGTAACAACAAAATCCAGAAAAATGGAAAGAAAACATGGAAGTAAAGGAAAAGCACAAACCCAAAAGTGGAGGATAGTTGAAAACAGGCGTTATGTGGGGGAGCGTGGGAATGCGTCTCCCAACTGGCTAGTTCTTCCAAGGGGCGGGGCCTGCTGCAGAGCCCAGCGCTAGATGAGAGCCATCTTGGGACTGAAGCAGCCAGCCTGGAGGAAGGCACATGTTGGCAGGGTAGGAAAAGAGAGGTGACCCCAGCGCCTCACCCACATGATTGTGAGAGGGGGCATTTACCGACCTGGGGTGAGACTGTGGGCCCAAGACGGCATGGGCAAAAGTTAATGGAGACTATGAGTAGGCCTTGGGAGCGTCTTGTGGCAGGCTTTGATCCATTGTGCAGGAGTGCTTGTCCCTGTGTAAGTTCCCCAATTTATCTCCTCCGGACCTGTGGGCATAAACCGTAATAAATGCACATAAATATATTATATGGTTTGTCTGATTGCACAGCAGACCTAGAGGGAATTCAGTGACAGAGTGTAAGGCTGGGAGGGCAGGAGGGAGAAACATTCAGGAGCCCGCTGTGGGAGGCAGGTGTTATTGGGGGAGGGAGGACATAACGGGGTCATTTGGACTAGGGAGGGAGGAAGAGGGCAAAATGGGGGAGAGAGAGTAAAAGTGAATAGATCTTGGGGGCATAGGGAAGCCAGAGGGAAATGTATTGCCCCCAAGCCCCCCTGAGGAATGTATATATGGTGACTGAACATTAGCTCATATGTATGGCTGGGGATGTATGGCAAGGAACAAGTGGCAGACAGGAAAGACATCCCTTTGAATGGTTTGTCAAAGTGGTCCAAGAGTCTCCCAAAATAACACAAGGTATTGCCAGAGCTCTTAATTATCTCCCTTATCTTGGAAGATAAGACCCTATTGCTGAAGACAGGACATAGTTTAGGCACAGAATTTGGATCAATGGAGCAGAAATTCAGCTGGAAGCTGTTTCACTGAAGCTTAATTCCCATAGTTCTGGAGGATACTATGCAAGCTGATAAGGGAGAAAAGTCAATCAATGGTCCAACCAAGTCCTAAAGCCTAATAACCATAATGACCAGCAAGAACAAACTACCTCTACTGGTGTGTAGTGGCACTGTTATCTGAGGGATAATCAACAGGTACTTAATTAGACTTAAAGCCCTCTCAATGAGAGTGAACTCATGGGAGGCACTGTAAACACAGAGAAAACCCCAACTTTGTCATAACTCTAGAAAAATGAAATTTCTTACTATATGTTAAACATGGATCTTTATATTTACAGGCAAGAATACTGCACACCATTCATCAAAGAATCTTCCTTTTGCAACAAATGGAGGCTACTGAAGAACCCTACAACTGGTTAGACACAAAGAATATACATGTGAGAGATGCCCAGTCCTAGGTGACATATCTTCAGTGGAACTGCTACACCTAAGACTCATGGAACATAGCAAAATGGGAGGGGGTAGAGACAAAAGTAGTGCACCGCTCAACTCTCAGTAGTGAGGCCTCCTTATAAAACAGCATGTGATGCGTACAAAAGGCCACAACTGTCCCACTTTTAAAGAATAAGAGATTGCAGAGTGTATATCTCTGGATAGGATTCCTATATCAAAGTTCTCCCACCCATGACTCAAGGACCATTGTGGAAGAGGGTGTTGAAAGATTGTAAGAGTCAGGGATGGCCCATGAACATAAGGAGGCAGAGGCTTTCAGGCCACTGGAAGCTTACACGTATGAACTTATGGCAATGGTGACATTGAGCACAGGACCCATGCCAACCCAATCAGACAAGGGCCCAGGGTGGAGTGAGAGAAATAGGTGGTAGGTCAGTCCTAGTCTGGGAACTATTGAAGACTGATCACTACTGGCTGAAGGAGAGTAGGCCACACCAACAAACTTTAAATAGACTGAGTAGACTTCAGTGGAGGAATTTGTACCAAAGGACATCTGGTACAGATTCTTGACTGTGTAGGTTTTAACATGCATAGTTGAATACATGAGGTCAGGTGTGGGGTGGATATGGAGGCCATGGATGGGAAAGAGGGGATAAATTCAATTATTACCTGTTGTGTGAAATGTATAAAAGCTCAAAAATTTTTTTATAAAAAGAAACAGAATACAATGAAAAAAAATGAAGAATTGGTTCTTTGAAAGGATCAACGAGCTGTAAATCTATATTATCGTACTTAGTTTATGAGATACTGAAAGACTAAGCATTCCTCAAATGACCTTATCACCTACTCTGAAATATATAATGCATTTGTGATTGTATATGGGATAGTTTTGTAGTGTTAGGAGGAATTATGGCCTTAACAATGTTTTCATTTGTAAATTAAGCATTACATAAGGAGATGCCTGTTGGGTGCCAAGTTGACAAGGGATGGACTTGTGATGGCTCATCTTGGGTGTCAATTTGACTTGATCTAGTATTAACTGAAATGAGAGCGATTGGATCATTTGAAGCAGAAGACCCATCCTAAATGTGGGCATTACCTTCTGATGGCAGCCTGTATAAAAGGCCATGGCAGAAGGGAGCTCTTCTTTTGCCCCTTGCCTTCTCTCACTGTTGAGTTCCTCTTGCTACTGTGACCAAATTCTTTGAATTCTGATGTAGACTGAAGACTAGTGAATTTCCTGGAATCCCTCAGGCCTTCAACCCCAGATACATCCAACCTCTCAGACTGAGCAACGACTGGAAACTCAGCCTCTCCAGTGTGGTTCAACCATTGTGGGACTACTTAGACTCTATCCTGTAAATTAATCTAATATTAATTTCACTAGTCCTGTGTCTTTAGAGAACCCTGACTTATACAAAGAGTGTATGTGATAGCTGAGATTTGAAATTGGCCAAGGTACCTATCAATAGTTGTTTATCAGACTTGGGTGGGTGCTTAAAAGAAGTCATATAGATAAATTGATACAAACATAAGTATGGAGAATATTTGGAAAGATCTAATATAAAACATCAGGATTGTTGTTAGTATGATTGTTGTTAGTGCATGATATGCTGAATTTTCACTAAATTGAGGTTTTAATTGGCTCTTGAGATGGAGAAGAAAATTGGGGAAATACGTGAGATGATGGATTGTTAATGTCTTTCTGTACAGAAAATATTTCAATTTTGCACATGAATGTATATGCATGCATCATGGTGTTATTTACCAAATTTAATTTTTGTATGTTTCTTGAACTTTTATGCATTTCATACAAAACATCATAACCATATTTATGCTCCCTCTCCCATTCACAACCACATTCCTCCCCCACCGGATTTCACACATTCTGTCATACATGTTAAGGCCTATTGAGTCAAGTTTGTGTACTCAGATTTCCTTCAATGCAAGTTCATCTATGGGAGTCTAGTCAGTCTGTACAGAGTCATTTCTCCAAAGATCAACTCTTTCTCACCTAGCAGTAATCAACTGTCAATAACTGATAGGACAGGGTTGGGGCCAGCTGCCGATTTTTCCAGTTGTATGCTGTGTTTTTGTCTCCTGTACAGAGTCATTTCTCCAAAGAAGATCAACTCTCTCTCACCTAGCAGTAATCAGCTGTCAATAACTGATAGGGCAGGGTTGGGGCCAGCTGCCGATTTTTCCAGTTGTATGCTGTGTTTTTGTCTGATTGAGTTTGCATGGGTCTTGTCCATGCTGACACCATCGCTATAAGTTCATATGAGCAAGTTCCAAGGATCCTGGAAGGCTCTGCTTCCTTGTGATCATGCACCAACCCTGGCTCTTAAAAGTTTGCATGGGTCTTGTCCATGCTGACACCATCGCTATAAGTTCATATAAGCAAATTCCCAGGGTCCTGGAAGGCTCTGCTTCCTTGTGATCATGCACCAACCCTGGCTCTTAAAATCTTTCCACCTTCCTGCTCCATAATGGTCAATGAACTGCGGATGGGTGAGGTGAGTTTTAGTATAAGTCCTATCCAGAGATATGATTTCTGCGCTCCCTTATTCTCTACAGTGTGGCTAGTTGTGGCCTTGTGCACGTCATCTTCTCTTGCATGAGGAAGCTTTGCTGGTGAGAGTTACATTAGTATTCTCTCTACCACCTGTTCCACTATGTTCCATGAGCTGTAGGTGTAGAGGTTACATTATAGATGTGTCACTCAGAGCAAAGAATCTCTCAGACACTTATTCTCTGTGTGTGACCAGTTGTGGAGCTCTGTAACAGTCTCCATAGATTGCAAAAATAAGTTTCTTGATGAGTGGTGAATGTTATATTTGTATAGGGATTCATATTTAGCATACAGTAAAAAACTAAATTTGTCTAGGTATATGGCAGAGAAAGGGTTTTCTCTAGGATATATGATCTCTGCAGCCATATGTATTTGACTATTTTTACAGGGCCACATACCACTTCCTTCTCAACGAAAGGGCTATAAGTTCAATTAGGTAGCTGTTGATTACCTCAAGATAAAACTGTGCTACACAGCTATAGTGGTAATTTTTGTGATTATTAAACTTTAAAGCTGGAGTTGGACCACTGATTCATTTGCTTCCTTATCAGTTTGCATAGTATTCTCCAGAACTATGAGAGCCAGTCTTCAGGGAAGGATGCTTTTAGGTCAATTGCAGATGCATTGCTCTAAGTCCTGTGTTCAAAGTATGTCCTGTCTTCAACAATGGGGTCTTACCTTCAAGTTCTGGGAGATAATCTAGGACCATGACAATATACTATGCTATTTGAAGTCTTTTGGACTACCCTGACCTACAACTTGAAGGGAAGTTTCTTCTGTCTGTCACTGTGTTTCTTGTTATACAGACTTTAAGTATCCACATGCACTAAAGTTCAGATATTGTATGTGTATCCCAGTAGGTTTTCAGCTAACACATTTCCCTCTTGTTTTTCACATAACCTAAGCTTTATTTATCTCTGTTATCTCTCTCTCTTTCTCTCTCTGTATCTCTCTCTTCCTCTGTCTCCTGTCTTCCTCCCTAGTGAAAATACCCCCATTATCCCCCTGATAATACCTGCTTCATATTATCCCCCCTCTCTAGTTCTTTCTTACTGTTTATTCTCATGGTTCCTAGTATATTCTTCCTTCCTTCCTTCCCAGTTGAATCCCCCAATTTTCCCCAGTTCCCCCTTGGTATCATCTATTTTTTACTGTCCTCCTCTCTTGGGCTCTTTCCTTACCTTTACCTCCATGGTTCCTTCCCACATTCCTGGCTTTTGTGATTACATCAAGACAGATGCTCCCATATAAGGATTTGGTGCTAAAATCCACTAATGAGAACATACATTGCTTGTTTTTCTGAGACTGTTACTCCACCTAGTACTACATTTTTCAGTTCCATCCATTTACCTGCAATTTCATGAGTTGTCTCTTTACATATATTTTTATTGAGCTTTTTGAATTTCATACAACAGTTCTTAATCAAATTTATAACCCCTCCCTATCCATGCCTCCCCCTTCCCCCCACCCAACTTCATGTATTCCTCCATATATGTTAAGTTCTATTAATTGAGACATTTGTACACAAATGTCCTTCAGTCCACTGGAGTCTAGTCAGCACGTTTAGTGATTGTATGTAGTCATACTCTCCCTCAGCCAGCAGCAATCAGTCTCAAATAGTTCTCAGTCTAGAGCCATCCTGCTACCCATTTCTTTCCTTTCCTTTGAGCCCTTTTTAGGTTGAGTTTACATGGGCTCTATGCTCAATGCCACTGTTGCCACAAGTTCACATGTGGCAGTGGCCAGGAAGCCTCTGCTTCCCTGTGCTCAAGAACCAGCCCTGGCCCTTACAATCTTTCTGCCCCCTCTTCCACATGGTCCCTGAGTCATGGGTGGATGAGGTTCCACATAGGAATCCTATCCTATACTACAGTCTCTTATTGTTTAAAACTTGTCCAGTTGTGGATTTCTGTGTGCATTGCACTCTATTGTATAAGGAAGCTTTACTGGTGAGAGTTGAAGGATGCATTAGTTTTCTCTCTACCCCTTATTCTATGTTCCAGTGTCTTTCTTTATCACTGAGTAGAATGCCATTGTGTAAAACTCCCACATTTTCATTATCCATTCGTCAGTTGAGTGACATTCATGTTGTTTCTATTTCTTAGCTATTGTGAAAAGAGAAACAACAAAAATGGATGTACAGGTGTCTCTTCAGTAGCATGAGTTCTTTGGGTATATGCCAACAAGTATAACTGGATCATCCCAGCTGGCCTGGAACTAGCTACATAGACCAGGCTAGCCTTGAACTCACAGAGATCAGCCTGCCTCTGCCTCCCCAGTGCTGGGAATAAAGGCATACACCACCATGCCCAGCTTCATTTTTTTTTTTTAAAAGAGTTCTCCACACTACTTCAATAGCATGAGTTTGAAATCCCACCAGCAGTGATTAGACGTTTCCCCTTTCCACCTTCTTGTCAGCATTTGGTCTCCTTTGTTCTCTTGTTCTTAGCCAGCCTGACTGGGATAAAAATGAAATGTTAAAGTGGTTTTGATTTGCATTTCCCTAATTAGTAAGGATGTTGATCACTTTTTAAAGAGTTTCTTAGCCATTTTTATTTCTTCACTTGAGAACTCTCTGTTAAGATCCTTAGCACATATTTTTATTGAGTCATTTGTTTACTTGATTATTTTTTTATTTCTGTATATGTTCTGGATATTAATCTGTCATGTGTGTGGCTGATGAAGATTTTCTCCAACTCTGTGGGTCTTGTCTTCACTTCCTTGATTAATTCTTTTGCTGTATAGAAGCTTTTTGGTTTAATGAGGTCCCACTTGTCTGTTATTGACCTTAATTCTTTTGCAATTGATGGCTGATTTAGAAAGTCTTTTTCTAGACCTAAATCTTGGACAGTACTGCCTATGTTTTCTTCTAACAATTTCAGAGTTGCAGGTTTCACATTGAAGTCTTTGATCCATTTGGAGCTGACTTTTGTGCAGGGTAAAATATAAGGGTTTAATTATATTCTTCTTAAATTTAGACAATGAAAATTGATTTTAAAAAATTGTCTTTCTGAACGCTAATGATCTACTCCAGTCTTTCTGAATTGTGAAAAACAGCTTCCTAAAAGCATTAACAGTAACTAAGGTTGCCGATCATCCATTTATTAAATACTTCTCTGGATGAGCAAAAAGGGAAGCCACACATATGACACTGAATAGCTGAACATTATTCCTTGGTTGAACCTCAAATGGTTAATCAGTGAACCAATTTTGTGTACATTGATCATGCATCTACCATTTTGTGGAGGAATTTCTATGAATTCCATTTGGAATTTGATCTTGAATTTGGGAAATACCTTTGGAAAACAAATGATCTTGTGTTCCTTCATAAGAAAATAGTTACAATTAAAAATATTAATACATTAGTATTAGTATGAGAATGGTACACACACACACACACACATATATATATATATATACTCACACACACATATATAGACACACATATCACAATACTACTAATGCATTAGTATTCATTCAAGAACAAGGCACAGGTATATTTATGCACACTCACATACACAGACACACATATATCGACACACATATCACAATATAGATTTCAAAACTGTAATAATTTATCCTAGATCAAAACATACTCATTTTAAATTCATGCATATAAATGATAGAATATTAGTTAAAATTATTTATTGACTTTTTATTTTTGAGATTTAAAAACAACTATTGAGTTTTTGTAATTTTATACAACAGTTCTTAATCAAATTTAGGTCCCCGCCCCATTCATTCCACCCCAGCTCCCCACCAGCTCTCATGTATTCTGCCATACTTGTTAAGTCCCATCCAGTCAAGCATTTGTACCCAGATGTCCTTCAGTGTAAATTTATCCACTGGAGTCTAGACAGCCCATCCAGAGATCATATGTAAGGCATACTCTCCCTCATCCAGAGTCAATCAGTCTTCAATAGTTCTCTGTCTAGGGCCAGACATGAGTATTGTATTTGTATTATTTCCACCATCCCATGTCCTTCTACCCCTCCTCACATTTCCACTCCCTTTCTCACAATTTATTGTTTTCTTGTCCTTTTTAATACTTTACATATACATATATATTTATATATAATGCATTAAGTCCATTAGTGGTGCTCATGTGTACCTGTCTTATGGGCTTCCCACATGGGATTAGAAAATATCTCAGGAAGCCAATTTTCCCTCCTTCAGCATTCAGTTCATTTCATATTACAGAGATACTTTCTCAGCTTTATTTATTGCTACTCTTTTAGATGGAAGCAATCTACATGCCCTTCAATCAATTAATGGACAATGGAAATTTGGTATACTTACAGAATATACCAAATTTTTTAGTCGGTGGAAAAGAAAAATGAAATCATGAAATCTATAGATAAATGAACAGAATTAGAAACTGTTATAAGGAATAAGGTAACCCAGACTCTGAAAAGCAAGCAACACATGCTCTTTTCCATTTATGGATGGTAGCTTCAAATCCTTAGATGTGAGTGTATATCCTGAAGTGACCAGAGTCCAAGGAAATGGGAAGGAACTGGGGAAAGGGAGTAAGGAAGACCTCCCAAGAAAGGGATAGTAGGACACAGGTGTTAGGAAAGGGAAAGGAGGAAAATTGGGGGTATGCTAACTTGGGAGGGATGAAAGAGGGCTATACAAGGGAAAGAGAGAAAAAAGACATGAATAACACTTAGGTAGTGTGAAAAAGCTAAAGGAAAAAGCTAAAGTAAAAAGCTAAGGGAAATGTATTATGAAATATAAGCCTACTGAAAAAATAACACATATAAACGAATGGATGCATGTAGCTGAGGCTGTATAACAAAAACTACATTGCCAGGTGAGAGAAACTTCCCCTCAAATTGTTGGTCATGGTAGAACAAGAGACTCCCCAAATTTTACAGGTTATTTCCACGAACCCTATTTGCCTCCCAGAACTTGGAGTTTAAGATCATATTACTGAACAAACTATATTCTTTATACATAGGACTTGAACAACTGAGTTGTAACTGAGCTGGAAGCAAACTACCCCCACCCCCATACTGCCAAGGGTGAAAACCAATCAACTTAAGTCTAATTGGACTTAACTTCTGCTCAGTAGAGAGAATTCAAGCATGGCACTATAAACATAGCCAAATATACATAATTGTGGATAACTTAGACACTGAATAAAAACCTACTATTGGCACTTTCCTAGACTAATGCAATTTACTATATTTAATACATTCTAAATAAATGAAATATGCACACATTCACTGACAAGTGTAACTCTCACCACTTGTTGAAGAAACTTCTTCTTAAAACAGATGGGAGTTTATTACAAAGTTCCATGACTGGTGAAATGCAGAGAACAATCAAATGTGATTCTAAGCACTAAGTGACAAACCTACAGTGAAACCACTACACTTAAGGGCCAGAGGAACTTTATGGAAGAGGGGGCAAAAAGACTGTAAGAGCTGGAGATACAAGACACCTGCTTCTGGTAAATGTATTCTAGACATGATAGGGAAGCTGTACCAGTGAAATCTCCATAGTATGGTAGCCTAACAAGATCTACATGATGGCAAAACCATTTAGCATATCAATTTGGATGGGGAAATTTTGGCAAGATCCCAACTCAAGATGAGAAGATATTAATCTTAAAAAGGCAATTCTTGCCAATTAAGACAGCATAGATTAATGTGTTTATTTAATTGTTTTTATATGACAAGTCTTTGTAACCATAGGTTACAATATCGTGTTTGGTAGTGTTTTTGACAACATGGGTGAACTTGTATGATATTATACTAATAGGAAATGACTAACTGAATGAACATTTATTACAGTTCAGTTTTTAACATTTTCTATTAGAGGATAGTGTTTGCTGACTCATAAGCTATAGTACATTGCATTTTGACCATCATTAAATTAAAAATAATTCCTAGATTATAGTGTAATTTATTTTCTTTCTAGATGGTTAGTAAATATATTACTGAATTATCAAGCACATAGGAAGTTTCTGGAAACATAGATATCTATTGGTGTTCTCAATATTTTAAATCACAGGAGCAATTAAATTCAGAGCAAATGAATTCAGGAGAAAGATTCTTGAACAATGTATAATTACTCCACTTTTCAGTGATAATTGGACCTTCAGTAATGTGATCCTATCAGATGGTTATTATATAGTGAATGTACATCTCTGCCTCTTTTCCCACTTACTATAGGAGAGGAACAAGCAGATAAGCATATTACATAGGAAGAGTTTGGGTTTAGTCATTTGTTAGCTAAGTTGAAAATGGCAAACTTTTAATTTTATTCTTTTAAAATTATTTTTATTTTATATGTATGAGTGTATTGTTTGAATGTGTGTAAGTGCACCTGTGTTGTGCAATGCCTGTGGAGTCAGAAGAGAGCATCGGATTCTCCTGGAACTGGACTTACAGACGGTTGTAGCTGCCATGTGGGTGCTCTTAAACTCTGAGCCATCTCTCCAGCACTTAATTTTACTTTATGAAATGGTATGTTTATTATTTATTTTTTATGATTTATTTATTTTATTTGTTTTATGAAATGCACAGAAACTCAATTAAGCATACATTAAAAGTTTAATACATATATATAGTATATCTTGAACACATCCATCCCATAATTTCTCCCTCTAAATCTCCAGGACCCTTCATCACATTTCCCTACCTATACTGGGTCCTCTTTTTTTTTCTTCCTTTCTCTTTCTTTTTTCTTTCTTTCCTTCTTTTCTCCTTCCTTCCTTTCTCTCCCCTCATCCCTCCCTCCCTCTCTCCCTCCCTCCCTTCCTTTCTTTCATTTCTTCCAACCCACTGAATCTACTTTGTGCTGCCCATATGCACATAAACAGGTCAAGGCCATTGTGAACCAGAGATCTAATTTGTAAATAAACAGGAGTTGATACAAGCTTGGTTACAGGGATAGCAATGAAAGCCTTAGACTCTGTTCATTTTTGAAAAGTAGCAGTTTCTTTTGTTTAGAAATTTTAAAAATATTTTATTGCTTTTTTGTGCATTTCATATAAATCTTTTAAAATCTTTTATTATTTTCTTATGTGTATGAGTGTATTGCTTGCATGTGTGTAAGTGCACTCATGTTGCTCAGTGCCTGTGGAGGTCAGAAGAGGGCATTGGATTGGCTGGAACTGGAGTTATGTACAGTTGTTAGCTGTCATGTGGATGCTAGGAATCGAACCCAGGTCCTTTGCAAAAGAAGTCAGTACTCCTAACCACTGAGCCATCTCTCCAGCCCCATATAATAGATCTTAATAAAATTTAGAACCCCTCCCCTCAAACGAGTCCCCCATAATCTCCCCACTGAATTCCATGGATTCTGTCATATGTATTAAGTCCTATCCAGTCAAGGTTTTTACTCAGATGTCCCTTGGTGAAAGTTCATCCACAGGAGTCTGATCAACCTATTTAAAAACTTTTATTCAATTGAAATGGCCTGAGATTAAAAGGTTGAATGAGTGGAATAATGTTGCTATGGTTCATCTCACAGACATTCAAGACTCAAACATCTCTATTCCAAACAAATGTGCAGAACTGTGATTGACTATGTCTCCAAGAATTATGATGTCAACTACAACAGAAGCTGCAATTCCATGTGGTCTTCCTTAGAACCTCAGACCATCTCATGCAGTCTCTCTTACTGTCACAGTGAGGCTTTGCTGTAGTGGAGTGTGGCTATGTAAAGAGACTTGGGATGCTTCCTTCTCTAGGCTGCATCAAATATTATTTCCCTTACTTCAGTATTTCTTAACATGTAACTGTTAGTTTATTAACCATCTTAATTTGGAATGTTTCTCCTCCACAGGATTTTTCATGTCCCTTTGGAGTTAACTCCTCTTTCTTTGCAGTATCCAAATCTTCCCCCCCCCTAGAGATTTTCTGGGAAAAAAACCTTTCCAGGAGAGATTTCTACACTTGAATTTGTTCCAAGTATTCTAACAAGCAAATCTATAATGACTTTACGGTCTCCAAATTGGAAATAGGGTTGACATCAAGAGTTGTTTGCTCATGAAAACCTGCACACATAAAGGGAGAATTATTTTTCTGTTATAATAACCCAAGTTATTCCTGAAAATTTAGTTATGTCCCAGCTATGAGGTATCTTAGTATTTAGTTCTCAGGGTGATATCATCTTTCAAATACCCATCACTATTTACAGAAGTCCATTAAAGGTGTCAGGTATTTTGGAGTAAGAGTGATGTTTTTAATTAGAAAAGATGTTTTAGAAGCTTATCACTGAGAGAGTAAAAGACTGAAGAATTCTCCCTAGTCTATTTGAAAACGTTATTGTCAGCTTTTCCATAAGGCTAATCTCTGTTTTACTTTATTAGATAAAAAATTTACTAACTCATGGAAATTGTTGTCAATCTTTGAAGCATGAACTTCTTTGATGTTTCACTAAAATAGATGAAATGGAGAAAAAAAAATCATGTGACTCTTTTCAGTGTTTTTTTCTATTATTGTTGTTGATTTGGTACACCAAAATGAGTTTGTTCAATAAGTTTCTTATAATTTGCTCAATCTTTTATGTATTTATTCACATATAGCAACTTTTTCTTTCGTATTTTCACACCAAATAGGAATGCTTGACCATCTCCATATAGTAAGTACTGGCATTATATTCAAATGTCTTTCTAACCATCTTCATGATTGTATACACTTTTTTAGATACTACAATTATCCTTAATAAGAGAGACAATGATTTATTCACCAGGATCAAATCTAAGGAGTGAGTTTTTGAAAAAATGGTGTAGGGATACAAGATTTGTATTCTTCTGATATAATAAAATATATGTATATCTTAAACATCAGAGGGTTTTATGAAGGGCATGTGAATAGGGAAAATTAAGGTAACAAATAAGTTAATTATAACATAAATAGCATACTCTATTTTAGTGTTATAACCTGATAAGTGTTTCTTTCATATTGGCATATGAAAAATATTAAATGTTACATTTATAACAATAAATATCAACTGAATTAATACCTGGTTCTATAGATTAAATTTTACATGATGTGTAGCAAAGAGATATAGTTGTTTTAGTTGCATTTTATTAGAAAATTCAAGATTACACATGTATGTCAGAGTATA
>NW_008347131.1:2538452-2552583 GCF_000622305.1 Nannospalax galili
ATTATCAGAGAGTCTTTCATCTATTGTCATCTAGATTTATAAGATTATTTTAAAGTACTACCGTGATCTTAAAAACTGCATTAAATTTAGTCTTAATTTCTAATTTTTCTCTTTGTTTTCTTTTAATAGTTTTATTTTCTTTGAGAATGTCACATAGTATATTTTGGTTATATTCTTCCCCAAGTCCTCCATTTAATTCTTCTCATATCCATCCCATCTCCTTAACTCCTGCCAATATTGTGTCTTCTTTTCTTTTAAGTTCCAAGCACACTGACTCTAATTTGTGCTGTCATATAGCTCTGGGTGTTCTATGCACGGGAACGTGGCTGACCAACCAGGAGTTACAACCTTAAAGAAAACTGACTCCTCCAGAAGACACCAACTCTCCATAGCTCCTCAGTTGAGGGTAGCCCTCTCAATAACCCATTCCTATACCTGCTGTAATATTGACTATCTTGATCTTGTGTAGGCAAACATAGCCGTTGTGAGTTCATGAGCTCAGCAGTCCTATTATGTCCAGAAAATGTGGTTTTATTCTGATACTCCATGTCCTCTGACTCTTACAATCAGTCATTTTGTTCCCTTCATGTCCCTGATGGTTGCAGAAGGGGTGTGATATACATGCCCCATTTATGGCTGAATGCTACAAAAATTCAGGATACATTATTTGTATAAGCCCCTCTTTAGAGAATTTGCTAGAGGATGAATTCTATTTTATTAAGAGCTGATGAAGGAAACTACAGCAAAATAAATGAGAAGCATTAAGTACATAGAAAGTTCTGAGGGACGATCACCGGTAGGAATGAAGTAAGAAAGGGTGTCAGCCTGGGTGTGGTGGTTCATGTCTTTAATAACCAGTCCTTGAGAGACAGTAGCAAGGTGGATCACTGTGAGATATCTGCAAGCCTGGTATACATAGTGATTTCTATGCCACTGTGGGGTTTTAGGAAGTTATTGTCTCAAAACAACTGCAACAATAACAACAACAACAACATATCAAAAACCAAACATAAGTGTGTTACAGGTGTGATGGGTTATTATTTATATGATGTGCACTTTAACAATCACAGGTACAAAAATATTTGGGGAAGAATCTGAGACTATTGCCCTTTAAAAGTCCTTTTATAAGGGCTTTTATCTGGATCTTTATCCAGATGCTTGAATTTGGGAGAATTTCTACAATTCATGAGTAGTAAAGTATTTACTGCACCTTAATACTATCAAGAGTGGGATGTCATAGAACATATCTTTGTTAGTTTGATGGAGGCAGAAGCAGGTGGATCTCTGTGAGATGTAAACCAGGCTCATCTACTTAACTAGTTCCAGGCAAGCTGTGCTTCTATAGGGGGACCCAGTCTCAAGAAACTAAAAAATTATCAAATTAATGTTTACAAAATTTATAAGGCTAGTGTTAAAAGCATAACCATGTTTCTCCAGTTTTATAGCACACAGTCTTGAAGAACTTTATTTTGTAATTTAAGGACTTGAGCTTAAACTGGGCAATAGCTGATTTGACCTGTTAGAATAAAGCACTGGGTAGTTATGGAAAGTGAAGGAAAGAATGATTATTGGACATAGAATACTTTGACCCTTGAAACATAACAGATGTGCTGCTATCAGTCTGTAGATTCTTCAAGTACAGATCCCCAGGATCAGATGCTGACTGTAATGAGCATGATAGGCCCAGAAGGAGCATCAGTATTGGCTTCTGAAGACAATGCCGCATGCCCTTTTCCCCTAATAAACCCATGCAAACAATCCTCTTGCTTACTTGGTGAGAAATTCATTCCTTCACAGGTAAACATTTCCTGTGGTAAATACACAATTTCTAGGATATGCAAGTTAATCTTACGATACAGTATCATTTATATCTTGGACTAAATGTAGTGATTCTTTTGACAGGGATGGACATGAATTACTGTATTTGGTTATAGTAAAACATGCAAAACAGTACTAACAGCATTCATATTTATATGTGATAGGCTGTGAGCAGTGCTCTATACTTTATGGGTGGTAACAGCAAGAAATTGACAAGAGGAATAAATATTCCTGTAGTATAAATGATGAAGTGGGACATAGTGAGGTTTATTTTGTGGTCAAAGGTTGCCTTAGATTGATGAACCCAAGATTGCAAAGAAGATACATGACTCTAGACTAGACCCCATATTGCTCAGCCATGCCCTATGCTCTCTTGCCAAATATATTGGGTCCACTTTAATTAGCATTTGTTGAGAAACTATGAAACATTTTTTGGTGATTGCAGTTGCTATAATCCATTTAACAATGGTTACCATTTTCAAAAAGCAGCAAGCATCTTGGGAAATTTTTACATGACTATGAAAATATTAAAAAGAAAAGAAACATTCCAAATGGAAAGTGTTGAGGTTTTACTATCTTGTAGGTAGTTTGATTGGAAAGGATTACGCAATAATTTAACTTAATCTTTTTATTTCTTCATGTGTAATTTGTGTCATATTTTTACTAATCTATAAAAAGCCAGAGACCTGTACATTCTCACAATGAGTATGGAATGGACGTTTGCCTTTAAAATGCTGCTCTTAGGGATGTGGACACTGTTTTTCTATTGAGAACTTCCGATCCTGGAAATCTATACTTAACACCAACGTTTTTGTTCTTTGCCTTAGTTTTCAGTCTCTACTTTCTCCTGTTCCACTCCCTAGGTCATTTAAGAGTCCTAGAAATTCTTGTAGCTCCTGAAGTGGTTCATAATATTTTGATTAAAGGATTTAAATTTAACCATGTTTGTTTAAATCAGTATAACGGATGTAAGTTATATGATTTCAGCAAAGGCAATGTTTTTGTGGTCAGAATTGTATTGTGACTACCAAAATTCTCATAGAAATTATTTGAAATGATTCCTCCAGACAGAAATGTGTTAAATGCATTTATAGGTACTTGATATAATTTAAAGTCAAATCTCTTACAATTCAATTACTATTCCATAAAATCTGAAATTATTTTGAGAAGTGTAAGTCAGATGGTGTCATGTCCACAATGATTTCATTGGTGCTAGAGATTAAGACAGTATTTTGAAGATATTATTTGCAAAGAAATCCAGTTCCAATGACTGCCTTCATTCACTGAGCTAATGATTTCTCATTAACACCACAGAGAGTAGATTTCTGAAGTCTAATGTCATTTCTTATTGACTAAGACACAGAGATCCCCTGAGGCCTTGAGATACATAGTACTAGTTGAAGGGTAGTTAAAGTCATCATAGTGTAAATAGAATTATCTATAGTAAGTCTCTTTGATATCTGTAAGAACTCAAGAATTGTTTCCAAAATGTCTTTGTGCAGTTTCATCACTTTAGAGGACAATGATAAAGATGTGGTCCAAGACATAATGAATTCGCAGTCATGTTCAACAACTTCATGGCTGGTACTGTACTCCTGAGCTGTTATCTCTGAACAAGCCTGAAAATAATAATCAATGGGCCAGAGCAATAATGTTACAGAATTTGTCTTCCTGGGCCTCACACAGGATCCTGCTGGGCAAAAGACATTATTTGTCATGTTTTTACTAATGTACGTTATGACAATCATTGGCAACTTACTCATTGTAGTTACTGTTATAGCCAGTCCCTCTTTGGGCTCCCCAATGTACTTCTTCCTTGCCTGTCTATCATTTCTAGATATTGTTTATTCCACGGCTGTTACACCAAAGTTGATTATAGACTTACTCTGTGATAAAAAGACCATCTCCTTCACAGCTTGCATGATCCAACTCTTTATAATGCATTTATTTGGTGGTAGTGAGATTATCATTCTAGTGGCCATGGCCTATGATCGTTATGTGGCAATCTGTAAACCATTGTACTATATGACCATCATGAATCGACGGGTTTGTGTCATCTTGTTATTGGTGACCTGCATGGGAGGTTTCACACATTCTCTGATTCAAATTATGTTTGTTTACAACCTTCCTTTCTGTGGACCCCAAGTCATTGACCATTTCATGTGTGACATGTCCCCATTATTAGAACTTGCATGCACTGATACCTACTTCATTGGCATAAGTGTCATTGCTAATGGAGGAGCCATGTGTGTTGTGGTCTTGATCCTTCTCATAGTCTCTTATGGAATCATTCTAAATTCTCTTAAGACTCATAGTCAGGAGGGGAGGCGCAAAGCCCTGTCCACCTGCAGCTCCCACATCATGGTGGTTGTCCTCTTTTTTGTTCCCTGTATTGTTATGTATGTTAGACCTGTTTCTAATTTTGCTACTGATAAATTCATCACTGTATTTTATACAGTTGTTACTCCTATGTTGAATCCTTTAATATACACATTGAGAAATTCAGAGATGAAGAAGTCTATGGAAAAACTGTGGTATATGATGTTAACTTTAGAAAGAATTAGAATATCTCCTCACTGAATAATCAAACAGAAAGAATAAGAAATACATTCTAACAAATGATGGTATGTTTTAATCAATAGATTTCCCTCTGATACTTTCCTTTACCAAAAAGAAATAATAATTTCACCATCATGATTAAAATTGATTTTTTAAGAGACTCTCAGGAAAACTGTTAAAAGGCATGTGGTTGTATCCCATTACAACATAAAACTGAGCTCCCTTGAATGTAGTTTTTTTGTTAGCATTGAAGTGCGAGTTAAAGAAGATAGTTCATTATTTTCAATTGAGAAATCAGAAGAAAATTTGAGAATTCATGAGCACTCAGACTCAAGATTTTGAGACTGTTGATCACTTACATTCATGAGAGTTTGAGGATGTTTATCATTCACATTCATGAGATAGGATTATAGTTAATGGACATGTTCTTTGGACTCAAAAAGATGTTTGTAACCAAAATTATTCATTAATCATTATCATAAATTTATTCATCATATTATGCACTTTGATTTCAGATTACTCCATTTCACACTTCAGTGTCCCTCTCTTTTACTTTTGGGTATTTGAGTAGGAGATGGTACTCTGCCCATCTAAAGACACTCTCAATGGACGATTTTGCTAGATGGCATACAGCTGATGTTGCAGCTAGATTCTAGTACTTACATAGCACCCTGAAGCCAAGCTTTAAGCATATTTTATGTTATTCCCTATTAGTTAACAAGTGTAATTTTGATTTTCTGAAAAACAGTATGTATTTCTCATATCACATTTATTGTTGTAGAATTTAGCAAATAAGAGTTTTGTAGAAGCATTGTGTTCCTAAAATTGTATTGAACTTAAATGTTCTACCTATAGACTTAAAAATAATTTAAGCATCCACTGTGGTCTAGTAAGCCTACCTAGAGTCCCTTGTTTTAGGAAGACCAGTTCTTCCTCACATAGCATCTACACTGAATTGAGAGAGTGGGCCTTAACACTGACGACAAGAGTATATGGGTTCCAGTGAGGGTGGGGCTGTGGGTGGCCGCCAGTGGAGACAAGGGTATAAAGATGATTAATATTATTTGAGATAGTCTGTATGAAATACACAAAAATTCAATAAAAATAAATTTAAAAAATAATTTAAGCATGTAATGTTTTTGTTTTAATATGTTAAAAAAACAAGCTATTCTTAGCATGTAACCCTCTTGGAACATCAGAAATAGGGATAATTGAATATTCCTTTCATTACCATATGCAAATATCATCTTTGCTTTGTAGAAAATTTGTGTTCCTAGTTTGCTTTGTATTCTTGTTTGAAAATACCTTTTATTGTATATATTTATTACATACGTTATGGTGATGTAAGACACATAGAATAAAGAGATTTCTCAAGTGAACAAAGTCATAACTTCATGATATCCAAAAGTATATGTAATTTATAAACTATTGAGTCTTTTATGTTGAGTTCTATCAAAATAATTGAAAGCATATTTGTGAACCTTTCTATTTTCTTTCCTATATCTTTGAACAATGTTAATCTTATTTCTAAATGGTTTGTAGATAGTTAAAATAATTTAACTTCACATTTATATTTTTAAAATACATATTTGTTGTTGGGGCTGGAGAGATGGCTCAGCAGTTAAGAACACTGGTTGTTCTTGCAGAAGACCCAGGTTTGAATCCAAGCACCTACATGGCAGATAACAACTGTCTGTAACTCCAGGTCCAGGGGATACTATAGCCTCTTCTGTTCTCCGTGGGTATTGTACGACATGGGTGCACTTACCTACATGCAGGCAATACATGCATACACATAAAAAACAAAATAAAATATTAAAAATACATATTTGTTTTGATTAACTGCTGTTATTAATTTTAAGTATTATATAATATTCACAATTCATAATCTCCCCTCTTATTTGTAGTTATTTGAGATTTAAAAAGTTTGTAAACTGAGAAGCTTCATAACAAATATTCCTGTTCCTCCATAACTCTCAAACACTTCTTTATTCCCTTTGTAGCCAAACTTTGGCTTCCTCCATGTCCTTGGAATCACTATTTCACTACTGTTCTTCTTGCACTTTATTCTCTACTATGTCACATAAACAACTGTGGATCACACACTGTGTAGTCTTTTGTGTCTCATTTATTGTGGTGCAATGATTGGGTTTATTTATGCTTATGTTAGAGTCATGGTTTCTGATATGGAAGATCATTGTGTTGCTTAGTTGCATCTCTTTTTATGCATGTTTTACAGTTTTTTCATCTCTTTCCAATTTATATAGGTATTTGGGTTGTTTTCAGATAAAGTTATTAATAAACATCTGGAGTATGAAAATGTGCAACCATATCAATGGATAGATTTTCTTCGTGGTGGCACAAGCCTTTAATCCCAGCACTCGGGAGGCAGAGGCAGGCAGATCTCTGTGAGTTCAAGGCCACAGCCTGGTCCACATAGTGAGTTCAAGGAGAGCTGGGGCTACAGGGAGACCCTGTCTCATAAAAGGCCAAAAAAGAAAGAGAAAAATATCTATGAATAGTAGAGGTAGGTTTTATGGTCAACATGCATTTGACTTGATAAAACTACCAAAGTCTTTCCACAGTATAGAACTTTGTAAGTTGACACCAACTTATAAGTAAATATGCTTTTCATGTTTTTTAGAATTCAATAAACTTGTGGGAGTATTTTTTAATTGGTTTTCTTTTTAATTATGTTTTTGCAATTTTCATACAATGTACTTTGATGATATTTAAGTTCCCTTCCCCTATCCCCATCTCCTCCTCTTGCCCCCTGCCCAATTTAATGTATTCGTGTATAGTAAGGCCTATAGAGGCAAATTTGTGCCCCCAAATGTCCTTCAGTATGAGGCCATCCACCAGATCCTGTTAAAGCTGCCAAGAGTCCCATGCTTAAAATAGATTGTCTCTGCTTTTCCCAGAAGTCATCTTCACAGGTGGGGTTGTAGCTTCTTACAACTTCTTCATGTCTATGCTGGTATTTTTTTTTAGTTTGAGCTTGAATGTGACTTGTCTATCCTGTCAAATTTGCTGTCAGTTTATATGGATAACTGGCAAGCTGTCTAGAAGTCTGTTTCCTTGTGGTGTGGTCATCCACCACCTCTGGCTTTTACAATCTTTCTGCCCCTCTTCCACAATGATCCCTGAGCCTTGGGGGACAGATGTTTGATATAGGTGTCCTATTCAAGGATAATCATTCTATAGCTAGCTTATTGTTCTCTGCTCTTTGGTCAGTTGAGGGTTTTTGTGTTAAGATCTGTTGCATAAGGAAACTTCTCAGTTGATTATTGAGAGATGCATTAATCTGTGGATATAGCAATAATTCACTGAGTCAGGTGAATATAATAATATTATAGTAGAAAACTAGTTTTAGCTTCTCCCCTATGTCCTATGAGCTGTCTAACCTCAGATTCCTAAGCTTGATAGCAAGGTCAGGTAAAGGCTCCAACCTAGTAAGTGGGCCTTAAAGCCAATTATAAAGGGCTTTGTTTACTCCCATAATATCTGTGCCACTGTTGCACTGGTAAGAATATATTTGCAGACCAATTGTTAATGTAGTTCACAGGATTCAGAGTCAGGTGAGGCTGATGATTGTTTTCTTTCAAGTAGCATGTGCCTGCATAGCACCTTTCTGCAATATGAAAGCTAGACAGTAGAGATGAAGCTCTGCATCAGCACCAGCTTGATTTCTCCTTATTTGTTATAAAGCTCATGTATATAGCATCTTCAGCAATCGGGTTTTATCCTCCAATTCTGGTGGGTATCCAAGATTAGGGTAATGGTGAATATTGTTTGAATGTTTTGATACCTCAGGTCAATAGCTTATAGAGCAGGAGTCCATTCCTGAAACTGAGCCTTTTTCCCTCCAATAGCCTATTATACCTAGAATGGGAAATGTCTCCCAGTTATAGGATAAATCCTTTTAATTTTTTTTTATTATGTGTATTTATATACTTTAAGTAGCTTCTGTGGTGATAGGTTTCCATATGGCTTTTTCTTATCCCTCCCTATACTCCTTTCCCTGCCCTCCCATTCCCCACCCCATTTAACCCTTTCTAGTGTAATATTCTCTGTTCCCCCTTCATATCACTGCATTATATCACCCCTTCCAGGAAGCCTCCCACCTAGTCGTTTATTATTTTCTTGACCTCTCTAAACTTTTAAATTGAAATATACATATCTAAAATTTCAAAGTTAGCATCCAGCTATGAGAAAGAACATGTGACAACATACTTCTGAGAGATGCCCAGTTCTAGGTGACACATCTACAGTTGAACCTCTACACCTAAGGCTTATGAAATAGCGAAACAGGGGGTAGAGATAAAACTAGTGCATCTCTCTATCTCAACAGTGGAGCTGAGCTTCCTTATACAACAGAGCACAAGGCACATCAACATTTTTTCCCACTATATGCAAATCTTGTTAGACTGACAGACTATGAAGATTTCAGTGGTGTAACTTTCATATCTTATTTAGAATGCATTAAGTTGCAGCAGGTTTCTTGTCCCTCTGGCTCTTGCATTCTTTCCACCTCCTCTTCCTCAATGTTTCCTGAGCCTTAGTTGTAGAAGTTGCTGTATAGATGTGTCACTTAGGCCTCGGCACCACATAGACCCTTATTTTCAGGGTTTGACCAAATGTGAAACTTCATAATAGTCTCTGTCTGTTGCAAAAAGAAGCTTCTTTGATGAGTGATGAGAGGAACACTTGTCTGAAAATATAAGGATTCATATTTAGACTACAGTGAGAAATAATGTTGGTTTAAAGAAATGACAGGTTTTTCTCTAGGTTCTCTGAACTCTCCAGTCATGTATACCTGTCCATGTTAATGGTACCACACATGAGTTCTTTCCCACTGAATGGGCTTTAAGACTAATTAGGCATCAGTTGATTATCCAAAAGGGAAAAGTATCACTACTGCACAAAAAGAGATTGTTTGCTGTGTTGGTCATTGCTGTGGCTCATAGACTTTACCGTGGGGTAGGACCATTGATTGGTTTTCTCCCTTAGCAGCTTTTATAGTATCTTCTGATACTATGAGAGATACTTCAAGGAAGAGGCTTCCAGGCCAGTTCCAACTCAGTTTCTCCGAGTACTGCATCTGAATTTTTTCATGTCTTCAGGAATAAGGTCTTACTTTCAAATTCTGAGAGACAATCATGTGCCTGTATTATATTGGGAGTCTCTTGGACTACTCTAACCAAAAATTTGAAGGGAGGGTTCTCTTGCTTGGTACTGTGATTTTTGTTATGAATCCTTCAGCTATACACATATGCACACACAGAGTACACACACACACACACACACACACACACACACACACACACATGATTTTCAGTAGTGTTGTGATCTAATACATTATCCCTTGGTTTGTCATTTCACAAAAGCATTATTTATCTCTCCCTCCTCTCTATCCTCCTGTACATCCCTTCTATTCCCTCTCCAGGTAAAATATCCCACCTGTCCTTTACTGTGCCCCCCTTACCCTCCCCCATGATTTCTTCTCATTTTCCTGGCTCCTACAATTACATCAGGATATATTACCATATCTAAGGATTAAGATCCTCAAATTAGAAAGAATATGAGTTGCTTGTTTTTAATGAGTCTGTCACCTCACTTAAGGTACTAGTTTCTAGTTCTATTTATTTACCTACAAATTTCATGATTTTATGTTTTCTTTATTGCTTAGTAGAACTTCTTTGTGTAAATGGATCACATTTCTATTACCCATTTATCAGTTTAGGGATATTTAGTTTAGTTTCATTTCCTAGCTATTGCAAAAATAGCAGTAACAAATATGGCTGAGCAAGTATCTCTTTAGCAGAATATTGAGTTCTTTGTGTATATTCCAATGATTGGCATAGCCAAATCATAAGGTAGATTAAATTTTAGTTTTAAAAGGGCTCCCCATGCTAATTTCCTTAGCTATTATACTATTTTGCCATCCCATGAGCCCTGAATGAAGGTTTTGTGCTGCATTTTGGATTGATCTCCCACAAGAGCCTCTTTGTTTCTCCTCCCATGTCAATTTAAGACCTTCCTCACTGAAACTAACTTTTATTTGAATTGAAAGTTTTCATATATGAGAAAAATGTTTGTATTGAAGTATGACTTATCTTGCCTAAATGGATGATCTCTAGTTCTATTTATTTTCTTTCCAAAGAAATAATTGGGGCTGGACAGATGTCTCAGCAGTTAAGAGCACTGACTACTCTTGCAGAGGACCAGGGTTCAATTCCCAGTACCCACTGTCTGTAACGCCAGTTCCAGGGGATCCAATACCCTCTTTTGACCTCCACAGGCATTGCATGACACAGGCACACTTACATACATGCAGACAAAACAATCATACACATAAAATTAAAAAATTTTAAAAATTCTAAAAAATAATAAGAAAAGAAATAATTTAAGGTGTTTTACAAAAAAAATTGACAATTTAAATTGTGTGTACTATCCTCCATTATAGGGTATTTCAAGTAAACATTAAAAATATTTTATTGAGAGGCTGGAGAGATGTCTCAGCAATTAAGAACACTGGTTGTTTTTGCAGAAGACTGGGATCAAATCTCAGCACCCACATGGCAGCTAACAACTGCCTGTAACTCCAGTTCCAGGGGATCCGATGGCCTCTTCTGTCCTCTGGAGGCATTGCACAACACGAGTTCACTTACCTACATGCAGGCAATACACTCATACACACACACACAAAAAAAATAAAAATAAAGCACTGTGCCTTAACTCCCCCAGCCTCATTCACTCTCCCATCTCCCCCACCCCATCTCTTCTCTTGCAGGGGGCCTGCCACATTTCCTGTCTTGGTACCCCAGACCTTTGGACTGACCTCTTGGCCCAAATGCTCCATTGCTTCCTGATCCTTTGCATCCAGACCAAACCAATTCCTCTGTCTAGTCCCCACCTCCCTTTGCATCTCTGGGCAGCCCAGCTCCACAGCTTCCTGAAGCCAGCAGCTTGCCTGGGTAAGTTTGGCTGCTGCACCCACTGCGCCTTGATTCCTCCAGCCTCATGCACCATCCCAGCTCCCCAACCCTATCTCTCCTCCTAGCAGGGGAACTGACCCATTTTTTGTTGTGACACCCCCAAACCCTTAGATTGACCTCTTTGCCCAGAATCCCCACCTCTTTCTGATCCTTTGCATCCTGACCAACTCAATTCCTCCCTATAGTCCCCAGGAGCCCTTGGGCCTCTTCTCGACCCCACCTCCCTTGCATCCCTGGGGGCCAGCATCTTTCCTGTACCCTGATCCCAGGCCAGCCCAGCCTTCTGCTGGCCAAAGTCTTGAGGCCAGCATCTTTTCCGGAGGGATCTAGACATTAGGAGAAAGCCCGAGAGCATCTGATTCTCACCCGACTTGGGATTCTGTGGGAACTCCTGAGCAGCAAGAGGAAAGCAATTTGGCCATTACAATATAAAATCAAAAGATAGCACCTGAAGCCTAGACCAACCAGCTTTTCATGCCCAACAAGTACACAAAGGCACATAAAGTTTATGAAAAGAAGCAGACCTAAACTCAACAAATGAAGGCTTGAGTCTCACGCAAGAACCAGAATCTACAAAAGAAATAAACACATCAAAGTCACAGAGAAAAAATAATATGAAAAATCAAAACAATACATCCCCACCAAGTACCATCAACCCTCTAGAGGAGTATAATGAGAACCCCCTAGAGATAGCACTGGACATGGAACTCAAAATAACAATCATAAACATGATAAAAGAATTCAGTGAATTTAAAGAACACACAAAGAAAGAAATCAAAGAATTGAAGAACTGAAAGTAAATATGGATAAACTTTGAACGAATTCAGAAAAAAATAGAAATATTGAAGAATGGTCAAGCTGAAATGAAGAAGTAAGTGAAGCACTCAGTAAGCCAATTAGAAACGAGAGCAGAAGCTTCACAAATAGGATGAATGAAACAGAAAACAGAATACCAAGACTGGAAGATAAAGTAGATGAATTAATGCACTCAAGCAAAGATTATGAAAAATTTAAAAAAACACAAAAATGGAATATGCAGGTGTTGTGTGACACCATAAAAAGACCAACCTTATGAATTATAGGCATGCAGGAAGAAGAATCTCAGGATAAGTATGGACCAGATCTTCAACAGGATTATAGTGGAAATTTTCCCAAAATTAAAGAAATGGCCATAAAAATAGAAGAAGCATAAGGAACACCAAATAGACGGGACCAGTAAAGAAACTCTCCATGGCACATCATAGTAAAACCACTAAACGTTCGGCACCAAGAGACAATACTGAAAGCTGCAAAAGAAAAACAAGTCACATATAAAGGAAAACCCATCAGAATTACATCTGACATTTCGGTGCAAAGTATGAAAACCAGAAGAGCCTGGACCAAAGTATTCCCAGTTCTAAATGACCACAGATGCCAACCCAGATTACTTTACCCAGCCAAAATATTTATTTTAGTTGAAGGGGAAAGAAAAATCTTCCATGACATAAATAGGCTGAAAGAATTCATGTCCACAAAAACAGCTCTTCAGAGACTTCTTAAAGCAATACAAAGACCTGAAGAAAGGAGTACTATATCCAGGGGGTTACAGAAAGAAACTTAATGAAGGTATAACTATGGAAAGGCACAGCTACACAAGAATATGAACAGACATAAAAATGACAGGAATCAATACACATCTTTCATTAATAACTTTAAATATCAATGGACTGAACTCCCCAGTCAAAAGACACAGACTGGTTGAATGGATTAAGAAATAAGACCTATGTTTTTGTTGTCTGCAAGAAAGTCATTTCACTTTTAAGGGCAGGCACTACCTTGAGGTGAAAGGTTGGAAAAAATAAACCAAGCGAATGGTATTAAGAAAAAAGCAGGTGTTGCAATTCTAATATCTGACAAAATAAACTTTACTAAAACTAATCAGAAGAGGTAAAGAGGGCTACTTCACTTTGATCAAAGGAACAATTGCTCAAGAAGATGTAACAATCATGAACATATATTCATCAAACTGGTACATTCAACTTCATAAAATCTGTACTAAAGGACTTTAAGATCCAGATTAATCCCAACTCACTAATAGTGGGGGACTTCAATACCCATTGTCTCATTTAGATAGGTCAAGAGGACAGAGAATTAACAGAGAGACAGCTGAATTAAACAATACCATACATCAAATGAGCCTAACAGACATCTACCAACTATTCCACCCAAGCACCAAAGAATATACTTTCTATTCAAAGCCCCATGGAACTTTCTTCAAAATAACCATATCCTGTGGCATAAAACAAACCTCAACAAATACAAAAAGATTGAAATAAATCCATGCATTCTTTCAGACCACAAAGCAATAAAGCTTAAAATCAACACCTGAAGAAACCCTAGTAACTACATGAACACATGGAGATTAAACAACACACTCCTGAATGATGAATGGGTCAAAAGAAAAATTAAGAAAAGAAATAAAAGTATTACTGGAACTAAATGAAAAGGACACTACGACACAACAAAACCTCTGGGACACGGTGAAACAAATCCTTAGAGGGAAGTTTATGGCTTTGAGTGCCTACATTAAAAAATAAGAAATAACAAAAATAAATGAAAACATTGTAACTCAAGACACATGAAAAGCAACAGCAAATCAAACCCAAACCCAGAAGACCAGAAGAAATATCAAAAATCAGAGCAGAAATTAATGAAATAGAAACAAAGAAAATAATACAAAGAATCAATGAATCCAAGAGCTGGTTCTTTGAAAAGAT
>NW_008347131.1:2552715-2556738 GCF_000622305.1 Nannospalax galili
TCCACCAAAACTACCATGAAGCTATCAACAGCTTAAACAGACCTATAATACATAAGGAAATTGAAACAGTAATACAAAATCTCTCAGCTAAAAAAAGCCCAGGACCAGATGGATTTACAGCAGAATTCTATCAGACATTTAAAGACAATCTACATCCAATACTACTTAATTTATTCCAAAAGATAGAAGCGGAGGGAGAACTTCCAAATGCCTTCCATGAAGCCAACATCACTCTAATACCAAAGCCAGGTAAAGATACCACCAAAAGAGAAAACTGTATACCCATATCCTTAATGAACATAGATGCAAAAATTCTCAACAAGATACTTGCAAACCGCATACAGACACACATCACAAAGATCATCCACCATAATCAAGAAAAAAGAAAACTATAGACCTATATCTTTAATGACATAGATGCAAAAATTCTCAACAAAATACTTGCAAACCGCATACAGACACACATTAAAAAGATCATACACCATGATCAAGCCAGCTTTATTCTAGAGATGCAGGGAGGCTTCAATATATGTGTCATAAACATCATAAATCATATAAATGGACTCAAAGATGAAAATCACATGGTCATCTCAATAGACACAGAGAAGGCCTCTGACAAAATTTAACATGCATTTATGTTCAAAGTCCTAGAGGGAATTGGACTGGAAGGAACCTCCCTCATTGTAATTAAAGCCATATATAACAAACCCATAGCCAACATCATTCTAAATGGAGAAAAACTGGAATTAATATTGTGAAAATGACCATTCTATCAAAAGCCATTTATAGATTAAATGCAATGCCAATCAAAATCTCCATGACATTCTTCACAGAATTGGAAAAAACCATTCTAAGATTCATATGGAAGCACAAAAGTCCCCGGAGAGCCAAAGCAACCCTGCTCACTAAAAGCAAAGGTGGGGGGATTACAATACCAGATTTTAAACTATTACGGAGCTATAATTATAAAAACAACATGGTACTGTCACAAAAATAGACCCATAGATCAATGGAACAAAACTGAAGACCCAAATATGAGTACATGAATTTTCAACCACCTGATATTTGACCAAGGGACCAAGAAATATCACTGGAGGAAAGACAGCATGTTCAGCAAATGGTGATGGCAAAACTGGATCTCCACCTGTAGAAGAATGAAACTAAACCCCTATCTTTCACCTTTCAAAAAAGTCAGCTCCAAATGGATCAAAGACTTCAGTGTGAAGTCTGAAACTGTTAGAAGAAAACATTGGCAATAACCCACAAGATATAGGTGTAGGAAAGTATTTTCTAAACCACTCATCAATTGCTCAGGTCAAGAATCAACAAATGAGACTTCATTAAAGTACAAAGCTTCTGTGCATCAAAAGAAGTAACCAAGGAAGTGAGGTGAAAACCCACAGACTGGGAGAAAATCTTCACCAGCAACACATCTGACAGAGGTTTGACATCCAGAGTATATAACAAACTCAAAGAAAAAAGAATCAAGAAAAGAAGTAAGCCAATTAAAAGATGGGTTAAGGAGTTGAACAGAGAGTTCTCAAAAGAAGAAATAAAGACGGCTAAGAAGAATCTTAAAAGATGTTGAATATCATTAGTAATTAGGGAAATGCAAATTAAAACCAGTTTAAAATTTCATCTCACCCCAGTCAGACTGGCTATGATCAAGAAAACAAATGATACCAAATGTTGGAGAGGATGTGGGGAAAGGGGATAGCTCATCCACTGCTGTTGGGATTGCAAACTTGTTCAACACCTATGGTAAGCAGTGTGGAGAACTCTTAAAAAACTACAAATGAACCTCCCATTTGACCCAGCTGTACCACTCCTTGGCATTTACCCAAAGAACTCATCCTATGGCAGAGACACTTGTACATCCATGTTTGTTGCTGCTTTTTTCACAATAGCTAAAAGATGGAAGCAACCTTAATGTTCCTCAACTGTCGAGTGGATAATGAAAATGTGGTTCATTTATACAATCGAGTTTTACTCAGCAGTAAAGAAAGATGAAATCATGAAATTTGTAGGCAAGTGGATGGAACTAGAATTTGTTATATGAAGTGAGGTAACACAGACTCAGGAAAAAAAAGATGTATGTTCTCCCTCATATGCGGTTCGTACCACCAAATCCTTATAAATGAGTTTGTATTCAGACATAACTACAGGAATCAGGATAATGAAAAGGAACAAGTGAGGTAAAAGGAAAAGAAAGAATCTGAAAGAGAATAGCAGGAAACAGGCATTAATATGGGAGATATGGATAAAAATGGGGTTATTTTAAAGTGAGTGGGGAGGGAGTCTTATGCAAGGATACTTGGGGATAAAGGGAAAGATGGAGCTCAAGAGAGGTGGGACCATAGAAAAAAGGTATTATTAACAGAGAAATGGGAAAAACGGGGCACTTTAAATGGGGAAACCACAGTGGAAGGGCTAGACAATGCGAGAGATAAATGATGCCTAGCTAGTTTTAAAAAACCAGAGGGAACCATATTAATTGAACTACCTACTGAAAAATTGTACATACAACTAGCTCAAGGAATATAATACATATCTAGGCAAGGTTTATCTAAGAATGTTTGGTCTTTGCCCAAGCTTTGTCTATACAACACATGGTAATTAAATGTACAGACTGGTGGAACTAATCTTCTTGGCTGTTTATCACCCATACTTTGAGGCCTATATTAATTTGGTCAGAGCAACATAAAGGACAATTTTTGCCCCTTGTCCTCCTAGGTTGACTAAGCTCCAGGGGATTATGAGCACCTCTCAAAATGTCCTGTAACTGTGCTGAATCAACTGTCCTCTTGATCAAGGAGGCCTTGGGGACTCCACCAAATGAACTTGAACCAGTGTCTAGTCTACAAAGAGGAAGGTCAACAGAGAGGAAACATTTCCTCCATGTATCCAAGTGAAGCCAGCCACTGTTGAGCAGGACCTTTGACTTATGCTCACATAGATGGACCTGGTAAAGGAAAGGAGCCAAGTGCTCCTCCCAAGCCCATGTGTCCCCTGAGGAACAGATCCTTAAATGACATTAAGAGTAAAAGTAAATTTGTTATCTGGGTCAACTGTATTGGTCTTAAACACCCAAAAGGAAAGTATAACTAAGGATTAAAGGGATCAATATAATTCTTTAAGAGTCCTTGTGTATAGCTAAAAGCTACATAACGAGAAACAATGCCAGACAGGAGACACCTTCCTTTGAGTTGTTGGTCATGTGCCCCAAGAGACTCCCAGACAGCAACCCAGCATAGAACTGGGAAAATGAGCAGAAGACCCCAATCTTATCTAAAGGAATATTGGCAACCGATTGCTGCTAGATGAGGAAGAGCTGATCTTCATAAAACAAGAAACTAAAGATAGGCTGACTAGATTCAGAGGATGGACAAGCACTGGAGAACAGCTGGGGATGCGACAACACAGTGGACAATAACAGTGATTACAGAGTATATGGGCTCCAGTGTGTGTGTGGGACTATGGGAGGGCGCCATTTGGGATGTGGGTATATAGATGAATAAGGTTGTTTGGAATGTTCTGTATGAAATATACACACAAAAAATCAACAAATAAAAAAGAGTAGTTATATTTGAGGAAGAAGCAGAAAAATTTGTTCCATGTTAATAGAGGTAAAACACATTACCACTGAAATCTACCTGATGATTTTATATCCATGCTGAGGTGAATCTCAGAAAGTAACCAACTGACTAGTAATAATCAGATTCATAGAGATTAGAGACACATATGCACATAACATCTAAGTGTCATTAAGAATGAATTTTTCTGTATGAAACAGTATATTTTAAAATGAAATGGAGATCTCTTTTAAAGGTTAAAACGTCATTCACTTTTATGTCTTTTAGGGTTTATACTGAGTTCAGTATTTTGTAACTGTATTAATTCAACTGTGAACCTAGAACCTTACAGACAATATTGAGATGCATCTTTGCTCTGGAAATTGTTATTGAATATGTTAATGCTGTAATGAAATGCTTCTTCTAATCATGTGTCATTAAATAAATAATT
>NW_008347131.1:2556769-2573809 GCF_000622305.1 Nannospalax galili
TCATATGAATGATCTTAAATTTAGACCCCCTCCCCCATCCATGACTCCCATAACACCTCCACCCATTGCACTGGATTTCACACATTATGTCAAATATGTTAAGTCCTATCTGGTCAAGTATTTGTACCTAGATGTCTCTCAGTGTAAGTTCATCCTCTGGAGTATATTTGTCTATCTAAAGTCACTTCCTTAAAGAAGATCTACTCTTCCTCACTCCACAGTAATCATTTGCCAATAGTTGTTTGCATAGAGTTGGGGCCTCCTGCCCATTCCCCCAGCTCTATGCTTGGTTTTTGTCTGATTGATTTGGCATGGGTCTTGTGCATGCTGTTGTTATTGTTGCACGATCATGAGCAAGTTCCCACAGGCCTGAAAGTCTCTGTTTCCTTGTGTTCATCCACTAATCCTGACTCTTACAATCTTTCTGCTCCCTCTTCATCAGTGGTCCCTGAGCTGTGGGTAGGTGAATTTTAGTGCAGGAGTCCTATCCAGGAACACGGACTCAACAGTCTCTTATTCTCTAAAACTTAGACAGTTGTGGCCTTCTGTGTGCATCACACTCTGTCGTATGAGGAAGCTTCACTTCTGAGAGTTGAGGGATATATTAACATTCTCTCTACCCCTGTTCTGCTTTATTCCATGAGCCTTAGATGCAGTGGTTCCATTGTAGATGTGTAACTTAAGGCTGGATATCTCTCAGACATATATTTTCTGTGTGTGACCAGTAGAGAAACTCTGTAATAGTCTCTCCATCTGTTGCCAAAAGAAACTTATTTGATAAGTAGTATTAATCCCAGTACTAGGGAGGCAGAGGCAGGCAGATCTCTGTGAGTTTGAGTCCAGCCTGGTCTCCACAGTGAATCCAGGCCAGCTGGGGCTACAGGGAGACCCTGTCTCAAAAAAGACCAAAACAAAAAAAGAAATTTCATTTGTCTAGAGATATGACAGAGATTGGGTTTTCTATGAGATTTATGCACTCTACAAATTAATTTTAGCTCTACCTCACAGAGATTTAAGACTCATTTTCCCTCCAAATGAGCAGAGCTATGATAGATTGTCCTCTCAAGAATTATGATATCAATTACAGCAGAAACTGCAGTTCCAAGTTCTCTTCCCCATGGCCTGAGGGTTTCTTGGGTTGCGTCTCTCTCACTGTCAATATGAGGTTGTGCTCTGCTGAGGTATGGATAGGGAGACTGGGGATATTTCCATATTTATTACTTGCCTTACTAAGTTATTTTATAACATATAACTCTTAGTTTATAAACTATAGTATTTTGGAATTTTTTTTCACATTGTAGATATTTCATGTCCTTTGACATTTAACTATTCTCTCTATCCCTCATTATGATATCCAGGCATTTTCCCCATAGAGATTATTTAAGGAAAAAAACATGTCCAGGAGAGATATAAACATTTGAATTTGTTCCAAATACTCTAACAAACAAATCTATAATGACATTTATACTCTTTTCTGTTGGAATTAGTTGTGATGCAGAGTCCCTACCGACATGAAATTAGTCATGCGTAAATGGCATATTATTTTTCTGGTACAATGACACAAGGGATTTCTGAGAACTCAATATGCCCAAGCTCAAGGATATCTTGGTTGGTATTTAGTTTTCAAGGTGTCATATTCTCTTTCAATATCCATTGCTGCTTCTAGAAGTTTCTGGATAGTATCATCAGTTTCTTCAGATGCTGTTTTGGAGATAATAGAGTGATATTTTTATTTAGGAAAGAAGAGACTTTAGAAAACTTATTACAGAGTGAGTAAAAGAATGAAGAGTTATCTCACCACTAATGAGAAGTATTTATCACATTTTTCTATGTAGTTAGCCTTAATGTTTCCCTTGATATGTAAAAAGTGTACTAGCTAAGTACATGTAATTTATTGTAAATCCTTGACGCAAGGCCCTTTCTGCTAAAGCAAAGTTCCTTAGACCAACAGGAGATGAATTCATGGAACTATCTTTAATGATTTTTTTCTCCTGTTTCTTTGTTACACTAAACATGGTTTTGAACAATTAGCTTCACTAATTCACTCAATTTTATACATAGTTGCTCACATACAACAACTTTAAATTTTATTTGGTATTTCATGGCACTAAGATTATTCAAGCACCTTTACACAGTAATTACTGGTATTACATTCAAGTGCATTTACATCTGGTTTATAAGTATATTCATGTCTTTATATACTAGTCATTCTTAATAAAAGAGACAATGATACTTCTCATAAAGAACAAATCCAGGGTGTGAGTTCTTGAAATAATGGTCTAAAGATACTGGTTTGTTTTCTTCTTATATCTTAAAATAAATTCACTTTATACAGTTCACCTGGCTTTATGAGGAACATGTGAATATATCAAACTAAGGTAACAGCAGAATTGATTAGAACATGCATAGCATATGTGGTTTTATTATAATAACCTGATTGGTGCTAATTTTCCTTATTGGCATACAAAAGCATTTTATGTTACATTTATAACAATTAAAATAAACAAATTTTACTTGGTCTTATAGGATATATATTATAGAACATATTTTATGTGATATTCAACAGAGATATTATTTTGGATAAATTGGGTTTAGAAATTTAAAAATTATATATACCATGAGTTAAGATGTAAAAGAACACAGGTTGCATGTTCTTGAGATTTAATATGAGCTTTTACGTGTGAATCTTAAATTGGCATGATCTAATTTGGCAGTGTACGCACACAAAGAAACACGCACACACACACAAATCAAAGATCAAAGTCTCTCCTTTGCTGTCACTTAGATTAAAAAATTATGTCAAAACACCTTTCATGATTTTAAAAACTGTACTAAAATTAGTATTAGCTTCTAAATTATCTTTAATAAATGTTTTCACTTTGAGAATTTAATATTATATTTTGGTCATATTCATCCTGACAGATGTCCCACTCTCCCCTGTCCTTAAACATCCTATCTTCTTTAATAACACAGGGAGTCCAGTTTGTACTGTCATATACTTCTGGGTGAAGGACCATCCACTAAAGTGTGGTTGATGTACCAGAAACAGCAGCCTTAAAAATCTGACTTTTCCTCCCCCAGAAGTCATCAACTTTCTACAGCTGTTCAGTTAGGGTTGGGAGTTAGAATGCTGACTGGCTTAGTCTTATTCAGGCTACCATACGGCTTGTCCTGTCATATCCAGAAGGCTTGGTTTTTCTCTGGTCTTCCCTGTCCTCTGGCACTTGTGATATTTCCAAGGGCTCTTCTGGGATGGCCCCTTACTTTAAGGAGAGGTGTGATATAGATGTCCCGTTTGTGGTTGAGAGCTACAAAAATCTCAGGATAAGATGTTTGTGTAAGACCACTTAAAAATTGCCAGAGGAGGAATTCCACTTTAAAAGATGATGAGGGAAGATACAGCAAAATAAATGATGGATAGGAAACACGTAGGAATTTTGAAAGGAAAATCTTAAGTAGAATAGGTATAACATGGGGATATCATAGGTAAGTATGTTGAATTGATAATTATATGATATGGGACTGTAAAACCACAGATTCAAAAATGTTTAGAGAAGATATTAGACTACTATCCTTTAAATTTCCTTGTCTGAGTATCTAGGTCTTTATGTAAAAACTTGGTTTTGGGAAAGTTTCTATAAATCAAAGCAAATAAGGTTTACTGTGCCTTAAAATGTATTACATTATTTTAGAATATTATCCATGGCAAATGTTAAAAGCATAATCATACCCTTATACAGTTTAATAGTACTCCATATTGGAAAAAATTATGATATAACTTAAGGATGTAAAATTAAAATGGGTAATATTAGATTTGAGTTGATAATATAAAGCACTGGTAGTTAATGAAAGTGAAGGTTCAAAATACTGTAGAAAGTAAGATATGAAATAATGGGCATTGGAAATGGAATACTTTTACTCTTATGTCATTGAATAGGTGTGCTGTTATCAATCTGTGGCTTCTAAGAGTGCAGATATGCTGAACCAGGTGCTGGCAGTAATGACAATGATTCACAAAGAAGGAGCATCAGGACTGGTTTCTAAAGACAACTTCACATGTCCCCTTCCACTACTAAATCCATGCAAACAGAATGTACTTGCTTGCTTATAAACAAAAATATATTCCTTTATAGGCAAGTACTTATTGTACTTATGTGTGTCTAAAGACACAGCATTATACCATGTACTAAAGGCAACGATTATTTTGACAACATTATAATGAATTATTGACTTTCATAGCAGTGAAACAAACAAAGCAGTACTAGCAGGTTCGCATTTATATTTACTAGACTCTGAGCAGTGCTCTGCAGGTAGCAATAACAAAAACAAAGTGACAAGAGAGAGTAGATGTTCCATTGGTAGAAATGACGAAGTGACAATGCAGGGAGGTTTATTTAAAATTCAATGAGAAAATTAGAGCCATTTTTGATCACTGCAGGTATTATGTCCAATTTAACAGTGGTTAGTCTTTTTATAGAAACAGTAATAAGGTAGAAAAGTTAAAAAATATTTTTACTGATTGTTTGAGAATTTCATAGTATGTATTTTACCTATATGCAGAACTACCTCACCCACCTACACTCCAATTTCCTACCTATTGACTTCATGTCCTCTATTGTTATTATTTCTAAGGCCTATAAAGTCTAATTTTTGTTCCAAAATACTTTGGGGTATGGATCCATCTCCTGGAATCTGTTCATTATACTCAGTGTCAAACCCTCAAAGAAAATTGATTCTACATCTCTCAGAAGTGGCAACCAATATAAGTGGTAATAGCCAATATTGTTTGAGGGTCTATAGGAACCCTATGTTCAACAGCTACAAAAGAGGGAGGCAACTTTGGCATTTGGCTCTTTACTTGCTAGCCTGTGGTGTCTGGTAAGAGTATTTTCCCTCTGTTATAGGGTAACACAATTTAAATTCTTTCTTTATTGGATTTGTATGTATTTTAAGAAATTTCCACCTCCTAAAAGGTTTCCATTTGACTTTCAAAAAGCTTTTACCATTAGTTACCTTTCTTTACAGGCTATCCTGCACCGTGCTCTCCCATTTACCACCTCATTTAATCCTTCCTTTTGAATTATTCCTTTTTCCCATTTTAAAGGCCTGGCAAAATATGTCCAATGGTGTAATAGTGGCACTGATGTTATGGGAGTAATCAACCACTTTATGATTAGATTTAAATCAGCCCATATCTTTGCTATTATCAGGGCCACAACTGTAGGGGAGAACCCAGTTCTACAATTCTGATAAATCCACATACTATTAATCTGACTTCTAAATATCTATTTTTATACTCATGAATTACTGCATTTTTTGGCAATCACTAGAAATGTTTCTTCTTGCAGCAGATGAAAAATAAACAAAGAGATCCATGAGTGGTCAATGTGCTGATGGGAAGAGCCTATTGTTGACACCATATACTTGATTCATAGACAAACAGAAAGAAATCAAACTGACACTGGCCATAAATCTTCATCTTTACTGGCTGGCTTTCATAGTGCTGGAAGGTGCTATGCAAACTACTGGAAATGAAATGAATCAACTTTGCCCAGTAGTGAACCCTGTGAGCTACAGCAATGTCTGTTGAAGACTGAATATTTTTAATGACCATGCAGTGATTAAAAAGAAAAGACGTTATCACCAATTAGGAACAGGTGGGCTGCACTATCTTGTACGTGATTGACTGTAAAAAGATTGTGAAATTACCTCAATCATTTTATTATTCATGTGTACAGTGTGACATATTTGTAATTAATTTAGAAAAGGTACCAGACCAAAGCCTTCTCATGTTGCATATGGATTTTGACCATTATAGTGCTGCTTTTGGGGATGTGGACACTGAATTTCTGATGGAATTTTCCTACCATGGAAAAGTATATATACCACCAATATTGATTGTTCTCTACTTCAATTTTCAGTTTCTATTTTCTCCTAACTACCTAGGTCATTTAAGAGTTCCTGAAATAGTAACCACTGATGAAGCAGTTGATAATAGTCATGGATTAGTAGATACTTGCAAAAATCATGTTTTCTCAGAAAAATGATAGCGAATGTAAGTTGTATGAACTCCATAAAAACCAGAATACAATAGATGGTCAGAATTGTATTGTGGTCATTGAAATATTTCACATGGGCTACTACTTGAAATAATTGCTGAAGATAGAAATGTCTTAAATGCATTTGTAACTATGTAATGTAGTTTGAAATTAAGTGTCCTAGAATTTAAAGACAGTTGCTGAAGGCTAAGTCCTTTGAGATGTGTAGGTCAAATGTCTAGTTGTGCACTGTCGTAGCAATAAGCTCAATTCTCCTAGAGAGTAAGGTATATTTTGAACATATTACCACAAATACATTCAGTTTCAAATACTGTTTCTATCTTTTTTTTGTCTTTTTGAGACAAGGTCTCTCTGTAGCCCCAGCTGCCCTGGAACTCAGCATGTAGACCAGGATGGCCTTGATCTCACAGAGATCCACCTGCCTCTGCCTCCCAAGTGCTGGGTTTAAAGGCGTGTGCCACCACGCCCAGCAAAATATTGTTTCTATAGAAATTGAGATATTGATAGTTTATTGGCACTATAGAGAGTATATTTCTGAGAAGATACCTCTGCCTAATTGTCATTGTTGACACTATCATGACACAATGTGTTTTAAAATTTTGTCTAAATGATTATGAAATAGAAAAGGACTGAAGTCTTGAGATGCATCTATAACTTGTAAGTTTGATAAAATCATCATGAGGAAAATTAAATAATCAACAGTAAGTCTCTCTATTCTTAGAAGAATTCAAGAATTATTTACTAAAATTCAACTTCAGGTTGATCATTGTAGAAGACAGTGTTGAAGATCTGCTTCATGTCACATGGACTCATGGCTATGTTCACAACTTCAGGACAGGACCTACTCTCATGAACTGTCTTCTCTGAGACAAGAGTTTCAATGGGCCAGAGCAACAATGTCACAGAATTTGTCCTATTGGGCCTCACTCAGGATCCTACTGGGCAAAAAGCATTATTCGTCATATTTTCACTCATATACTTTATGACAATGATGGGCAACCTTCTCATTGTGGTGACAGTTATTATGAGTCCTTCTTTGGACTCCCCGATGTACTTCTTCCTGGCATGTCTGTCACTCATGGATACTCTTTATTCCACTGCCATCTCACCCAGGTTGATTATAGACTTGCTAAGGGATAAAAAGACCATCTCCTTCACAGCTTGCATGAGCCAACTCTTCATAGAGCATTTATTTGGCGGTGTTGATATAGTTATTCTGGTGGCCATGGCCTATGATCGCTATCTGGCAATCTGTAAGCCACTGCACTATTTGACTATTATGAACAGAACGGTTTGTCTTACCTTTTTTGGTGTGGCCTGGGTTGGAGGTTTCACACACTCTCTGATTCAAATTATGTTTGTTTACAACCTTCCTTTCTGTGGCCCTAATGTAATTGATCACTTCATCTGTGACATGGCCCCATTACTGGAACTTGCATGCACAGATACCTACTTCATTGGTATAACTGTCATTGCCAATGGTGGGGCCATGTGTATTGTGATCTTTAGCCTTCTCATTGTTTCCTATGGAATAATTCTAAACTCTCTTAAGACTCATAGTCAGGAAGCAAGGCGTAAAGCCCTGTCCACCTGTATCTCACACATATTGGTAGTTGTCCTGTTCTTTGTTCCTTGCATTTTCATGTATGCAAGACCTGTTTACAACTTCCCCATTGATAAATGCATTACTGTTTTTTATACAGTTATTACTCCTATGTTGAATCCCTTGATATACACCTTGAGAAATTCAGAGATGAAGAAGTCTATGGAAAAACTCTGGTGTAAATTGTTACGTGCTAACTGAATATATTCTTGCTGAAATGTTACCAACTTTACATAATCAATTAGATATAACTGTAAGAAAAGATAATTACATCTACAGTGGTATCCCATAAGGACACTCTTCTATATATAGCACCATCAAATAGAATTAAAGCTTTGTTGGTAAGAGTTGAGTGATGCACTACTGTTCTCTCTACCCCTGTTCTGCTATGTTCCATGAGTCTTAGGTGCAGAGGTTCAACTGTAGATATGTCTCCTAGGACTGGGCATGTCTTAAAAATATATTGTCAGGTGTTTTTTCTCTGTCTCTTTTCCTGTATATGTCATGATTTCAATTCTCTTTATGGCTGAATAAACAAATTTACTGGCCATTTGCTTTTCTTCTTTTGAGAACTATCTCTTCTATTCATTTTCCCATTTTTTTTATTTTAAGTTTTGTATTTTGTATTTTCAATGTTTGCACTTCCTCATTTATTCTAGATATTAACCATATCTGAAGAATATAGTTGACAAAGATTTTTTCCCATTTTTATATATGATATCTTCACTCTGCTTATAGTTTTCTTACAGAAAGGAGATTTTAATTTCACATAATTCCATTTGACAGTTTCTGAAGTTATTTCTTGTGCTACAGGAGTAGTTTTCAGGCCACAATTAATTATCTTGTATTATGGATGGTTTTCTTTATTTTTTTCCAAGAAATTTCAGAATTTGAATTATGTATTTTTTAAAAAAGCTTAGTTCATTTTTAAATTTTATGTACTTTTTTGAGTTTTTCTGCATTTTATATAATAGATCTTGTTCAAATTTAGGTCCCCTTCTCCACTGGCTCTCCCATTAATCCCCTGCCAAAAGATATCATGCATTCTGTCATGTATTTTAAGGTCTATCTGGTCAAGAATTCATAGATATCCCTCTGTGCACATTCATCCACTGAATATAGTCAACCTATAAAGAGTCATCCCTTTACCAAAACTCAACTCTTCCACACCCTTAGCTAAGGTTGGGGCCTGATGCCACTTTCCCCAGTTCTATGCTGGTTTTTTCTCTAAATTAATCAGAATGGGTCTTATCCATGCTGTCACCATTGTTGCAAGTTCATATGAGCAATTTCCAATAGACCTGAAATTCTCTGTTTCCTTATATTCATGCAACAAACCAAGCTCTAACAAACTTTCTGCCTACTCTTCCACAATGTTCCCGAGCCTCAGATGAGTAAGGTATAATATAGGAGCCCTACCCAAGGACATACACTCTGAAGTCTCCTTTTTGCTACACCTTGGCCAGTTGTGGCCCTCTGTGTGCATCATTTTCTGTTGTATGAAGATGCTTTGCTTGTGAGACTTGAGGGATGTTTTAGTATTCTCTCCACTCCGTTTTGCTATGTCCCATAAGCCTTAGGCATAGAGTTTCTACAGTAGATCTGTCACATAGGACTGTGCATCTCTCAGACCTATGTTCTCGATGTGACAAGTTGTGAAAATTTGTAATAGCCTCTGTCTGTTGCACAAATAACTTTCTTGGATGAATGATGCATGGTACACTTGTCTGTAAATTTAAAGATCCATATTTAGCATACAGAAATAAATTTCATCTGTCTAGAGATATGACAGAGATATGACTTACTCTAGGCTCTATGCTCTCTCCAGGGATGCACATATGGCTATGTTTAGAGTGTCCTTCCCACTGAGAGGGCTTTAAGACTAATGAGATATCTGTTGATTACCTGCTAGATAAAAGTATCACTACTGTACCAATACAGAGTTTGCCATGCCAGTTACTGTAGTGATTAGATTTTAGAACTGGGTTGGACCATTTATTAGTTTTCTTTCTTAACGACTTGTCATAGTAACCTCTAAAACTATGAGAGAGAGCCTTCAGGGAGGAGGATTCAAGGTCAATTTCATCACCATTACTCTGAATTAAAAAAACAACAAAGAAAGTTTTTTTGTGCTCTGTTTCAAATTTCATAATTGTGGATATCAAATTTAGGGGACCATACAGTGAAAAGTCTGTCTTTTATTCTAGTGTATGCTTTTGCTTAAAAGGTATACTTTGAATGATATTTATTTGATAATTTATTTTTGGTAAGTTTTATTATTCATATATAGAAAAACTACTTTGTTGCATTGATGATCTTTATTTATTAGAGAAAACTTGTTTATATTCTTTTTTCCTGATTTTTATTGAGGTTTTGTGGGTTTCATATAACACATCTTAATCAAATTTCAACTCCTTTTTCCCTCCCCACATAGTCCTCCACACACTAGATTTCAGGTATTCCGTCATGTATGTTAAGTCCTATCTGGTCAAGTATTTGTACTTAGATGTCCCTTGCTGCAAGTTCATCTACTGGAGTCTAATCATCCTATCTAGAGTCAGTCACTTGAAGATCTAGTCTCCCTCACCCCACAGTAGACATTTGTCAGTAGCTCCTTGGCTAGGATTGGGGCCTGTTGCCCATTTCCCTGGTCTATGCTGAGTTTTTGATTGAAAGAATTAGCAACATCTTGTGCATGTTGTCAGAATTGTTTCAAGTTCATGAACAAGTTCTCAGAGGCCAGAAAGCCTCTATTTGCTTAAGTTCATGCACCAGCCCTGGCTCTTACAATCTTTCTTCCCCCTCTTTCTCAATGGTCCCTGAACTGTGGGTGGGTGAGCTTTAGTATAGAAGTCCTATCCAGGGATACAAACTCTACAGTCTCTGGTCCTCTAAATATTAACCAGTTGTGGCATTCTGTGCATATCACACTCTCTTGTATGAGGAAGCTTTGCTGTTGAGAGTTGGAGGATGTTCCATGTGTGACCAGTTGTGAAAATCTGTAATAGCCTCCATCTACTGAAACACGGAGTTTCTTTGATGAACGATGTATGATATACTTGTCTATAAATTTAAGGATCTATATTTAGCAAACAGAAAGAAATTTCACTGGTCTAGAGATATGACAGAGATATGACTTACTCTAGGGACTATGTCCTCTACAGCCATGTACATTTGGCTATGTTTAAAATGTTGCCCATGAGTTCCCTCCCACTGAGAGAGCTTTAAGATTAATGAGATAGCTGTTGATTACTCCCTAGATAAAAGTACCACTACTGTACCAATACAGAGTTTCCCATGCCAATTACTGTGGTTATTAGACTTTAGAACTGGGTTGGACCATTTATTAAATTTCTCCCTTAACAACTTGCAGAGTATCCTCCTCACATTTTCTACAAACATCAAATTACAATCTAGTGTCTGATGTTGAGATTGAATGAGCGAAATGAAATTATATGTACATTTCACAGAAATTCAGACCTCAGTTAAAAGGCTTCATTCCCATTAAAAGTGTCAAAATAACATTGACTTTACTGAATTATAATTTAGGAATTATAATGTCATCTACAACTACTCTGTAAATACAAGTTCTTTTTCCTGGTCAAACTTCTCCGACGGAGTCTCTCTTCTATCAGAGAGACTAGCATGTGGCTGGGTAAAGGGACTGGGAAGCTTTCTCCTTCGGTCTTGTTTGCCAACCACTTGTCTTACATACGTATTTCATAATCTGCTCAACTGTTAATTTATGAATGATCTCATATCGGAATTTCTCCCCCTCAAATTATAACATTTTATTTAATTTGACAGTTAACTATTACCTCTTTGCAATATCTAAATATTTTCTTCAGGGAATTTTTTTGAAGGGAAGAAATTTGTTCAGGAGAGATTTCTCCATTTGAATTTGTTCCAAGTATTTTAATAAACTTCACCTATAATGACCTTACAGCCACTTCAATTGGAAATAGCATAAAAATAATGTAACGTTTCCTGACCATGTAAAATTATCTATGCAGATAAATTGAGAATTGTTTTCTTGTCAGAACAGCCCAGGGTACTTCCAACAACTTAATTATACCTAAGCTGTAGGATGCCTTAGTTTTTGGTGCCATGTTTCCTACTATTTATTCAGGTTTATATAAGTTTGTAGTTCATCTCAGCTGCCTGAGTGATGGTAATCCATATTCATTGCAGATCTTTTCATAATAACCATAAATTGGAAACAACCTACATATCCATCAACTGATGAATGAAAAATGAAGATATGGTACATATAAAGTAGCAGAAGAAATATCTTCTTGCTTGAGGTCAGTTCTGACATCAATGTGTGCTTACTTTGACATTTGTCCCTGGCTTGGTATTTCTACCAGTTACTACCATTACCTCCACAGCTGCAAAACATCCAGGGCCTTTCTCTGAACCTGAATGAAGAACAGAGAGATAATAAAATAACTCCAACTGTATAATATAAACAATTACTATATATAGCGAAAATAAAAGTTGTATCAAGGTGACTCTGACCTCCATCTGTTCCAATCTGTCATTATGAATTCTGCTGTTTTTCCCTTTATCATCAACACTATTCCCTTGAGCTTCAGCACTGAGAGATTTTTCTATGGCATGCTAATCAATAAATGACTCCCCTTTTAACTGGCTGTTGGGTAGGCATCCTCTGAAAAACTGAACAGGGGTGGGAGACCAACACTGAGAAATGATGAGTGCACTGGGTTAAAGGGGCAGAGCCTTGCCATTTTGAACTGGAGCTGGGAACTGTGCGCAGGACAGCTTGTGAAAAGCTGGCAGAGACCTCGGGCAGGACTCACCTGTGGCATGTGAGTTCCAAATATGGTAAAGAAAAAGCCTATAAAAATTCATGCCTTTCTAAGTCATTTTTTCCTGGATGTCATCAACTGTGCAAAACCGAAATAGAAGGTATTATGTTGGTTTTGTCAGCCCTGGGATCTCAGAGGGCATGGGCATGTGGATCTCCCAAGAAGAGGAAGGGGAAAATTTAGTGCAACATTGACTTAAGTGTGGCAGTAGTCTATATTTATCTCATGTGGGCATAAACATATACACAATGGATTCTGATAAGCCTTAAAAAATGAAATTATGAAAATTTTAGTTATTATTATAGTCAGCATTTCTATTTTTAGTTATATTCATTACATTTTTTCATAGTCACATTTTCATTAATTTTTGGGATAATGTACAGATGATTTGGTTTATTATCACATTTCCAAACTATGTATAATTGGACTTTTCTTATATTTCCCTACATAATACTATTCTACTTTCCCATCTTACTTCATGCTGGTCCCCTTTCTTTCTCCATATATTCATGCTTTTTCTTCCTCTATTTATCATCTATCTAACTATTTATGTATCTATAGTTTCAAAATAACATACATGATAAATTTAGATTTCACATATTAGAGAATTCATACTGCATTAAGATTTTATTTTTGTGAATATCATGTGTGAATATAGTCTTTGCATTATTTCTATCCTTCCTTGTCATCCAACAATACCTTCCACATTGCCCCACTCCCTCTCAATTTCTTGTCCAAATTTCTATTATTATTGTTGTATATATGTACATAGATTTATATAAGTATCCATTTTCTGGTGCTCCTGTGAGCATCTGTTTAGGACTGCCCACTTGGAATTAGATAACTTTTCTGCAAGCTAGTCCTTGAAAAAAACTAATTCTCTCTCAGTATCCATTGAGAATAAAATGCGAAAGAATACACAGAATATGGTGAAGATTTTGGACACCATGAGAAGACCTAAACTTTGAATTATGGACATAGAAGAAAGAGGAGAATGCCATAGTGAAGGCAGTCTATCTTCAGTATAATCATCGAAAAAAAATCCCAAATATAGAGAAAGAAAAGCCCATCTAGGTACAAGAGAGCCACAGAACACCAAATAGACAGGACCAGGAGGGAAATTCTCCATGACATACTAAAAACATTTAAAAACAACAGTATGTGATGCACACAGAAGGTCACAACTGGGCAAACTTTAAAGAATAAGAGATATCAGAGTGTACGTCCCTGGATAGGACTCCTATATTAAACCTCACCCACCCATTGCTCAGAACCATTGTGGAAGAGGGGAGGGGAAGGTTTTAAGAGCCAAGTTTGGTGCATGAACATGAGGAAACAGAGGCTTTCAGGCCTCTAGGAACTTACTTATATGAACTTTCAACAGTGGTGAAAGAATGCACCAGACCCAAGCAGATTCAATCAGACAAAACCCAGCATAGAACAGGGGAATGGGCAGCAGGCCCCACCTTAGCTGAAGAACTATTGGCAGATGATTACTGCTGGGTGAGGGAGAGTAGAGTTTCTTTAGGGCATTGACTCTAGATAGGTTGACTAGACTCTAGTAGATGAATTTGTACTGAGCGACATCTGGGTACAAATGCTTGACCAGATAGGGTTTAACATATAAGACAGAATCACAAAATCTCCTGGGGGGTATGGGGAGATGAGGATGAAGGAAGGGTTCTAAATTTGATTGAGATCTATTATATGAAATGCACAAAAACTCAACAAAAATATAAATAATAAATAAATAATAAAATAGTATTCAAAGTCACAAAAGAGAAAAATCAAGTCACTTATAAAGGCAGGCCTATTAGAATGACACCTGATTATTCAACAGAGACCTTTTAAGCCAGGTCTTAGAAAGATGTATTCGATGTACTGAAAGTATGCAGTTGTCAACTCACATTTTTTTTTGTTTCTTTTTTTGTTTTTTTTGAGGACTCCTGTTCAATTCCCAGCACTCACATGGCAGCCAACAACTGTTTTAACTCCAGTTCCAGATGATCTGATGCCCTTTTCTGATCTCCATGAGCACTTACACACATGCAGGCAACACACTCGTACACATAAAATAAAAGTAAAAAAATTCTTTTTTAAAAACAGCTGATCATAGAAATGCACACTTGAAATCCCAGTGAAAAGACAAGCAGACTCCTAGGCTCACTGGTCAGTCAGTCTGGCCTACATAAAATGTTTCTGGCATGAGGGACCTAGTCTCAAAGAGAGGGGGGAGAAAAAGATGGACTGCACCTGTGGAACGGTACTTAAAATGTCCTCTGGCCTCCACACACATGTGCACACATCTGTGGACACACATGCACATACACAAAAAGGTAACCACAGTGTCATACTACCTCCTACCTAAAGCCCCTGACTCCAGCTTCCAGGAGCATTGCCATAATCAAGCATGACTTGAACATCCTTGGAAGTCCCACGGGGAAGAGCACACACTGTTGTACATGCATACACATATGTACACATAGTCACAAGCATGCACACACATGCACACACAAACCACACAATACATATAAGTGCACAAGCACCCACTGACATGAACACATGCATGAAAAAGCTACGTAGTGCACACACAGTGCAGTCAAATTCATGTACACACGTGCATAATAGTCACACACATGCATGTATGCAAACATGCATGCATATAGCCACACAGTGCTCACATGTGAGCATATACATCTCTTTTCTTCTCAGTGAGGCCCTGGCCTGATATCCCTCATAGTGGGCAAAGCTTACCTTGGCTGATGGCATTTTCTTTATTATTTATTTAATAAACACATACTTAGAAGAAGCATTTCATTACAACAGCATTGACATATTCAATAACAATTTCCAGAGCTAAGATGCTCTTTCAAAATTGGCTGCAATTTTTAGGTGTACAGTTGAATCAATACAGTTATACAATATTGTATTAGGTAAAAACCATATAAGACATAAAATTAAATGAGGTTTTTAACCCTTAAAAAACATCTCCATTTCATTGATAAAATACACAGTTTCATGCAGAAACGTTCATTTTTAATGCAATTAACAAAGATGTTTGCACATGCATTTCTAATCTCTGTATCTCTGATTATTACTAGTCACCATCAGTTACTTTCTGAGCTCTTTGGTATCTAAGCATGGATAGAAAGTCATCAGGTAGATTTCAATGGTAATGTTTTTCATATCTACTAATTATTAAAAAGAAAATTTTTATGCTTTGAAGAATTACTATTTTTTAACCATTTTTGAAAATTTAACAACCACATCATTAGAGAAGCATTTCATTACAGCTTTAACATATTAGCAACACACTCCGGAGCAAGGATACATTTCTTTCAAAAGTGGCTATAAATTTTTAGGTTTACAGTTGAATTAATACAGTTATACAATATTGAACTCAGTATAAACCCTATGAGATATAAAAGTGAATGACTTTTTACCCTTTAAAGAAGATCTCCATTTAATTTTTAAAATGCTGTTTCCTATATTTTTAAGTTTTTTTAGAAGCATATCATTACCTGCAAATTTCAAGATTTCATCTTTCTTTACTGCTGAATAAAACTCCATCATATAAATGAACCACATTTTCATTATCCACTCGTCAACTGAGGGACACTTAGGTTGCTTCCATCTCTTAGCTATTGTGAAAAGAGCAGAAACAAACATGGATGTACAAGTGTCTCTGCCATAGGATGAGTTCTTTGGGTATATGCCACGGAGTGGTATAACTGAGTCAAATGGTAGGTTCATTTGTAGTTTTTTAAGGGTTCTCCACACTGCTTTCCATAGGGGTTGAACAAGTTTGTAGCCCCACCAGCAGTGGATGAGCTATCCCCTTTCCCCACATCCTCTCCAACATTTGGTATCTTTTGTTCTCTTCATCTGAGCCAGTCTGACTGGGATAAGAAGAAACCTTTAAGTGGTTTGAATTTGCATCGCCCTAATTACTAGTGATGTTGAACGTCTTTTAAGATGCTTCTTAGCCATCTTTATTTCTACTTTTGAGAACTCTCTGTTCAGCACCTTAGCCAATCTTTTAATTCGGTTACTTCCTTTCTTGATTCTTTGTTTTTTGAGTTCGTTATATATTCTGGATATTTAACCTTTGTCAGATGTGTCAATGGTGAAGATTTTCTCCCATTCTGTGGGTTTTCTGCTCTGTTCCCTGGTTGCCTCCTTTGATGTACAGAAGCTTTTTAGTTTAATGACGTCCCATTTGTTGATTCTTGACTTTGTTTCCTGAGCAATTGCTGTCCAATTTAAAAAATCATTTCTTACACCTATATAGGTTTTTTTTTCCAATGTTTTCTTCTAACAGTTTCAGAGTTTCAGGCTTTACATTGAGGTCTTTGAGTCATTTTGAATTGACTTGTGTGCAGGGTGAAAGGTATGGGTTTAGTTTCATTCTTCTACAAGTGGAGATCCAGTTCTGCCAGCATCATTTGCTGAACATGCTGCCTTTCCTCCAATGAATGTTCTTGGCCCCTTTTGTCAAGTATCAGGCGACTGAAATTGCATGTACTCATAATTGGGTCTTCAAGTTTGT
>NW_008347131.1:2574001-2615491 GCF_000622305.1 Nannospalax galili
CTGTGAAAAATGTCATGGGGATTTTGATTGGCATTGCATTGAATCTATATATGACTCTTGGTAGGATGGTCATTTTCACAATATTAATTCTTCCAATCCATGACCATGGGAGGTCTTTCCATCTTCTGATGTATTCCTCAGTTTATTTCTTTAAAGATTTAAAATTTTCAAAGTAGAGCTCTTTAATGTCTTTGGTCGGTTTATTCCAAGATATTTTATTGTTTTTGCATCTATTGTGAACAGGAGTGTTTCCATGTGCTCTTTCTCTGATTTCTTGTTATTGGTATATAGAAAGGCTATAGATTTTGTAGGTTAATTTTGTAACCTGCCACTTTACTGAATGTGTTAATAATTTCTAGGACTTTGCATGTGGAATTTTTGGCATCTTTAGATATAATATCATATCATCTGCAAAAAGGGATCATTTGAGCTCTTCTTTTCCAATTATTACTCCTTTAATTTCCTTCTCTTGTCTTATTGCTCTTGCAAGAGTTTCAAGTAAACTATGATAGAGAAGTGGAACTAGTGGACAGCCTTGTCTGGTTCCTGATTTCAATGGGAATGCTTCCAGTTTTTCTCCATTTAGAATGATGTTGGCTATGGGTTTGTTATATATGGCTTTAATTATGTTGAGGTATGTTCCCTCCAGTCCAATTCTCTCTAGAACTTTAAACATAAAAGCATGTTGAATTTTGTCAAAGGCCTTCTCTGCATCTATTGAGATGAACATGTGGCTCTTGTCTTTGAACCCATTTATATGATTTATGGTGTTTACTGACTTACATATACTGAACCATCCCTGACTTCTGGGATAAAGCCAATTTGATCATGGTGGATGATCTTTTTGATGTGTGTCTGTATGTGGTTTGCAAGTATGTTTTTGAGAATTTTTGCATCTATGTTCATTAAGGATATGGGTCTATAGTTTTCTTTTTTGGTTGTATCTTTACCTGGTTTTGGTATTAGGGTGATGCTGGCCTCAAAGAAGGAATTTGGAAGTTCTCCCTCCATTTCTATGTTTCTGAATAAATTAAGTAGTATTGGATGTAGATCTTCTTTAAATGTCTGATAGAATTCTCCTGTAATCCCATCTGGTCCTGAGCTTTTTTTAGTCAGGAGGTTTTGTATTACTATTTCAATTTCTTCTTTTTGTTATGGGTCTGTTTAAGCTGTTAATCCCTTCTTGGTTTAGTTTTAGTGGTTCCCATGCCTTTATATCCATCCATTTCTTTTAAGTTTTCAAAATTAGTAGCATATATGTTTTTAAAGAATTCCCTTATAATGTTCTGGATCTGTCTGGTGTCTGTTGTGATGTTTCCCATTTCATCTCTGATTTTGTTGATTTGGAGGTGCTCTTTCTTTCTTTTGGTTTATGTGGTTAGCGGTCAAACTTCTTTGTCTTTTCACAAAGAACAAGCTCCTGTATTCATTGATTCTTTGTATTGTTTGTTTTGATTTCATTAATTTCTGCCCTGATTTTTGTTATTTCTTCTTGTCTGCTAGGTTTGGGTTTCACACTTGCTTTTCAAATGTGTTGAGTTGCAATGCTAAGTCATTTATTTGCGTTCTTTCCAATTTTTTGATGTAGGCACTTAGAGCTATAAACTTCCCTCTAAGGATCGATTTCAGCATGTCCCAGAGGTTTTGTTGTGTTGTATTGTCCTTTTCCTTTAGTTCCAGGAATACTTTTATTTCTTTCTTACTTTCTTTTTTGACCCATTCATCATTTAAGAGTGTATTGTTTAATCTCTATGTGTTCATGTGGTGATTAGGGCTTCTTCTGGTGTTGACTGTAAGCTTTATTGCATTATGGTCTGATAGAATGCATGGATTATTGAAATCTTTTTGTATTTGTTAAGGCTTGTTTTCTGCCCCAGTATATGGTTGATTTTGGAGAAGGTTACATGGGGTTTTGAGTATAAAGTATGTCCTTTGGTGCTTGGATGGAATACTCGGTAGATGTCTGTTAAGTCCATTTAATATATGGCATTGTTTAATTCAGATGTCTCTCTGTTACTTCTCTGCCCTGTTGACCTATCTAATGTAGACAGTGGGGTACTGAAGTCCCCTACTGTTAATGAATTGGGATTAATATTAATGAGTTTAGGATTAGTATTGTTTTTATGACAGAGTTTGGTGTATATATATTCATGATTGTAATATCTTCTTGGTTTATTGTTCCTTTGATCAGAATGAAGGGTCCCTCTTTATCTCTTCTGATTGGTTTTAGTTTAAAGTCTGTTTTATCAGAGATTAGGATTGCAATGCCTGCTTTTTTTCTTATTACCATTCGTTTGGCATATTTTTTTCCATCCTTTCACCTTAAGATAGAGCCTGTCCTTGAAAGTGAGATGAGTTTCTTGCAGACAACAAAAAAGTGGATTTTATTTCTTAATCCATTCACTGGGTCTGTGTCTTTTGACTGAGTAGTTCAGTTCATTGACATTTAAAGTTATTAATGAAAGATGTGTATTGAATCCTGTCATTTTTATATCTGTTTACATTCTTGATATAGGTGTACTTTTCCACAGTTATACCTTCATTGAATTTCTTTCCGAAACCCCTTGGGTATAGTCATTCCTTTCTTCAGCTCTTTGCATTGTTTCCAGCACTCTCTGAAGGGCTGGTTTTGTGGACATGAATTCCTTCAGCTTAGTTATGTCATGGAAGATTTTTCTTTCCCCTTTGACTATAATTGACATTTTGGCTGGGTATAGTAATCTGAGTTGGTGTCTGTGGTCATTTGGAACTGGGAATACTTTGGTCCAGGCTCTTCTGGCTTTCATAGTTTGTACTGAAAAGTCAACTGTAATCCTACTGGGTTTTCCTTTATATGTGATTGTTTTTCTTTTACAGCTTTCAGTATTTTCTCTTTTTTTCTGTGCAGTTAGTGATTTTACTATGGTGTGCCATGGAAAGTTTCTTTTCTGGTCCTGTCTGTTTGGTGTTTTATATGCTTCTTGTATTTGTATGGGCATGTCTTTCTTTAATTTTGGGAAATTTTCCTCTACGATTCTGTTGAGGATCTGGTCCATGCCATTATCCTGGGATTCTTCTCCTTCCTGTCTGCCTATTATTTGTAAGTTAGGTCTTTTTATGGTGTCACACAATTCCTGTATATTCCATTCTTGTGATTTCTTAAATTTGTATATTCCATTCTTGTGATTTCTTAAATTTTTCATAATCTTCTAATTGGCTTGCTGACTATTTCACTTCCTTTTCATTTTAGCCTGAGTAGTCTTCAATATTTCTAGCTCTTTTCTGAATTCATTCAGAAGTTTATCCCTATCTATCTTCAGTTCTTTGATTTCTTTGTGTGTTCTTTAAATTTACTGAACTTTTTTATCATGTTTATAATTCTTTTGAGTTCCATGTCCTGCATTATCTCTAGGGCATTGTCACTGTACTCTTCTAGGAGACTATTTGTATTTTGTGGGGATATGTTATTTTGGTTTTTCATGTTATTATTTTTTTCTCTGTGATTTTGACATGTGAATGTCTTTTGTAGTTTCTGATTTTTGTGTGAGACCTAAGCCTTCAAGTTTAGGTCTGCTTGTTTTTGTAAACTTTATGTGCGTTTGTGGTTTACATTTTGGGCCTGAAGAGCTGGTTCCTCTAAGCTTCTGGTTCTCTCTTTTGATTTTATATTGGAGTGGCCAGACTGCTTTTGTCTTCAGGATTTCCCACAGAGGCCCAATTCAGATGAGGATCGGATTCTCTCAGCCTTTCTTCTAAGATATGGACCCCTCCAGGAAAGAGTTTGGCCTCAGGAATTTGGAGGTTGGACTGGCCTGGGAGTAGGGCCTAGCAAAGATGCTGGTCCCGGGCAGCTGGTGGCGGTGGCACCCAGAGATGCAAAGGTAGATGGGGGAGGGAAGAGGCCCCAAGGGCTCCTGGGGACTGTACTGAGAAACTGGGTTATTCTGGATGCAAAGGATCAGGAAGCCAAGAGGTCAGCCCTGGTGTCCAGGAAAGAGGCTGGTGGGTTGTGCAGCCCAGGGAAGCAGAGGGAAGTGAGGGTGGGACCAGGCCCGAAGAGCTCCTGGGGACCTCGAGAAGAACCGAGTCCATCTGGATCCAAGGGATCAGGAAGCAGCGGTGGCCCCGGCCAAGAGATCAGTCCAGGTGTCCAGGAAAGAGGCTGGCAGGCCATGCAGCCCAGGGAAGCAGAGGGAGGTGAGGGAGAGCTCAGGCCCAGAGGGCTTCTGGGGACTGGGAGAAGGAACTGGGAGAAGGAAATGGGTGTTTGGGGCTCCAAGAGAAGGAATGAGACAGCACCCAGGCTAGGAGGAGAGAAGAGTGGGGGGAGATGGGAGGGTGAATGAGGCTGGAGAGAAGCCGGTGGTTGGTGCAGGCCCAGGGAAGCAGAGGGAAGTGAGGGTGGGACCAGGGTGTTCTCAGCTTATATATCATTGTATATCATATCAGGGTGTTCTCAGCTTATATATCATTAGCCCCTCCCCCTCATGCAGTTAAGGTCAACTGATTGGGTGGGAGGGTAACTGGCTCCTCCCTGCTTGACTCCTGAGAAGTGTGGGAAGGAGGTGGGACTATATAGCTTGCTGCCATAGTGGTCAGAGGAAGGAACATCCAGGCAACACCTCTCCATTCCATTATTCTCATTCCCTGCTTATCACTGCATTCTATCTCCCCTCCTATAAAGACCCCTTTCCTCTAACAGGTCATGCTAAATTCTTGGTTTTTATGGATTTTCCATTCAAAACAAACTGAAGAGATGTAAAGAACTAAAAGGAAATAGCATTATGGAAGTAATAATGTTATGGAATAACCAAACACTTTCTGACTGATTTTAAGGTGTACTTCACAAGATGGGGTCCACGCATAGCAATGCTATTGGGCCATGAACATGTGGCCAGACAGGTCACAGGCCATAGCGGAGAACCTACTATTATTCTTCTGAATGGAAATAATATTAAACCTATTAGCAATGATTTATTGATATACCCATAGATTAACACATTTCTCAGGTCTTGTGAATCTTCTGAAAGAAAATGTCAGTTAAAAAAGAGGCCCACAAATTGTCCATACACAGAGAATAAGAACTGATGGAGTGATCATATCTAAATGAAATACCTACAATACACCTCCTCCAAGGACTCAGGGATCCTTAAAGAAGAGGGGCAGAAAGAGTAAAGGAGCCAGAGATGGTGGACAACTTCAAATAAACAACATTTTCCAGATAGCAGAGCTGTTGCACATATAAACTCACAGCAATTATGGCAGCATGCATAAAACCTGTGCAAGCTGAAGTCAGGCAAAATCCCAGCATAGAGGGAAGGAGGTGCATGAGAAGTCCCAACTGTTGCTCAGTCAGTATTAGTAATTGAGAGTTGTGGGGGAAGAGTCAGTTTTCTTTAAGGGAGTTACTCTGGATAGGTAGGCCATACTCCAGGTGATGGATGCATTCTAAAGAGCATTTGGAGAACCAATTAGACTTCATAGGCAACAAAAATAATAGAGGACTTGAAGTTTGGGGAGTGTAGCAAGGTAGGGATGTAAATGGTTGAGGAGGTCTGAATATAAACAAAATACATTGTATGAAATTCTCAAAGAATAAGATGTGTGTGACCATGTGGAAATAGAGTCCTACAGGCTCCTGAGACCTTGCTCAAATGAACCTACAGCAATGGTGTCAGCATGAACAAGACCCATGCATACTCAAGCAGACAAAAACCCAGCACAGAACTGCGGACATTGCTAGCAGGCGTCACTCTTAGCTAAAGAACTATTGGCAGCTGATTACCACTGGGTGAGGAAGAGCTAATTTTCTTAAAGGGAGGAAGTCTGGATAGGATGACTAGACCTCAGTGGACTGAGGGATGTCTGGGGGACACTAGCTTTACTCATGGGCTTTAAGAAGAATGACAGAATGAATGAATTCCAGTGGGGTGTCTGTGGTTAGAGATCAATGGGGAAGGGATTTATAAAGATGATTAAATGTTCTATATGAAATACACAAAAATTAAATTAAAAATTTACAAAATAACTCTACTGAATCCTAACCACATTCCTAACAGTGATTGCATTGGACTTTGGATGAAACTAACATTCTTCTGTTTATTTAATTTTTAAAAACAAATAAATAAAATTTAATAAAAATTCAAAGCTAAAATCCATATATGAAAAAGAGCATATGATATTTGTCTTTCTAGGTCTGGAATACTTCACTCATGATGATTCTTTCCAGCTCTATCCATATACTTGAAAATTTCATAATTTAATTTCTGCTTAAGAGGTGAATAGTATGCCTTTAAAAAATGTGCCATATTTTTATTATCCATTTATTAGTTGATAGACAGCTATGCTGTTTCTAGTTCCTGACTTTTGTGAATAAAACAGCAGTGGACATGGATAAGTGTAAAACACTGATGAGTGATTTTGAAGGATAACATAAAATCAAAAGAATTCCCTTGTTCATGAATAAGGGAGTCTATTATTAAAATATCTATAGACCCTGAAAGCTTAGGCTGAGTATAGTCATTATTAAAATACCAATTACATTTTATATACCATATAAAAATAGTCCTAAGGTTCATATGGAATCTATAAAAGAGCCAAAGTAATCTTAGAATAGATTCCTAGAACAGAGCAGGAATCCTCATCTCTAACTTCAAATATAGTAAAAAGCTGTGGCATTTCAAGGTAGCATGGTCATAGTGTGAAAACATACAGTAGACTAATAGAAGAAAGTAGAGAACCCAGGAGTCCATCCTCACGTGGACACATTCACCTTGTTTACAGCAAGGCCACAGGAATATGCCCTGTTGAAAGTACAGTATCATCAGTAAATAGTGCTGTGAAAAATGAAGATCTAAACATAGAAGACTGAAAGTAGACTCCCTTCATCTCTTCCATGCCAAAATAAATTTTAAAATATATCAAATATAAGTCTTAATATTGTGATACCAGTAGAATAAATTAAAGGGGAAGTGCTGGAAGATATTGGAATAGGTAAAGTTTTGCTTCAGATAAATCCTAAAGATTATGCACTCATAGGCTAATATGATGAGTGCAATATACTCAAACTCCTTCAGATGTTAAAGAAATTAATGAGTAACCTATAGAATCAGATAACTATTTGCAAACATTTTTCTATCAAGAAGTTTATATCCAGAATGTAAAAGAAGTTTGACACAATAGAAAAAATAAATCTGTCATTTAACCTTTTTTATAAATGGACCAAAACCCTGGCTTAGTGGCACACACCTTTAATCCCAGGACTCGGGAGACAGAGGCAGGCAGATCTCTGTGAGTTCAAGGCCAGTCTGATCTACATAGTGAGTTCCAGGACAGTTGGGGCTACAGGGAGACCCTGTCTCAAAAAGACCAAAAAAAAAAAAAAAAAAAAAAAGGACCAATTACTTTAACAGTTGTTTCACAAAGAACACTATAAAAAGATCACCAATATAACAAATCAAATCCACAAGAAGATATCACATCTCTGTATCATTGTCTATTTTCACATACAAATGCACAAATGATTTTAAGGACGGAAGAAAGACCTGCTCTAAGTGGTTAGAAAATTAATGTAGAAACTGTGGGAAATAGTAGGAAGGTTCCTCAAACATTGGAAAATAGTTAAAATACAAATCTCACCACTAATTCATATCTGAGTATATATAGTCTGCATACAGAATAGATGCCTGCATGCTCAAGTTTAGAATAGCATCAAATGTGATAGGTGATATTTTAAATTACCTAAGTGCCTATCAATAGATGATTACCAGAATATAGGAGGAGCATCTTGAAATAAAAGATGTAGGTCAATTGATACAAAGTAGCAATATTTGGAAAACGCTAATCTACCACATGAGAAATGCTGTTATTTACATACTGTATCTTTGTAAGATGAGATTATTGTTCTCTGATCATACAGAGACACAATAATTACTTAATGTTTTCCTTTATAGAAAAAATTCATTTTATACATGCAAATGTATATGTATAAATCATGCCACTAACTGGCTAGGCAGTTAGGGTAAAACGACTCCAAAGAAAAGTAGCCAGTTTCTTGGCTGAAAGTCAAAATGTCCTTTGGCGAGTTAGCATCATACTCTGTTCCTAAGGCCAAAAATGTCAAAAGTATTTGGGAGCTTGTAGCTAATCCTTAAAAGATTTTAGGGTTACTTCTTCAGAGGAGGGAATGTTAGACTACCCAAAGGCCCCATAAAAATAAATAAATGAAAGAAGAAAAAAAAAGAAAAAGAAAATGTGATGGGGAGGTTTCGGAAGTGTTGGAAGCGATGGAATGGGCATGGATTTGATCAAAACACCTTATATGCATGTATGAATTCTCAATAAAGTTTCTGTAAAAGTTAAAAATAATGATGCCACTAATTTTAAATGCAGATAATAAAATTTTAGTTTTAGAAAAACAAAAACACCCATGGGAAGAGGCTATACTAGTTTCCACTTAATTGTGGAAACTAACTTCCTAAGACCATTGTTAATGACTAGATTTGCTGATCATCATTGATCAAAGACATGTCTGAGTGAGCAAACAGGGAAGCTACACAAATGAGCCTGTAAATGACAGGACTTTGTTCGGATGAGATCCAAATGGCTAATCAGTAAACTTAATTTTGTGTACATTGACTATGCTTTTACCACTTAGTGGTAGAATCTCAACAGATTTCTGTATGAAGTTTACTCTCCAGTTTGGGAAGTTCCTTTGGGAAATGATCTTTTTTTTTTCATTAGAAGAAAGTGAATTTTTGCGTTCATACTGCCCTGATAACAATGTAATGTATATGTAATTATAAATGTATACATACTCCTTTCCTTCCTTCCTTCCTTCCTTCCTTCCTTCCTTCCTTCCTTCCTTCCTTCTGTTCTTTCCTTCTTTCTCTCTCTCTTCTTTCTTTCTTTCTTTCTTTCTTTCTTTCTTTCTTTCTTTCTTTCTTTCTTTCTTGGTGTTGCTAACAGAGCATAGGGTGGGGGATTACTTACAGAAGAGTATTTTCAACATAATTAAATTAAAAATACTTTCTAGATTTTATTGGGACTTATTTTCTTTATATGTGGTTGAGAAATGTTTTCTGGAAACATAGGTATCTGTTATTATAATTTTCAATGTATTTTTCTTACTGGAGTAAATGAATTCACAGTTTTAGCTCCTGCAGGATCATTTGATATAGGAATTTCTTTGACATCATTCACAAAGCAGAGAACAGGAGTTCAACTCAGATGGAAAGATAGAGAGAATGAATACTAACAGGGATAATTTCTTCAATTTTCAGTGATAACTGAATCCTCAAATATGTGATCACATTAGATGATTATTCTAAAGTAAATGACATTTGATGATTATTCCAATGTAAATGTATATTTGTGCATCTATAATCACTTACTAGGTTAGAGAGGCACAAGCAGACCTACATAGGACATTGGAGGAGATTACATGTCTACATTTGCTCGTAAGTTAAAAATAGTCAACATATTATTTCATTTTTGTTCTTAAAATATTTCATGTGTGTATGCAGTATATTTTGAACATATCCAGTCTGCAATACCACTTGTCCAACTCCTCCCAGGAACCTGCATCATTTTTTTTTAACTTTAAGTCCTCCTTTTTTCTGCCATCTTTTAAATCTCTGCTTCTCTTTATCCTTTTTTTAATCATTCTTTATCTCTCTTCCTCCTTCCTTTTCTTCTTTCTTCTCTCTCCCTTTTCCCCCTCCCTCATTCTCTTTCTCTTTCTTTTTTCTTTCTCTCAACCCACTGAGTCCATTTAGTTTTGTCCATATGTGCATAAACATGAGTCAAGGCCATAGTGACTCAGAACATCCAATTCATACATAAACTTGTGTGCCCATTGAAATTGTTGACAAACTGGAATCAGGGATAACCGTAGAAGCCCCAGAAACTATTCATTTTTGAAAAATAACAGCTTCTTTCTTGTAGAAACAATTATTCAATTGAAATTATTGAGATTAAAGGATTAAATGGACAGAATACATTTAATATGGCTCCATCTCACAGAGATTCAGTATGCAAACATCTCTACTCTTATCAAATATGCAGAACTATGATAGACATTCCTTTCAAGAATTAAGATGTCAACTAGGAATCAGTTGCTGTTCTCCTCCTCGCAGTCTCAGGGCTTCTTGGGCTGAGTCTTTCTCCCTGTCAGAGTGAGGCTAGTGCTCTGCTGAGTTGGATAGGGAGACTGGGAATGTTCGTGTATATATTACATGCCTTACTAAGGTATTTCATAATGTATAACTCTTAGTTTTCTAAATATATTAGTATGGGATTTTTATTTCCCACATTTTAGAATTTTCAGGTCCTTTGGCATTTAACTACTATCACCTTATGATACCCAAGCTTTTACCTCCAGAGATTATTCAGGAAAACAAACAGGTCCAGAAGAGATTTCTCCATTTGGATTTGTTCCAAATATTCTAATAAATTAATCTATAATGACTTTATAGTCTCTTCTGTTGCAATTAGTTACAATTCAGAGTTCCCTGCCTATGTGAAATTATTCATGCATAAATGGCGTATTAATTTTCTGGAACAATGACGCAAGGGAATTCTGAAAGCTCAATTATGCTGAAGCTCAAGAATATCTTGGGTGGTATTTAGTCCTCCAGAGGTTATCTTCTCTTTCAATATCTGTCACTGGCTATACATGTTTCTTAAAAGTATCAGCTGCTTCAGATGATATTTTGGAGATATAGAGCAATCCTTTTATTTAGGAAAGAAAAACCCTTAGAAGGCTTATAACTGAGTGAGCAAAACACTGAAGAGTTCTCCCTTCACTAATAAGAAATATTTGTCAACAGTCTTTCTACGTAGTTAATCTTAATTTTTTCCCTTGTTAGGTAAAAAGTGCACTAGCTAAGTACACAGAATTTGTTGTAAATCCTTGATGCAAGGCCCTTTTTGCAAAAGCAAAGGCCTTTAGACAAAAAGGGAAATTTGTGAAACCACCTTCAATGATTTTTTTCTTTTGCTGTTTCTTTGTTATACCAAACATGGTGTTAGATCACTGGTTTCTACTAATTGATTCAATTATATAATTAGTTGTATAAAACTGATTTATTTTAATATACCCCAAGGGAAAAAAAACAGCATCTTTAGATCTCTATTTCAAGACCTCACATCTTGGATTTGCTCTTGGTGAGAAAAATCACTTTCTCTTTTGTTAAAAAGAAAGCAGGAAAAAGGGAGATATGGAGTTGGAACAAAACATGATGCAGGTTCCTGGGAGGAGTTGGACAAGAGGTAGTGTAGGTTGGATATGATCAACATACATTGGATACAAACATGAAATATTTTATGATTAAATAAAAATAAAATAATGATTTGGTCATTTTCAACTTAACTCACAATGCCAGGTATACTTTCTTTTATAATTTCACACCAAATCAAGCACCTTTGCACAGTAAGTATTGGTATCGCTTTCAAGTGTTTTTATATATGACTTCATATGTGTACTCACATCTTTATATACCACAGTCACCTTTAATAAAAGAGAAAGTGATTTTATTCACCAAGAGCAAATCCAAGAGGTGAGGTCTTGAAATAATGTTCTAAAGATACTGGTTTGTTTTCCTGTGTTGTATTAAAATAAATGTGTTTTATGAAGTTTATCCGGCTTTATGAGGACCATGTGAATAGGTTAAATTAAGGTAGAAAGCAGAATTGATTATAACATACACAGCACATTTGATTTTAGTTTCATAACTTGATTAGTGTTTATTTTCCTTATTGGCATATAAGGGTATTATATGGTACATTTATAACAATTAAAATAAACTGGAATTTTGATTGGTATTATAGAATATATTTTATAGAATATAATTTACATGATAGTCAAACAAAGATATTATTTTAGATATATTTTCATTAGAAATTGCGAAATGATTCCCTGTGTTAGGGTGTAAAACAACTAAGCTTGTACATTCTTGAGGCTTAATATGATCTTTTATGTGTGACTCTTAAATTGGCATCAGCTAATTTGGCAGTACAGACACACACATACACACACAGACACACACACAGACACACACAGACACACACCCACACCCACACACACACACATACACACACACACACACACACACACGATATAAAACAGTGACCAGAGTCCCACCTCTGCTGTCACGTAAATTAAAAAGAAAAATATTTTTAAGCATTCTCATGATCTTTGAAACTGTATTAAACTTAGTCTTAACTTCTAAAATACTTTTCTTTTTCCATTTATTAAATATTTTCTTTGAGAACTTAATAATCACATTTTGATCATATTCATGCCTAACTCCTCACTTTACCTCCTGACAGATGCATTCCTCTAACCCTATCTCCAAATGTCCTGTCTTCTTTTTTACTGTCATATACTTCTGGTTGAGGTCCATCCACTTTTAAGCGGCTGATGTATGGGAGGCAACAGCCTTAAAGAAAACTGATTTTCCTCCCCCAGAAGTCATCAGCTGTCTATAGCTCTTCAGTTAGGGTTGGGAGCTAGAACGATGACTGGCTTAGTCTTATTCAGGCAACCATATGGCTTGTCCTGTAATGTCCAGAAGGCTTGGTTTTTCTCTGGTCTTCCCTGTCCTCTGGCACTTACAATATTTCCAAGGGCTCTTCTGGGATGGCCCCATACTTTGAGGAGGGGTGTGATATAGATGTCCCATTTGTGGTCGAGAGCTAAAATAAAACCTCAAGATAGGTTAAGAGCACTTAAAAAACTTTGCCAGAGGATGAATTCCAATTTAAAATATGATGAGGGAAGATACAGCAAAATAAATGATGATCAGCAAGCGCACAGAAATTTCCAAGGAAAAATCATAGGTAGAATAGGGATAACATTGGGTTGTCATAGGTGTGTTGAATTAATAATTATATGATATGAAACTGTAAAACCATAGATTCAAAGATGGTTAGAAATATTTTATTTATTATTTTTATTTTATGTGTATGAGTGTTATGCCTGCATGTAAGTAAGTGCACTCGTGTAGTGCAAATGTATGTGAGTACTGTCTTTAAATTTCCTTGTATAAGGAACTGGGTCTTTATGTACAACTTGGTTTTTGGAAAGTTTCTATATGTCAGAACTAATAACAGTTTATTGTGCCTTAAAACTGTATTAAATTATTTAAGAAAAATTTTCATTGCCAATGTTGAAATCATAAGCATACCCTTCTACAGTTTTGTAGACTCAATCTTGGAAAATATTTTGATCTAATTTAAGGTTCTAAAATTAAACTGGACAATAATAGATTTGACTTAATAAGACAGCACTCATAGTTAATGAAAGTGATTGTTCAATATACTGCAGAAAGATATGAAAGAATGGATGTTGGACATAGAATACTTTTACCCTTATATCACTAGTAGGTGTGCTGCTATAAATCATGGCTTCTACAAGTGCAGATCTGCTGAATCAGGAGCTGGAAGCCATGGAAATGATTCACTTAGAAGGAACATCAGCACTGGCTCCTAAGATGACTTCACATGTCCTTCTCCCCTACTGAAATCCATGCAATCAGAATCCACTGGCTTGCATTCCTTCGTGGGTAAGTATTCCTTGCACTTATCTGTGGTAAATACAAAATTCCTAGGGCATCCTAGGAATGTTTAAGTTAAAAAATTATTTATATCATACACAAAAGCAACAATTCTTTAGACAGGGATTATAATGAATTGCTGACTTTTCTAATAGTGAAACAAAGCAGTAGTAACAGGTCTCTTATTTATATTTACTAGACTCTGAGCAGTGCTTCATCAACTCTGTGGATAGAAATAGTAACAACAATGTGACCAGAGACAGTAGCTGTTCCATTGGTAGAAATGACAGTCGTGACTGAATGAGACTTATGTGATCCAAGATCACTTTGTTAGCATTTAGTGAACCTGAGATTGCACATAAAGACATATGGCTCCAGAGTCTATATTTGTCAGCCCTAACATACAATCTGCTTCCAAATATGTCTTCAATCCTCTCAATATTCTATTCAAAGAGAAAATTAGAGTCACTTTGGTTAATTGTAGTTATTATATCACACTTAAGAGGGGTTAGCATTTTTCAGAAACTATAATAAGCTTGAATACTTAAAATATTTTTGTTGATTCTTTGAAGATTTCATACTATGTATTTTAATTACATTCAGAACCTCATCACCTGTCTGTGCTCCAACTTTACCAGCCCTTGACTTCATGTCTTCTATTATTATTGTTTTTTAAGGTCTATAAAGTCTAATTTGTGTTCCCAAGTACTCTTTGATATGAATATATCACCTAAAGCATGGTTAATATACACAGCATCAAACCTTACAAAAATTGATTTTCCCTCTCCCAGCAGTGATAACCAAGATCCATGGTAATAGCCAATATTGTTTGAAAGTTTATGAGACCTTCATGTTCCACAGTTCCAAAGAGGGAGTTCATCCTGGCATCTGGCTCTTTATTTGGTAACCCGTCACGTCTGGTAGGAACATTGTCCCTCTATTATAGGGTGACTTCATTTAAATGCATTCTTTATTATATTTGTATATTTTTAAGAAGTTTTAATAGTAAAGGATGTATAATGGTGCACTATCATAAAATAAGCTCAGTGCTCCTAGAGATCAAGATATATTTTGAAGATATAACCCACACACATCTAGAATGTGAGTAGGAAATATTTTATGAAATTTTGAAAGCTCAATTGAAAAATAAAAAAAATTAACACCTAAAGTGGTCGAGACTTCTTGAATGTCATGTCTAGTATAAGGCTTAAATTCAGAACGTGAACCTTTTAACACCAAGTCTGGAGAATTTTGCTTATACTTTTCTCTAACTATTTTATGCTGTGCTTCTGAAATTAAAGAATATTCACAAGCATATGTTGGATAATGTGAAAAAAGATATGACCCACAAATAAAATTAGTTTCAAATACGGTTTCTATACAAATTGTGATATTGATAGTTTATTGGCACTATAGAGAGCAGATTTCTGGGAAGAGTCCTTTGCCTGTTTGTCATTGCTTACAATTTTCATGACACAATGAATTTTAAATAAGAAATCTAAGTGAATGACCATGATATAGAGAAGCACTGAGATCTTGAGATAGTGCTGCTAGTCTTATGTTTGGTAAAATTATCACAGGTAAAATTGAATTATCAACAGGAAATCTCTGGATTCTTGTAAGATGAATTCAGGAATTATTTACTAAGTCTATTGCAGGTTCATCACTGTAGAAGACGATGTTGAAGATCTGCTCCATACCATAGTGGACTCATGGCTATGTTCACACCTTCAGGGCAGGACTTGTTCTCATGAACTCTCATCTCTGAGAAAAGAGTTTCAATGGGCCAGAGCAACAATGTCACAGAATTTGTCCTATTGGGCCTCACTCAGGATCCTACTGGGCAAAAAGCATTATTCTTCATGTTTTTACTCATCTACGTTGTGACAATTGTGGGCAATCTGTTCATTGTGGTGACAGTCATTATGAATCCTTCTTTGGACTCCCCAATGTACTTCTTCCTGGCATGTCTGTCACTCATGGATGCTCTTTATTCCACTGCCATTACACCCAAATTGATTATAGACTTGCTAAGGGATAAAAAGACCATCTCCTTCACAGCTTGCATGAGCCAACTCTTCATAGAGCATTTATTTGGCGGTGTTGATATAGTCATTCTGGTGGCCATGGCCTATGATCGCTATCTGGCAATCTGTAAGCCACTGCACTATTTGACTATTATGAACAGAAAGGTATGTATTACCTTTTTTGGTGTGGCCTGGGTTGGAGGTTTCATACACTCTCTGGTTCAAATTCTCTTTGTTTATAGCCTTCCTTTCTGTGGCCCTAATATCATTGATCATTTCATCTGTGACATGGCCCCATTACTGGAACTTGCATGCATGGATACCTACTTCATTGGTATAACTGTCGTTGCCAATGGTGGGGCCATGTGTATTGTGATCTTTAGCCTTCTCATTGTTTCCTATGGAATAATTCTAAACTCTCTTAAGACTCACAGTCTGGAAGGGAGGCACAAAGCTCTGTCTACCTGTATCTCACACATACTGGTAGTTGTCATGTTTTTTGTTCCTTGTATTTTCTTGTATGCAAGACCTGTTTACAACTTTCCCTTTGATAAATGCATTACTGTTTTTTGTACGGTTATAACTCCCATGTTGAATCCCTTGATATATACTTTGAGAAATTCAGAGATGAAAAAATCTATGGAAAAACTCTGCTGTAAAATGTAATCTGCTGATTGAATAGGAAGTTCTCCTTGTTGAAATGTTACCAATTTTAAAGAATGAATTAGAAATAATTTCCAGAAAAGGACAATTTCATCCTTTCAATGGAGTCCCTTAAGACATTTTAATGTATACAATGCTGTCAAAAAAGAAGAATAAACTATCCTTTAAGATTAGAATTAATTTGAGAATTCAGGAAGAACAATAAAATTCCTAGGATGTTGTCCTGTTACAGGAGGAATTAAGATACCCTGAATACATTGTTTTCTTTTAAAATTGAAATGAATTATTAGAAATTGATTCATTCTTTTCATTTGAGAAGTGATAAGACAGTGTTAGTTATTTCTGATCACATGAGAAAGGATTATGGCTAGTAGACACCTCTAAGACTAAAAGAGAATTATTTCCATAGCAATTATCCGTTAGTCTACCAGCAAAGCAGATTTATTTAACTGCAATATGTGCCTTACTTTATGGTTGCTCCTATTCCTGTGTCGTCGTCTCCAGGTTTCCAGTTCAGGTGTTTAGATAACAGACTACATTGTGCCTATCTTATCACACAATCTGTAAGCATCTTTGTTAGATGTCATGCAGTTTATGGTGAAACCAGATTCTTATTCTTGAAGCCATACTGAAAACAATTTTTAAAATAAAGTTTGTAATATTCCTTACCCATTAACATTTTCCATTTATTAGAGAATGCTTATTTCTGCTTCTTAGGTCTAGTTAGCCTATCTAGAGTCTCTCTTTAGGAAGATCAGCTCTTCCTCACCCAGCAGTAATCAGTTTCCAATATTTCTTCAGCTAAGATTGGGGTCAGTGTCCATTTTCCCAGTTCTGTGCTGGGTTTTTGTCTGTTTGAGTTTGCATGGGTCCTGTGCATGCTGACACCATTCCTGTAGGTTCATATGAACAGAGACCTAGCAGCTTATTGGGACAAGGGTAATGATGGTTAATATTGATTGATATATTATGTATGAAATATGAAAAATCAATAAAAATTGATTTCATTTTAAAAAGAATATTTCTTACACTGTTTTACTGTGAAGCAATTGAGAGCCTATTTTAAAACATTGTGTTCATAAAGTTGTATTTAACTTCAATATTTTCCTTATCAACTTAAGAATAATTTATTTTCATTAAATTATTTTAAAATATATGTTAAATCACATTTTTCTCAGCATGCAGCTATCCTGGAACATCACAAATGGGCATGGTTTGTCCTGCTTACTTTACATGATGAAACACCATGTATGCTTTGCAGGAGTTTGAATTCTTGTTTTGTTTTGTATTGTTGTAACATAAATGTTATTGTTTATATTAAATGCATTTACTGTCATACATGGGATTCTTATGGAAGGTAAAGAGATTTCTTATGTGAACAAAATAATAACTTCATCACCCCCCACACCCTTTTAATCATAGAACATGGCATAGTTATGGTCAGTTTTGAGGTGCCCCACTACATTATCCTCTATTATGTATTTCATTTTAAAGACCCACTGAGTCTAATCTGTTATTTTCCAAATGCTCTTGGGTTGGGTCTATTGCTTCAATCTGGTCAACCTACCAGGCATCACACCAGGAGGGAAAACTGACTCTCCCTCTCCTAACATCCATCAAATCCAATGGATTCTTGGCTGGGTCTGGGACTTCTTGCCCACCTCTCCCATCTTGCTGAGCCTGTGGCTGCATTGGGTTGGCACAGGTCTTCTCCATGCTTACATGAGCTCTATGGGTTCATACTGGCAAGTACCTTCTGGTGTTCAGACAACACAGTTTGCTTTTATTGACCTACCATCTCCGGCCCTTATAGTCTTTCTACTGCCTCTTCTGCAATGGTCCATGCCTTGGGATGAGAGGGTGCTGTATGGGTGTCCCATTTATGACTGAAGACTCTGAAGTATCTTGTCTGAATGTTGACCATCTGTGATTCTCTGTATCAATTTGATTTTAGTGTTTTTACACATACTTTATTTTGTTGATATTCCTCTTATCTTCCTTTATCGCCAATGCCTTCCCTCCCCGATTGCTCCCGTTGTACTTTCTTATCACAGGTATTCTGTTACCCTCTCTCTTCTTTCTTAAGATATCTGTTCTTTGTTCATGATTCCTTTTCATTTTTCATGAAGTATTCCCACACCACACCAACATATACAAACATATATAGATGATAAAATCTAATATGTGGATATAAAGAAAGCACAGCATTTCCCTTTCTGAGTATGGTTACTTTGGTAAATGTGATGATATCCAATTCCACCTATTTTTCTCTATATGTCATGATTTCAATTTCTTTATGGATAATTAAATTCTATCATATAGGTATGCCACATTTTCTTTATCTGTTCATCTGATGTTGGATGTCTAGACTGGTTCCATTTCCTAGATATTGTGATTAGACCAGCACTAAATATGAATACACACAAATCTGTGATATGTTGAATTAGAGACCTCCAGGTATATACCCAGGAGTAGTACAGCTTGGTTCCTTGGTGGTTTTATTTTTTATTTTTTCAAGAAATCTCCATCCTGGTTCTCCTATCCAGAATCACACCCTTAAAAATTCTCCCCATTCCAGCAGCTATTGGTTGTTAGGAGTTACTCAGCTAGGGCTGCAGTTTCTTCCCCACTTCCTCACTTCTGTGCTGGAATTTTGTCTAACTTGCGCTTACATAGGATATGTCCATGCTGTCGCCATTGCATTGAGTTTATATGAATAACTTCCCAGTTGTCTGGAAAATTCTGTTGGCTTATCATTTACCACCTCTGACTCTTCTCTGACTCTTCTGGTCCTCTTAAACAACGATCCATGAATCTCGAGAGGCAGAAGTTTGATATATGTGTCTCAGGCTCCAGATAATGGACTGACAGCAAAGGGCATTTGGGAACACAAATTTGACTTGATAGGTCTTAATCACATATATTATATATAATATTATGTGTAATCTATAATAGAGTACATGAAATATAAATATATATGTGTACATAATATAATACATGAAATCTAGAAGGGAGTCAGATAACAGAATGTGTCTAAATATGATAAAAATATGTTGGATGAAATTTACAAAAAATCATTTAAAAAGTCAAAACATAAGACTATCAAGGACCAAAAAATATAGAAATAAACCTCCATTAGAGATGCACAGGGGCTGCACTAGCAGTCATCATAGATCCTTCTTTCCTCAGATGCTCACCAGAATTTCTTTTGATTTAATCCTTGATGTTAGCTATTTCACTGGGATGAAAAAGAATAGAAAAATAGCTTTACTTTGCATTTTCTCAATGTGTAAGGATGTTAAAAAATTAAAAAATATTTACTAGCTTCACAGTAGTAAAGAAGCACTTGATAATTTTGTATCATAGAGGGTTTTCCTTATGTCTTTATCAGTTTCAGGATTTGAATTCTTTCTGAACTTATAAAATTTTTAATTTATTATTTTTAGGTAAAAATTTATTAAGTTTTGTTCATTTTTATTAAGTTTTTGTGGATTTCATATAACAATACATCTTAATTAAATGTAGACCCCTTACCCTTTCCTCCCCTATAACGACCCCCCCACCAGATTTCATCTATGTTAATGCATATACGGTCAAGTATTTGTACCTAGATGTCCCTAGGTACAAGTTCATACACTGGCCTTCAGTCATACTATGGCATCTTAAATACTTTAAGTTGATCTTCAGTTAAGAAGATCTACTCTCCTTCACCAGCAGTAGACATTTACCAATAGTTCCTTGACTAGGGTTGGGGCCTGCTGCTCATTTCTCCTGTTCTATGCTGGGTTTTTGTCTGATTTGGCATGAGTCTTTTGCATGCTGTCACTATTGTTGCAAGTTCTTGAGCAAGTTCGCAGAGGACTGCAAACCTCTGTTTTCTCATATTCATGCGTCAACCCTGGCTCTTACAATATTTCCACCCCTCTTCCACAATGGTCCCTGAGCTGTGAGTGGAACACACAGTTTGGCCAATTGTGGCCTTCTGTGTGCATCACATTCTGTTGTATGAGGAAGCTTCACTGTTGAGAGTAAAGGATGTATTTGTATTCTCTCCACCCCTGTTCTGCTATGTTCCATGAGGCTTATGTGTAGAGGTTCCAGTGTAGATGTGTCACTTAGGGCTGGGAATCTCTCAGAAATATATTCTCTATATGGGAACAGTTGTGGAGATGTGTAATAGCCTCTGTCTGTTGCAAAAAAGAAGCTTCTCTGATGAGTCATGTACTATATGCTTGTTTGTAAATATAAGAATCCACATTTAGCATACAGTAATTAATTTGTCTAGAGATATGACAGATATAGGATTTTTCTGGGATTTATCATTTCTCCAGCCATGTGTATTTGACTATATTTATCCTACCACCAATTAGTTCCCTCCCATTGAAATACTTTAAGTCCAATTAGAAGATTGTTGATTACCTACCTGCTAGATACAATTGCCACTATTGCACTGGTAGAGATAGTTTGTTCTGCCAGACATTGTGGTTATGAGGCTTTACAACTGGGCTGGACTGTTGATTGATTTTTTAGAGGAAGCATGAAGGCAAAGGGAAAGAAAGAGCCTGAGAGAGAGGATAATAGAAAACAGATGTTTTTCTATTGCCAATGGGGGGAAATGGAGGTATACAACTGGGACTGGAGGTGTGAAGGACATATAAGGAACCATGGGGGTAAAGGAACTCAAGGGGAGGGGATAATGGGAGACAGGTATTATCATGGAGAAAATACTTAAACTGAGGAGGGAGGAGGGAGGTAAGACAAAGAGAAAGGAGAGATAAATAAAGCTTATATGGCATAAAAAAAACAGAGGGTAATATATTAGCTCAACCCCCTCCTGAAAATACACTTACAACAGCTGAATTTAAGTGCATATATATCTGAAGATTACATAACAAGAATTGCAGTGCCAAACAGGGGAAACCTCCCTTAGACATGTTGGTCAGGGTAGCGGCAGAGACTCCCAAAATAACATAGGCTGTTGCCAGAGACTTTGATTACCTCCCAGAACTTGTAGGTAAAAGTACTGATTTTATGGTCACATTGTGTCCTGTAAAAATTCACAAAGTATGTAACAGATTTAAGAATGTTTCATTGGATTTTATACAGTCTTAATTATATCATCTTGTTCACTTCAAATAGGAAATCACTTGACTTCTTTCTTTCCCATCCACATCACTTTTCTTCATTTTGTCTTACTGCTCTAGCTAATATATCAAGGGCATATACTGAATCAAAGTGAAGACAGTAGACACCATTGTCAGTCTGACTTTAGAGGAACTGCTCTCCATCTTTCCCCTTTAGTATAAACTTCTCTAATTGATTTGTCAGTTAAAATCTTCATATTACTAAGATATTTTTCTCCTATTTCAACCTCTTCAGGATTTTATCACCAATATGTGCTATGCTTTTTCAGATGTCTTTTTTTTGCCTATGGAGATGATAATGTGATTTCTGTCATTAATTCCAGGTGTGAAGCAATAACCCCCACCCTAATATTGGAATGTATCCAAAGCTGTCATGATGTATGTTTGTCTAATATGTTCTTGAATTTGATTTGCAAGCACTTTACTGAGATTAAAAAACTAATTTTGATTGATTTATTTTTAGTACATATATATGAATGGTTTGGCCTATATGCATGTGCATGCAATGCTCATGGAGGCCAGAAGAGGGTTTTGGATTCCCCTGGAACTGGTGCTACTACAGTTATTAGCCACCATGTGGGTACTGGGAACGAAACTCAGGACCTCTGAAAGAATAGTCAGTGCTCTTAATCACTGAGCCATGTCTCTAACCCCTTTGCTGAAATATTTTACATCCAAGTTCCTTATTGAATTTGGTTTATAGTTTCCTTTTTTGTTGTTATCTTTGTATCCTTATCAGGCTTTGGGTGTGCTCATGTGTGTGTGTGTGTGTGTGTGTGTGTGTGTGTGTATGTGTGTGTGTGGTGTCTTCATGTTTTTTTACATGTGTTCACGTGTGTGCAGTTATACTTTCCCATGTGGGTGTATTTGAAGGTGAGAAGTCTTTTTCTCTGTCACCATCTGCCTTGTTTAATGAGTCAAAATCTCTAATTGTACTTGAAGAACACTGTTTTCCTAGCCTGCCTGTCCAGTGAAGTCCCAATGTCTGCCTCTCTCCATTCATCCAATGCTGAGTCTACAGACGTGGTGATCCATTTTAATAGGATATTCTATTCACCATGGGGAGGAATGAGTGCTCCTTATTGCTGGAAAGAATGAATATTCTCTTGTCAGTGTGTTTTTCCAAATGAAAAAATTCTGTAACTTCATTTTACTTTCTGTTTGAATTCCCTGGTCTGAGACACCCCTTATCCTCCTTCAACATCAAGCTACAATCTGGTGTCTGATGTTCGGACTGAATGAATGGAATGAAATTATTATCTCTCCATTTCATAAAGATTCAGAGCTCAATTAAAAGGCTCCATTCCAAACAAAAGTGTAGAAGTAATATTGACTTTACTGTTTTAGGTTTATAATGTCAACTACAATGGACTCTGCAAGTGAAAATTCTCTTTCCTGGTCAAACTTCTTTGGCAGTGTCTCTCTGACTATTAAAGTAAAGCTGTGTTCTGCTAGCATGTGGCTGGGTAAAAGTACTGAGCAAGCATACTCCTTTATGTTGGTTTGCCAACTACTCGTCTCGCTGAAGTATTTCATAATGTACTTGGCTATTAATTTGTCAGTTATCTTATTTTGGAATTTCTCTTCTCAAATTATAACATTTATTTAATTTAAATGTTCTCTTTGCAACATCTAAATCTTTTCCCCAGGGAATTATTTGAGAGGGAAGGAACTTGTTCAGGAGTGATTTCTCCCCTCGAATTTGTTCTAAATATTCTCACAAACTAACTTGTAATGACCTTACAGCTTCTTCAGTTGGAAACAGCATAACAAAGATGTGAAAAGTTTCCTGACCACGTAAAATTATCTACACAGGTAAATGGAGAGTTGCTTTCTTTTCAGAACGACCCAGAAGATTTCCAGCAACTTAATTATATCTAACCTGTAGGGTGTCTTAGTTTGTACTTGTTCCATATGATGCCATGTTCTCTAGTGTCCAACCATGATTATATGAGATTGTACTTGATCTCAGTTGCCTGAGAAATGGGTAGATAAAAGGATATGTTCATAGAGAGGAAAGAAGGGCCTTAGAATTATTCATTTCAATAAGTGAAGGACTGCAGAAGTCTCCCTCAGTGTTGTAGTTGTTTTTTCTTCTTCTTCTTCTCAATCTTTCCATTGTTATGCAAACATTTAATAGAGGGACACATAGAAGTATTTGTAAATCCTTAAAGTCTTTTTTGTTGCTTTACCATTACTGAATGAAAGGAGAACAATTCATGTACCTCACTTTCAGTTTTAACTCTTTGTTTCTGAGTTAAAAATTTATTTATGAAAGTTTTGAAATTTATTTATGAAAGTACTGAAATTTCAACTGAAAGGTTTGAAATTTATTTATGAAAGTACTGAGTTTGAAAATTTATTCATGAAAATTTGGTCTTTTATGCAAAAGTATGTAAATATAGCATCTATATTTCTCTACACAGATATTTCAGAGACGGTAAGTATTTAACTTTGGGTAGTAAATATTAGCATTGTATTTAAGGGGTTTATATCTGTCTTAGTCTGTGTACTTATAACCTTATTTACTGCAGCCACTCATAAAAGAAGTGATTTTTTTCACCAAGAGTACTTCAATGTATGCATTCATGAAGCAATGTACTCGTAATTTCAGTTGACTATTTGTGTTACCTAGTGAAATAATGTCTATATATTAACTGTCAAATAATCCCAAATGAGATATCTGAATTGAGAAAATTAATGTGCCAAAACATAGAAATTAGTTAGAACATATATTTAGTTTAATTTTATAGCCTGATAGATGTTTATTTTTCACATTAAAAATATCTTTTATGTTACATGATTAATATTAAAAACTCAATTGATTCATCTTTTAAAATTTTGTTATTTATATTTTATGTGAATGAAGATATTGCCTGCATGTGTGTAAGTGCACCTGTGTCATGCAATGCCAGTAGAGGTAAAAAAAAAAAGCATTAGATCCTCTGGATCTGGAGTTATGGACGGTTGTTAGCCACCATGTGGGTGTTGAGAATCGAACCCCAGTCCTCCGCAAAAGCAACCAGTGCTAGTAACTGCTGAGCCATCACTCCAGTCCTCATTATTTTGTTTTGTGAGTAGTATATTTTACATGAACTGTAACAAAGAAATGTTATTATTATAAGTATATTTTTTATGAGAAAACTTAAAAATTTCATGTAATACGTTTGTTAGAGTGTAACACAATAAATACATCTGTGTTCTAGAAGCCTAATATTGACTTTATGTGTGAATCTTAAATGATTCGGATGAAGATGTCAGTACATATACTTTACGAATCCCATGGTCAGGGAGTGCTTCATCTATTTCACTTGGAGTAAAAACAAATGTTTACTGCCAGGTGTTTATTAAAATGTGGATTAGTTTTCCTACTAATTTGCTCTGTGATGATTGATGTTGAAAGCACAGTCATTGTCTTCTACTCTTTTTAGAATATCAAATCAAATCATTGAATATATAAACTGCATAGCATAACACATAGCTTAAAGACTCTATTTTATTGTATTATGGAAATATTAAACTGACCAACAGCCTTCTTGATCGGATGAAATACAACAGTGATAGTTAATGAGAATGGCAGCACTCACTAAATATTGAAGGAACTCAACAGTGAGCTGTTTCCAGTCTGTAGCTTCTACCTGTGCAGTTCCCTGAGTCAGATGTTGGCCATAAGGGGAATGACACTTTTAGAATGAATGCCTTGTTCATCTTCTCAGTAAATCTCAGACACAATTCAAATGTTCTTCCCCTCTCCTTAATCTATCCAAATAGAATCCTCTTGCTCAAAAAAAAAAAAAAAAATACAAGACTTCACAGCTAAATATTCCAAGAACTTTCAAATAGTAAAACAATTTGTACAATGGTATCATATACAACTTAATCCTATGTCTCAATCAGTGTTTATTAACTACAAAGTATATTATTGCTTATTTTCTGGGCAATAGTAATGATTATTATATGCACAAGGTTTTTGATAATGCATTTCTCTTTAGTTATAGTGAAACACTAGAAAGCATGTATAATGGCTATCATCTGTATAGAATTAAACGATAAACAGCACTTTCAACACTCTAAATGTAACAACAACAGCAGCAAACTATCAGGGAAGTATGTACTAAGCACATGTTCCAGTTGTACATAATGAAATATAGGCATGAGAAGTGTATTATATGGTTCAATGTAATTCCATAGCAAGTGAATGAGATTTTAATACAAGTGAGATAATTGTAGAGTTTAAATTATTCTGCACTGCCCTTTGCTCTTTCCCAAGGCCCTGGTTCTTACCTGGGTACTACACAATGAAAAAACTGGAGGCGTTGTTTGGTCATAGTGTTAATCGCCGTGCATTGCCCGTTGATTAGTAGTATAAAAGTGAAGACTACAGCCTTCAAAATTTCTGTAGCACTGTAATACAGGAAAAAGGGGGAAACATAAGCAGACGAGAATGAGGTCACACTGAAGGTATTTCAGCCTACAACCAATTACAAGTAATAAGTCAGTACTAGTTAATACACTGGAAAATTTTACATCACAAAGTGCATTTCTGACAGGAAGGACACCTTTCAGTTTGCCATTTTTGATATCTTTGGAGTTGTAACATATTTTCAATAATAAGTTTTGGGGTATGAATTACTGTGCTCCAGAGATTCACTGAGACTTGAGTTAGAATATTAATTTATAGGCTCAATTAAAACATTTGAGGGGAGATGGAATTTTCAATAGAAGGTACAGTATTTTCAGAGCTGCTTACTAAATATATATTCCAGGTTTATCACTGTAGAAGATGGTGAAGAACATGTGTAAACTCTGAAATAGACTCATGGTTATGTTCACAGCTTCATCTCAGGTCTTGTTTTCCTGAATGTTCATTTCTAAATAAGTTTTATAGAAAAGTCAATGGGACAGAGCAGGAATGTCACAGAATTTGTCCTCCTTGGCCTCAATCAGGATCCTGTTCTACAAACAGCACTCTTCGTAATGTTTTTATTTATCTACATTGTGACAATTGTGGAAAACCTGCTCATTATAGTGACAGTTATTGCCAGCCCCTCCTTGGACTCTCCAATGTACTTCTTCCTAGCCTGTTTTTTCCTCCTGGACGCTGTTTATGCCACTGTCATCTCTCCCAATTTGATCATGGACTTAATCTGTGACAAAAAGACCATCTCCTTCTCATCCTGCATGGGACAGCTATTTACAGAGCATTTATTTGGTGGAGCTGATGCGTTCCTTCTGGTGGCGGTGGCCTGTGATCGCTATGTGGCCATCTGTAAACCACTGCACAATGTGGCCATCATGAATCGAAGAATTTGCATACTCTTGGTAGTGGTGGCCTGCACTGGGGGATTCACACACTCTTTGGTTCAAATTCTCTTTGTTTATAACCTTCCTTTCTGTGGTCCTAATGTCATTGACCACTTCATGTGTGACATGTATCCGTTATTAGGACTTGTGTGCACTGACACCTATTTCCTTGGCATCACTGTAGCTGCCAGAAGGCACAAAGCCCTGTCCACCTGCACCTCCCACATCATGGTGGTTGTCTGCTTTTTCGTCCCCTGTATTTTCATGTATGCTAGACCTGTTTCCAACTTTCCTATTGATAAGTCTATTGCTGTTTTTTATACAGTCATCACTCCCATGTTGAATCCCTTGATATATACCTTGAGAAATTCTGAAATCAAAAATTCTATGCAAAAGCTCTGGTGTAAGTTGTTAACCAGAGATCGAATAAGACGGTTTCCTGGATGAACATGTTATTATTATAAAGCAAGAACCTGGATGATGTCATCTACTCAGTGCTTCTCTAGGCATTCTCTTCTTTTTTCTAAGATTTATTTTTGTGTGTAATGACTGCTTCACTGCATGTATGTATATGCTCGACATATGTGTTCCATTGCCTGTAAAGACCAGAGGAAGGTGTCAAATTCCTTGGAACTAGAATTGCCAACAGTTGTTAGTATCATGTTGTTTCTGAGAAAGGAAACTGGATCCTCTGCAAGATCAGCCAGTGCTCTGTTAACCACTGAGCTATCTCATTACTGTCCATGATTTCCTTTATACAATACAATCAGAATAGATGCGGTTTTCTTCGAGTTTAGAATAGGCTTACTAGGATTATGGTACATGACTAATGCCCTGACTTTTTCCTACTGTAAGTAGACATAAAGCAAAGGTCACATTGAACTTTTTTCTTCTCATTTAAGACTAAAGTAGAACTAGCAGAAAGTCATTTATTTTCTTCAATAGATAAAATTTAACCCAATTTGTGGACTTTATAAGATTTTATGTAGAATTTATTTCTGCTTTCATGAGAAAGCAATATGGCTAACAGACAAATATTGGGGACTAAAGAGAGCTTTTGGGATATTGATTATTAGTCTGTGAGTACAACAGATTTATGTCATTTCTTTTCTCAGTGCTTTAGAATCACTTCTGTTCTTTTTGTAAGTACCAGTGCCCTTTTAGTTCATTGTGCATGGATAACAGATGATAAAATGCTTACCCAGATATATGATGAGGGGCTGGAGAGATGGTTCAGGGGTTAAAAGAACTGGTTGTTCTTGAAGAGGACCCGGGATTGAGTCCCAGTCACCCATATGGTATCACTCCAGTTCTAGGGTATCTGATGCCCACTTCTGCTTCCATGGACAATGCATAACAGGGTGCACCTACCTACATTCAGGCAATATACTCATCCACTTAAAATAAAAATGATAATTATATATTGAATATATTATGAAAGTAGATAATAGTAGTCCTGGAAGGCCACACTAAACTCATTATCAAAAATTTTATAATATTCCTTACTGGTTAACATGCTCAATTGTGTCATTTTTAGTGAGCAGGTGTATCCCACACTTTCTTCATTTTGGTGAAGAAATTGGCCCATAAATATATTTTGCAGATGTACCATGTTTTTAAATGTTGTATTCAAACTCAATAATTTACTTACAGACTTAAAAATCATTTTCATATCAACATTTTGATACCAATATTTGTAAAACAAAAGCAAATACTTCTCAATCCAATGCCATATCCAAGCAACACAAACCATGAGGAAGTTACTCTTGCTTTCAGTGAATATGGAAGTATTTAGATTTGCAGGAGATCATATTCTGGGCTTGTCTTGCATTCTTATTTTGAAATACATATTGTCTGCACTTAAAGCATATACTGTGTTGGTATGCTATAGGTAGATAGATAGATACATAAAAAGAGTATTCTTAAATTTACACATTCACTCGTTCATCATTTCACTTACCCATTGTTTTACTTTTGTTTAAAGATCGTAGAAACTTTATCACAAGCAACCAAATATGATGTAGTTTTATTACCTGGAAGTGTATGTCTATGCGTTTGAGACTGAAAGTAACTGGGATGAATAAATGTAAAGAGATAATATATAATTTTTCCTTTTCTAACCAGAATTGTACCTTGCAACTTTTGTTATTTTTAAACTATTATAAAGTTGTGCTATCCAACACTATGTGTTTTTTCATTTATTTTGTAGGTCTTACCTTATCTATTATAGAAATCATTGAAGCTATTTTTGTGTATCATCCTAATGCCATTCTTGCATCTTTTCCCAAAATTAATCCTAAATTGAAACATTTTCCCAGTAATAGTTATAAGAAATTTAATTACAATTGTATGTAGTCTCAAAATATACTTTTTTCCTTTTTTATTATTTTGTAGTTTCATACATTGAACTATGAATTTTTCTTGCTTTCAACCAATTCTCCTTTCAGTCTCCCTCAATCTCTGGGACACTTCTCAAATCCCAGTTCTTCTTTCATGCATTTTGAATGTGGACCACTGAGCTTAGAGTTTGTGTGAGAAGACTCCTTCTTATGCTTTAATGTAAAACTTTTATTACTACTCTTTAAAAAAAAAAAAACTACTGAGCTTTTGTAACTTCAGACAACAGTTCTTAATAAAATTTGGTTCCCCTCCCCACTCCATGCCCCTTCCATCCACCCACCAGACCTCATGTGTTGCAGCCAAGGTACCTTTGACCTTCTCCCCGCGGGGACAGGGGATAAGTAGGCTCGAAGTCAAGGACACAGACTCCGGGACACTCATTTGGCAATGTGCAAGCGAGCTCGTTTGTTGTGAACACAGGCGTCTCCTTTATACCCCCTTCCCTCCTCCCACTGTTCCCTTATGTCCCATTGGAGTCCTTCTATTGGAGCTGTGGATGTGTTGTTGGTTTCTAGCTTCCAGGGCAGATTTCTGGTCAGTGCCTTCCTGCTCATCAACAGGAAGCAGGGTGGCCTGTGCTGTTGGTCTCATGCCTAGCCTCCTACACTCATGTATTTATTCCACCTACACATTAATTCCTATTCAGTCAAACATTTGTACCCAGATGCCCTTCAGTGCAAATCCATCCACTGCTTGCCTATGATCCCTACTACTCTTTTTGAAAAGTGGAATATTTTCATTTCCACTGAACTGAAATTTCCTAAAAATTTGAAGAAATTGTCTTTGTATTGAAATTTATGTTCTCTTTGATGTTACCCAACTTGTTCACATATATTTCAGAGATTCTCGTTAATTTCTGTTGCTCCACTGACATCTATTGTGTCTTCCTTTAAAGACTTTTAGTCTTTAAGTATAATAGTCTTTTAGTCTTTTAGTATAATAGAGAATGGTGAATTTTGTTTTTCTTTCCAAAACTGATTATTTTGTGATTTTCTTGTTTTGAGAATGCTGCATATTACCTGCTGTGTGTGTATTAGTATTTCTTTTTCTTTGTTTTTTAATTTATTATTTAAAAATATTTTTATTGAGCTTTATGGATTTCATATATTTCTTAATCACACTTAGACATATTCCCCATCCATACCCCACATACTTCCCCTATTCCCCCTGAACCTCATGCATTTTGTCATATATGTTAAGTTATCCTGGCAAGCATTTGTACCCAGGTGTCCGGTGCAAGTTTATCCACTGGAGTCTAGTCGCCCATCTAGAAATCTTAAGGAAAGTCTACTTTCCTTCATCCAGCAGTAATCAGTTATCAGCAGTCCCCAGAAAGAGCAGTCTGGCTCTTTCTCTTGCTCCACACCGGACTCTTGTCTGATTGAGTCAACATGGGTCTTGTGCTCCACCGATACCTGTCATGTGAGTGCTGGAAGTGATCCCTGGGTGCTCTGCGAGAGCAGGCAGTGCTCTTAAAGCTGAGCCATCTCTTTAACCCCTTTTCTCCTGTATTTTATAACATCTCTTCTCTCTACTTATACTTTTCTTTGTTATTCAGAAAGAAGATTTTAATTTCATATAATTCCCTTTATTAGTTTCTGGTTATTTTCTATGCTACCAGAGGACTTTTCAGGTATCAACTGACTACCTTGTATAATTGTTTTCTTTATGTTTTTCTCTAGCAGTGTCAGAATATGAATTGTTTCTGAACTGCTTTTAAAAGATTTTTGTGCTTAGAGTTCTATATCAAATGTCATAATTATGCATTTGATTTCATCTTTCTATGACTCTATGTTGAAGAATCTTTTTTTCCTAGTGTATGCTTTTGGTTATGTTTATTTTTGCTAGGTATAATTTGAAAGTCATATATTTTCTAATTTCTTTCTGATAAGTTTCTTATGTTTCTTATTCATATACAGAAAAACTACTGATTTTTATGTTGATATTATGTCCTGTAAAATTGCATTAAGTATGTTAACAGATTTAAGAATGTTCCATTTGATTTTACAGGGTTTTCTATTTATTTTAAAAAATTTTTTATATTATTTCATTTATTACATTTTATTTTCTGTGTATCAGTGTATTGCCTGCATGCATGTAAGTACACTTGTGTGGTGCAGTGGCTGTGGAGGACAGAAGAGAGCATCAAAGCCCCTGTAACTGGAGTTATGGACAATCGTTAGCCATCATGTGGGTGCTGTGATTTGAACCCCAGTCTTCTGTCAGAACAGTCAGTGCTCTTAATTGCTGAGCTATCTCTCCATTTCAAGATTTTACGGGGTCTTTTAATTACACAATCATGTCCTCTTCAAATAGGGGTCACTGGACTTCTTTCTTTCCTAGGTTTATCACTTTTCTTTCTTTTATTTTTCTTATGTGTTACTGCTCTAGCTAAGATATCAAGGAGTATACCAAATAAAAGGGAAGAAAGTGTCAGTACTGATTAGTATATACTTGGCTATAGATTTAACATTCACATCCTTTATAATAGTGAGATTTTTTCCCTATTTCTACCATCGTCAGAACTTTTAATACCAATACACACAATTTTTCAGATGCCTTTTCTTTCTTTTGAGATGATTATGTGATTTCTGTCATTAAGTCCATGCATGAAACAACAATCGCATTTCTGGGATGAAACCAACATTGTCATGATGTATGGTAACGAGTGGTTTGCCTACATGTATCTAAGTGCCCCTGTGCATGCAATGCTCCTGGATGCCAGAAGAGGGTTTGGGAACCTCTGGAACTGGAGATACTGACAGTCATTAGCCACCATGTGGGTGCTGAGAACCAAACTCAGGTCCTCTGCAAGAGCAGCCAGTACTCTTAACCACTGAGCTATGTCTCCTGCCCCTGTGCTAATAAAGTTTAGATCTACCTTTCTCATAGAAATTGATATATTGTTTTCTCTTTTTTTATTGCTGAATCCTGATAGTCTCTGTGTGTGTGTGTGTGTGTGTGTGTTCATGTGCTTTAATTACATGTGTGTGCCCATGTAGATGTGTGTGGAGGCCTGAGGTCTCTTTTTCTATCACCATCTGTCTTATGCAAGAGCAGCCAGTACTCTTAACCACTGAGCTATGTCTCCTGCCCCTGTGCTGATAAAGTTTAGATCTACCTTTCTCATAGAAATTGATATATTGTTTTCTTTTTTGATTTTATTGCTGAATCCTGATAGTCTCTGTGTGTGTGTGTGTGTTCATGTGCTTTAATTACATGTGTGTGCCCATGTAGATGTGTGTGGAGGCCTGAGGTCTCTTTTTCTATCACCATCTGTCTTATTTTTGAGACAAAGTCTCTAACTGAACTCAAAGATCATCATTTTTTTCCTAGCTGTCCTGTCCAGTGATGCCCCAATGCCTACCTGTCTTCATGGTGATCCACTTTATAAGATATTCTATTCACCATGAAGAAAAATGTGTATTATTCATTGTTGCACAGAATGAATATTCTGTTAAGTCAATGTGTTCTTCCAGATGAAAAAGATTTCAGTAATTCAGTTCTACTTTCTGTTTGAATTCCCTGGCCTGAGACTACCCACACCCTCCACTAACAAGTCATAATCTAGTTTCTGATGTTGGGATTGAATGAATGGAACAAAATTATTACCTGTTGATTTCACAGAATTCTCTGTCAAATTCACAGAGATTCGGTCTTCAAGTAACAGGCTCCATTCCAATAAAAAGTGTAGAAATAACATTGACTTTCTTGTTTTAGGAATTATAATGTCAACTACAACTGACTTTGCTAGTGCAAATTCTCTTTCCTGGGGCCTCGGACTTCTTTGACAGAGTCTCTCTGACTGTCTGAGTCATGCTCTGCACTGCTGGCATGTGGCTGGGTAAAAGATCTGGGGAAATTTCCTCCTTCAGTCTAGTTAGAATGCTACTTGTCTTACCTAAGTATTTGAGAATGTGCGCTTGTTGAACTGTTAATTTATCAATCATCTCATTATGGATTTTTTCATCAAAAGTATGATATTTTATTAAATTTGACATTTTGTTTATATAAGTTTGTGATTGATCTTACTTGTCTGAGTGATGGTGTAAAATTAAAGTATATGTTTTTAGAAAGGAAAGAAGGGCCTTAGAATAATTCATTTCTAAACAGTGAAGGTTGAAGAGATCTCCCTCTACTTAGGAGAGAATTCTGTCAGTATTGTAGGTTTTTTCTGTTTTCTTTTCCTATGAGAGCATATCTCAATCTTTCCATTGTTATGTAAACATTTAATAGAATGGCACATAGAGGTAATTGTAATGCCTTAAAGTTTTTTTGTTTTCTTGCACCATTACTGACTGAAAGGAAAAAAAAAAACCTCAATCACTTCTCTTTAGGTTTTAATGTTTTGTTCATTTGTGTCTTAAAAACTGAATTTTGAGAAAAGTTTATTTACACAGATTAGGTCTATTTTTTGCATAGTTTTGTAAATTTTGCATCTATATTTTTCTACATGGATAGTTTCAGAGAAGGTAAGAATATTTAGCTTTGTTTAGTAAATATTAACATTGCATTTAAGTGATTTATATCTGTCTTCTTGAGGATATTTATCACTGTATTAAATGCAGTCTTTCTCAGCAAGAGAAGAAATAAATTTTTGAGTAAGAGCAACCCAATTGCATTCATGAACCAGGAGATTAGTGATATTAGTTGAGTGTGTGTCATAGTGAATTAAGGCCAATATATTAAATGTCAGATAGTCTCAAATGAGGTATCTTAATTGAGAAAATTAACATGCTAAAACTTAGAAATTAAATAGAGTATATAATATATTTAGTTTAATTTTGTAACTTGATCGCTGTGTATTTTTCACTTTGAAAAATATATTGATGCTACATGAGTAACAAAACTTAATTGACTCATTTTTTTTTGTTTTGTGAGTAGTATATTTTATATGAGTTGTGGAAAAGAAATGTTATTGTAGGTATGCTTTTATGAGAAAAATTAAAATTTTGTATAATGTGTTTGTTAGAGTGTAACAAACAAAATGAATTTCACCATGTTCGATATGCCTCATGTAGACCTTCATATGTGAAGCTTAAATGTTTCTTACAAAGATGTCAGTATGTATATTTTGTGAATCCAGTGATCAGAGAGTACCTTTCTACTTTATCTAAATTCACAAACATTAAAATACTACCTTTTAAAAAATATCTTTGGATAAATTTTTTACTGATGTGCTTTTGTGATAATTGAGGTTGAAAGCACATCATTGTCTTTTATTCTAGGAGCCAGTATCAAATGAAATCATTGAAAATATAAATTATATAGCATAACACAATTTCAGGACTCTATTTTATTGTATTGTGACAATATTTAACTGAGCAACGGTCTTGATCTGGTGAAATACAGTGCTGGTAGTTATTGAGAGTGACAGCACTAACATCACAGAAACTTAACAGTGTGCTGGTTCCAATCTGTAGCTTCTGTAAATACAAATCCATGAATCAGATGTTAGCTGTCAGAAGAATGATTGTTATAGAAGGATTATGTTGATAAGCTTCTCAATAAAGCTTAGACCTCTCTTTATATCTGTCCCCACTAGTAAATCTTCCTGAATAGAATCTTCTGCTTGATTCTAGCAAAAATATATGCTTTTAAGATTCAAAATTCATAGTACCTACAAATAGTAAAATATATAATTCCTATGACATACAACTTAGTCTTATGTCTCTGGCAGTGTTCATTAATTACAAAATATATTATTATTTATTTCCTGAGCATTGTTGATAATTTTTATTTTATACACAAAGATTGTGATTATTCTTCTTTGGATATAGTGAAACAATAAAAAGCATTTACGATGGCAGTCATTTGCATTGAATTAATTAAATTGCGAACAGTACTTTAGGCACTTTACACATAACAACCATAAAGTATCAGGTAAGTATGTACTAAGTGTGTGTTATAAATGGTGAAGCATAGGCATGGGGAGGTGTATTACTTGGTCCAATGTCATCCTGTAGCAATTGAATGAGGTTTCAATACAAGTGATATGTCTATAGAGTCCACATTATTTTCCATTGTCCTTTGCTCTTTCTCAGTGTCCGGTAAAAAGAATTGGAGAGATTATTTGAAAATAGTGTTAATCACAATGTATTTATCATTGATTACTAGTTTAAAAATTATGAATAAAATGTATTACTCTGATACATGGAAAAAGAGAAGAAAAAAGATTCATAGACTAGAATGAGGCCATGCTACATATAATTTGAGATAGTTTCCCTGGAAGGGATTCTGAACGCATCTTCTTTTATCTTTTATGTTTTGGTTTGTATACTGATATATGCTTGTTACATTTCAAAATCAACACAGATTCATGTCTTTTAAAAATTTAATATGGACTGTCCCCTCAGTATGTTGCTTTTCTAGACTTGGGCACAAAATTTCTACTTGAACCAACTCAGGATGATTTAAGCCCAATACCAAGATTTATTGTTTTCTAGTTATCTCATCAGTTTCTATTTCTCCACTTTCAGAAACTAACAAATTCCTAAGTTTCTAACAATATAGAATTTGCAGCTAAAGTTGGTACCAGTCATGTGTTAGAACAGTTCAGTTAAGTCATATTTACTCAAAATGAATAGTGGATATAAATATGTTAGCAATTGAGAATAGACAAGGATAAAATAGATAGGATTACAAATCCTGAAGTGTATGACAATCAGAATCAAATTAAAGAACTCTTCAAGACCATTTCCTAAACAGATATATGATATAAAGTGATCTCTTAAAATCTAAAGGCATATCCATGAAAACTGTTAAGTGCTTTAAAACATGTCAAATATATAATACAATATTATAACAATGATATTCCTGTAGTGCTGCAAATATTTCAAAATCCTTCTTGACAATACAACCAGTTTCACATAGTTATCTTATTATTTGACATACTGAAATTTTCTTTTACAAACAGAGTGCATTTATAAAATGAAAGAGCCTTTTCAGTTTGACATTTTTCATATCTGGATTTTCAACATTTTCAACCATTTTCAGCATTAAGTTTCAGGACATTAATTACTGTGGTCTAGAGATTCACTCAGACTTGATTTAGAGCCTTCACTCAGAGGCGCAACTAAAACATTTGATAGGAAGTGGAATTTTCAATGGAAGGCGCACTGTGCTCCTTGTCAAATGAATTTAGAACTTCTTACAAAATGTCTATTTCAGGTTCACCATTGTAAAAGATGGTGAGGAATATGTGTATATTTTGTAATAGACTCATGGTTGTGTTCAAAAATTCATCACAGGTGCTGTTTTCCTGAATATTCATCTCTAAACAAGTTTTATAGAAAGGTCAATGGGACAGAGCAGGAATGTCACAGAATTTGTCCTCCTTGGCCTCACTCAGGATTCTGGTCTACAAAAAGTACTCTTCGTCATGTTTTTATTCATCTACATTGTGACAATTGTGGGCAACCTGCTCATTATAGTGACAGTTATTGCCAGCCCCTCCTTGGGCTCTCCAATGTACTTCTTCCTAGCCTGTCTTTCCCTTCTGGATGCTGTTTATGCCACTGCCATCTCTCCCAATTTGATCATGGACTTAATCTGTGACAAAAAGACTATCTCCTTCACATCATGCATGGGACAGCTATTTACAGAGCATTTATTTGGTGGTGCTGATGCGTTCCTTCTGGTGGCAATGGCCTGTGATCGCTATGTGGCCATCTGTAAACCACTGCACTATGTGGCCATCATGAATCGAAGAATTTGCATACTCTTGGTAGTGGTGGCCTGCACTGGGGGATTCACACACTCTTTGGTTCAAATTCTCTTTGTTTATAACCTTCCTTTCTGTGGTCCTAATGTTATTGACCACTTCATGTGTGACATGTACCCGTTATTAAGACTTGTGTGCACTGACACCTATCCTTGGCATCACTGTAGCTGCCAGTGGTGGAGTAATCTGTACGGTGATCTTTATCCTTCTCTTAGTCTCCTATGGAATCATTCTAAATTCTCTGAAGAGTCACAGTCAGGAAGGGAGGCGCAAAGCCCTGTCCACCTGCACCTCCCACATCATGGTCGTTGTCTGCTTTTTCGTCCCCTGTATTTTCATGTATGCTAGACCTGTTTCCAACTTTCCTATTGATAAGTCTATTGCTGTTTTTTATACAGTCATCACTCCTATGTTGAATCCCTTGATATATACCTTGAGAAATTCTGAAATGAAAAATTCTATGCAAAATCTCTGGTGTAAGATGTTAACCAGAGATCGAATAAGACGGTTTCCTGGATGAACATGTTATTATTATAAAGCAAGAATCTGGATGATGTCATCTACTCAGTGCATCTCTAGGCATTCTCTTCTTTCTTCTAAGATTTATTTTTTGTGTGTATGACTCCTTTCCCTTCATTGTATTCATGTGCTCCACATCTGTGTTTCATAGCCTTGGAGGCCAGAAGAAGGTGTCAAATCCCTTGGAACTATAATTACTAACAGTGGCTAGCATCATGTTACTTCTGATAAACGAACCTGGGTCCTCTGAAAGAGAAACCAGTGCCCTCTTAACCACTGAGCCATCTCTTTAGTGTCCATTCTTTCCTTTGTACAACACAATCAAAGTAGACGTGTTTTCCTTCGAGTTTAGAATAGGATTACTAGGAATGCCGTATGATGACTAATGCTCTGACTTTCTTCCCACTATAAGTAAAGGTGAAACTAATGTCACCTTGAACTTTATTCTTCTCAGTTAAGATTAAAGTAGAACTAGCAGAAAGTGGTTCATTTTCTTCAATAGATAAAATTTAACCCAATTTGTGGAATTTGTAAGTATTTTGTAGAATTTATTTCTGCTTTCATGAGAAAGCAATATGGCTATAGACAAATATTGGAGATTAAAGAGAGCTATTGGGACACATCATGTACTCATAATGCATAATTTTGGTTGTTTTCAACCCATTCTCCTATCATTCTCCCTCTATCCCTGGGCCACTTATCAAAAAGTTATCTTCTATTTTCATGTATACATTTTGAGTGTGGCCCACTAAGCTTAGAGTTCTTGTATGAGACTCTTTAAATATTTTATTTATTCTTTATTATTTGTATTATATGTGTATGAGTTTATTGCCTGCATGAGTGAAAGTACATCCATGCCATGCAGTGCCTGCGGAGGTCAGAAGAGGGCATTGAATACCTTGGAACTGGAGTTATAGATGGTTATTATCTGCCATTTGGGTGCCGGAAATCAAACCCAGGTCCTCTGCAGGAGCAGTCGGTATTCTAAACCAATGAGCAGTGAGCCATTGCTCCAGAAGCTCCCCCCTTCTTTAAATAGCAACTTTTCCTACTACTCTTTGAAAAGTGGAATATTTTTATTTCTCCTGAACTGATATTTCCTAATAAAATTTTGAAGAGAGTCTTTGTATTAACACATGATTATTTTATTTTTTCTTTGATGGTATCCAATTTGTTGGCATATGTTTCAGATTGTCTTTTGATTTTTTTTCCAAAATATACAGTCATGGCTTTGCGTATCTTTTCTATGTAGCATTCAGTTTTATTACTGCTTAGTTTTCACTTATGTTTTCTGAAAATTATGTGATGATTTGTCCTTTTAATTTTTTATTGTTTATTACTATTTTTGTTTTATGCATATGAGTGTTTTGCCTGCATGTATGTCAATGTACCTCGTGTGTGCAATACTCACAGAGTCCAGAAGAACAATCAGATTCCTGGAACTGGAGTTACCAACAGTTGTTAGCTGTCTTGTGGGTGCTGGGAATTGAACCTTGGTCCTTTGAAGAACAGTAAGTGTTCTTAACCATTGAGCCATCTCTCCGGCCCCTTTATTATTTTTAAAGAATGCTCTGCCAAAATCCTTTTTTATCATGTTGGGTAACGTTGAACAATCAGGGATGTTTTTAGATGCTTTTAATTTCAATCAGAAGATACAGCAATGGCACACATAAAACTATTTTCATAGTCTCTTACTAATGACAAATTTTGCTTTTTCTTTTATGTTGAGCCTAGAACTTATTCGATCTTATCATGTAATTGTTTGAGTCAAATGATATTAAAGGATTTTCATGGATACACTTGTATATTTGGGCTTCTCCTCATTATGTAGATCCTTTAGGCATGTATTTAGTTTTTTTGTTGATGTGTGTCTTCATTTATAATCTAAGTTTGGATTGCAATAAATTTAGCAGTTTGTTCTGCATGCCACTTATTTTAAAAGGATAACTATTAAAAAAGAAAACAATTTGGATATGGGCAGACAAAGTTCTGGTAATAAATTTGTGAATGTCCAATAAGAGTTTAAACATGCTCAAAATCACCAGTCATTAAGAACATGCCAATAATGAACATAAAGCAATATCAGCAGCCTCACATCAGTTAGAATTTCTATTATCAAAAAGATAAAAGCCAACGTTTGACAAAAACTATGCATAGAAAGAAATCTGTGTAATGTTAGTGGGAGTTAAAATTTGCAAGTATCTTATAGAGAAGGGTTTGGAAGCCCTAAAAATATTAAGAAGAATACTATCCTGTCATCCAACAATCCCAACTTTAAGGTTTAATCTAAAAAAATGCAAAATCTAGATCTTAAAGATATCTTCATCATTTGGTACCACATTCCTTACATTATATAATGCATAAAATGACTGTCATATATTGGTATTAGAGTGGGTAAAGAAAGTATAATACATATACATGTTTATAGAGTCTATTATTCAGGTTAAAAGAAAAATAATGTTATCATTTGTGAAATCAAGGATAAACTTAAGGATATTATGTTAATTAACATAAAGGAAACACAAAAAGACAAATACTGCCCAATACTGATAATATCTAAACTAGTTCCACTCATAGGAGCAGACAGCACGCTGTAATTATCATAAAAAGAGAAGGTAGGGGAAATGGACATGTTGGCCAAAGAATAGGAAACTTTATTAGGCAAGATAAATTGGCATGTCATATAAGACACTGTAGGTATTCGTGTGAAGGTTTCATTATATACTTAAACCTCAATAAAAGTTAGATCATGAATGCTTTACTAAAAATAATTATGATTTTAACCATGTGAGGCAATGTATTAATTAACTTAATAACGGTGATTCATTAACAATGAATGCATATGCCAAATGTTGACAGTCTTACCCCTCCCTCATGTCCAGATATGTAGGCCAAATTCAAGCCCTGCCAGGGCCATTTCATAGCTTAGGCCCGTTTCCTGTATCAGAATTTAGACTACCATCAACATAGTGTTGTCCCCCCCATAGCCACACCTCCTTCCACACCTTTTCCCACAGATGGCCTGAAAATGCATCATGCTTCTGCTGTGCTTTGATTGGTCTGCCTCCTCATGACTGGCATGTGATCAGCACATGATCCCCAATGCTAGATGTAAGCACATGTCAGCATGACCTTTGCTACCATTGGTCCACAATGGGTGCCCTTTCATGTTATTGAAAGATTACATGTATATATACAGCCTGCTGAAAAATAAGTTGAGTTCTGCCCTCTGATGTGCTCCTGGAGTGGTCTTTGCTCCGTTGCACTTGCCCTCGGCAGGGCGTGGGCCCACACAGATAGAAATCCCAGACTATTCCCATCAGCTCCACCCACCACCACTGAGTGAGGACCCAGTGTCACACCCACCCATGTTCTCCAGGTAGAGGACTCCAGATTCCTGCTACTGACTCCACTCACACCTACCTCCAGAGGAACACTCATTCAACTTGCCCAGGTTACCCTTCTCCTCCAGGATGTATAGAACAAGGACCTCGGAGTAGCAATATAAACAGTCTGGAATCACTCCCTTAAAGAAGATCTATTCTCCCTCACCCCACAGTAACCATTTCTCAATAGTTCCTTGACTAGTGTTGGGGCCTGCAAGGCTTGACTTGATAGGACTTAACATATATGACAGAGATACCTGAAATCTGGTTGGGTGGATGGCACTGCCTGATGGGGACAAGGTCTAACTTTTATTAAGTTGTACTATATTAATTGCAAAAAAAAAAAAACCCTCAAAAATTTGGAGGAAACAAAACAAAACAAAAAATTAAAAAATGTAAAAAAGTAGTTAGGACACTTTCAGGGAAAAAAAATCAGTCTGGAACAAAAAAGAAAAAAAAAAAAACCCAAAAACCCAAAACAAGGACTGGGGCTGTAGCTAAGTTCAAGACAAACAGTTCAAACACCAGTGTGGGGGGTAGGTGGGATGGGAGAAAATAAAATAATTCAATGATTCCAAGGGGTCAGTGGGAGTTATGGCTTAGCATGTGCAAGACTCTGGGTTCTACCACAAAAATAAAAATAAAATAACATTGCAAAATGTTGTCATTTGGTGGACCCTGGCTAAAATGCTAAAATGTACAGAGGAGAACTGTGGTTTTCTTTCTGAGGATTCCCTGTAAGTCCACAATTAATCTCAAATGTTTTAGGAAACAAGATGAAATATATAT
>NW_008347131.1:2615511-2624597 GCF_000622305.1 Nannospalax galili
TATATGTGTGTGTGTATATATAAAACTTCAATGGAGTTATACCACAGGGCGTCATAATATGTCCCCCAGCAAGAGCCATAGACTAGTAAAAACCCCAGTTCCAGGTATGGAATATCCCCTTTGAATTGTTGGTCAGGGTAGTCTAAGATACTTCAAAAGAAATATAGGCTACTGTCATTTTGGTGGCCTCCAAAAACTTGAAGGTAAGACTCTGCTGCTGAAGAACTCACACATTTTGGATACAGGACATCATAAATGAAACTGGAACAGATCTGGAAGCTTTCTCCTTAAGGACTAGCTCTCATAGTATTGGAAGGTGTTATTCAAGCTGTAAAGGTAGACTTCAATAAGCCTACACAGCTATAAAGCCTACTAACTAAAACAATGATTGGCCCAGCAAGAAACCCCCAATGGTACACCAGTATTATTTTCATATTGGGGGTAATCTAAAGCATCTAATTTTACTTAAACCCTGCTCATTAGGAGGTAATTCAAGACTGGCACTGTTGGATTTTACTGTTTGATGTTTTATTAGTCCTCTTTTGCTTACCAACTTTCTTAGCATCATTTTTTTTTCCTGAAGCATTTTAGGTGTGTTTAATCTTTCTTTTCAGTCTGAAGCATTCATTCCTCTGTCCCCTTCATGACTGAGTAACCATAATTTTCTTTTACCCTGTTTATTATAGAAGTTTTGGCCTATATTTACTGTCTACAGCAACAATCACTAACCAAGGTACATCCACTATTTTAAAGTAGCAATTGACTCAGTAACAGGTGCTTAAGCATGGAAATTTACGTCCTGTTAATTAGTAGAGGTGATAAACATTACTATTGAAATCTACCCGATGACTTTATAGACATACACAGGTGCCAAGGGTCCAAGTGCAACCGATTATGACTAGTAATAATCAGGTACATACAGATTAGAGATGCATGCACCAACATCTCAGTGTTAGTAGCAAAAACAATGAGTCTTTCTGCAAGGAACAATATACTCTAAAATGAAATGGAGATATTTTTCAAATGTAAAAACTCATCCAATTTTATATCTTACAGGGCTTATACTGAGTTCAATATTGTTTAACTGCATTAATTCAACTGTGAACCTAGAAACTTAGAGCCGCTTGTGAAAGAAATGTAATCTTTCTCTGGAGTGTGTTACTGAATATGTTAAAGCTGTAATGAAATGCTGCTTCTAATCATGTAGTTATTAAAATTTTTTTAAAAATTAAAAAAAAATTGAGGTTTGTAATTTAATACTACAGTTCTTAATAAAATTTAGGCACCTCCCCCCATAATTACCCCCCGCATCCTCCTACCAGACCTCATACTAAGTTCTATTCAGTCAAGTATCTGCACCCAGATGTTCTTCAGTGTAAATTTGTCCTTTGGAGTCTAGTCAACCCATCAAGAGATGCCATGTAAGGCATACTCTCCCTTTCCCAGCAACATTCAATCTCCAATAGTTCTCAGGCTAAGGCCGGCCTGCTACCCATTTCTTTCCTCCCTTTGGGCACTTGTTTAATTGAGTTGGCATGGATTCTATGCTTGATGCCACCTTTGCCACAACTTTACATGTGCAAGCTCCCAGTGGCCTGAAAGACTCTGCTTTCCTGTGTGCATGAACCAACCCTGGATCTTACAATCTTTCTGCCTCCTCTGCCACAATGGTCCCTGAGCCATGCATAGAAGAGGTTTCATATAAGAATCCTATCCTACACTCTGCTGTCTCTTATTCTTTAATACTTGGCCAGTTGTGGCCTTCTGTGTGCATCACACTCTGTTGTATAAGGAAGCTTTATTGGTGAGAGTTGAGGAATGCACTAGTTTTTCTCTGCCCCTTGTCCTGCTATGTTCCATGAGCCTTAGGTGTAGAGGTTCAACTGTAGATGTGTCACATATTACTGGGCATCTCTCAGACATATATTCTAAATATCTGACCAATTGTAGAATTCTGCAGTAGCCTCCATTTGTTGCAAACGGAGCTTTTTTGATGAGTGGTGTATGGTATGCTTGTCTGTAAATATAAGGATCCATATTAGCATATGGTAAGAAATTTCATTTGTGTAGAGATAAGAAAGAAAAAGGGTTTTCTCTAGGAACTATGTTCTCCCCTTCCATGTGTATTTGGCTGAGTTTACTTTGCCACTCATACGGGCATCTCTCAGACATATATTCTAAATGTCTGACCAATTGTAGAAGGGTTTTCTCTAGGATCTATGTTCTCCCCTTCCATGTGTATTTGGCTGAGTTTACTTTGCCACTCATAAGTTCACTCCCGCTGAGAGGGTTTTAAGTCCAATTAGATAGCTGTTGATTGCCTCCCAGATCACAGTGCCATTACTGCATTGATAGAGGTAGTTTGCCCTACTGATCATTCTGGTTATTAGGGCTTGAACTATTGATTGTTTTTCTCCATTGACAGTTTTCATATTGTCATCTAGCATTATGATAGCTAAATTCCAGGTAGAAGGCCTCCAGGTCAGTACCAGCTCCATCACTCTAAGTTCTGTATCTGAAGCATATCCTGTCTTCAGCAATAGGGTCCTATCTACTAATTCTAAGAGATAACCCAGAAGTTTGGCAATAGTTTGTGTTATTTTTAGGAGTATCCTGGACCTCTCTCACCAGCCACTCAGAGGGAAGTATCATCTGTCTGGCACTGTGTTCCTTGACAAACAGAACATAGGTATACATATGTACTACTGATTAGACACTGTGTGGGCAATTATCATGTGGTGTGGGGACACTGCATTTCCATCTGGATTTCCTAGTCCCCAGGATTCATTAGTCTCTACTCATTTCTCCTATCTGGCCTCCCTCCTTCCTCTCTAATCCCAACAACTCCATTATCCTCACTTTCCCCTATTAACACCACCTCCCATTATCCCCCCCTCTGCTGACACTCCACCCCTTGGTCCTTGCATGTCCCTCCCACCTCTCCTTCCTGCGGAACACACTCTTACTTTTCCCATCTCCCTCATAATAACATCTGTTCCCCACTTGCTTTAGGTAGTAAGGAGACATGGTATTGTGTGTCCTAATAGTTATCATCGGTATGGGTGGCAACAAAAATAAAAGTAAAAGAAGAAATTATATAAGTGAGGCTACTGATTATTATTAGGATGTTAGAAAGAAGAGATGGAGCTATAAATAAAAGAGAGAGTGGAAGAGGCTAAAATCAATTAGGAAGGAGCAGAACTGTGAAAGTTTTGGTTAAATTTAGACTAAAAAGAGAGGGGTAAATTTATGCAATCAGATATCATTGCATAGTCTCATCTACCAGGGAGCTGAACCTCAGAGACCCAGTATACTAGTTTGGCCTCTGTGCTCTTTCATAGAGGTAATGGTAAGAAGAAAGGGTGTAGAGAAAGGGAAAAAGAAAAATAAGAAGCAAAAGAGAGAGAAACTATATTGACTGATAGTAGAGAAAAGCACTAGCCTACAGAATTGATGTTGGGTATTATATAAAGAAGGAACAGCTATATGAAGGAATGTGAACTAGGTGGAGATAGAGGATGATGAAATTTACTGGCTTGACTCTAGATTTCATGTCCTCACTGGGAATGCTCTGTGTTTTCTCTCTTCTCATCCCACTCAAGACTATACAGCATGCTAACTTTTATCCTTGGAGTTCTTCATTTAAACATTTCAAGACTCACTCCTGTAATAAGTACTATTGTACCTCCTGTCTTTTGCAAGCCAAGAGTGATAGGTTCCTTTGTGATGGCTGCACAGCATCCTGTGATTTATGCTTTCATGTGCTGGGTGTCTGATGCCATGATTCCCAGGAACAGCTGTTTTCATAGGGCTGGATTCCATTCTGCTGCTTTGATACGAAGAATGAGCTCATCAATGGGCATATGGGGTTCTGCTGCTGTCATGGGCTGGCAGTAAACGGTTGAGAACCTGGGAAGGGCTGCTTTCAAAGTCAGTGTTGTGGTGATAACTTATGGAGTGGTTATTTCTGTAGATCGGGATAATTTCAACACATTTGGGGAAAGTGGCTGAAGGTAGACCGGGAATGGTAACTCCCAGTGGTCATTGATCATTGATGATACAGTTTCTTAGGGAGTTCCCTGGGGAAAGCATATCTTTGTCCTGTGTCTCTGGAGTGGCAGCCTATGGCTGCTGTGAGTAATGCACTTCTAGAATAGACTGTTCATGAGGTTTTTCAGCCATAGTGTTTGATTGTTAGACCTGTAGTGTCTGAGTTAATGATAGATGTTTGATGGGGTTGTAGAGCTGCCATAGTTTCAGTGTCTCAGTACCTATTATCCTCCATTCCTTCAAACACACCTTCTACTCCATCATCTTACCTGAAAGAGAAAGAAATATTTTCCTGAAAACAGTTATTACAGTGAATATTCAAAATTTATAATCGATAGGTTCCTTTGTGATGGCTGCACAGCATCCTGTGATTTGTGCTTTCATGTGCTGGGTGTCTGATGCCATGATTCCCAGGAACAGCTGTTTTCATAGGGCTGGATTCCATTCTGCTGCTTTGATACGAAGAATGAGCTCATCAATGTGATAGGTTCCTTTGTGATGGCTGCACAGCATCCTGTGATTTATGCTTTCATGTGCTGGGTGTCTGATGCCATGATTCCCAGGAACAGCTGCTTTCGTAGGGCTGGATTCCATTCTGCTGCTTTGATACGAAGAATGAGCTCATCAATGGGCATATGGGGTTCTGCTGCTGTCATGGGCTGGCAGTAAACGGTTGAGAACCTGGGAAGGGCTGCTTTCAAAGTCAGTGTTGTGGTGATAACTTATGGAGTGGTTATTTCTGTAGATCGGGATAATTTCAACACATTTGGGGAAAGTGGCTGAAGGTAGACCGGGAATGGTAACTCCCAGTGGTCATTGATCATTGATGATACAGTTTCTTAGGGAGTTCCCTGGGGAAAGCATATCTTTGTCCTGTGTCTCTGGAGTGGCAGCCTATGGCTGCTGTGAGTAATGCACTTCTAGAATAGACTGTTCATGAGGTTTTTCAGCCATAGTGTTTGATTGTTTTTCAGTCATAGTGTTTGATTGTTAGACCTGTAGTGTCTGAGTTAATGATAGATGTTTGATGGGGTTGTAGAGCTGCCATAGTTTCAGTGTCTCAGTACCTATTATCCTCCATTCCTTCAACTGCACCTTCTACTCCATCATCTTACCTGAAAGAGAAATATTTTCCTGAAAACAGTTATTACAGTGAATATTCAAAATTTATAATTTTTCAAGCAATTGATTATTGGTCTATTCAAACTACAATACAGAATTAGTTAGTTTTATGTTGCTGTGGTAGGAACATCATGATCATGGGAACCTATGAAAGGAAGAGTTTATTTAACTTATAGTTCCAAAGGGGCAAGAGTTCATCATGGCAGGGATGCATGGTGAGGAGGCTGGAACAAGAGTAGAAAGCTAAGAGCTCACATTTTAAAGCAGGCACAGGAAGCAAGTGAGTGACTTGAGATTTGGCAAGGCTTAAGAACTCTCTAAGCCTGCCCCCAGTGACATATTTCCTCCAGCAAAACCATATCTTCTAAGACATCCTAAAACAGTGCCACCAACTGGGGACAAAATGTCCAAATACTTGGAGCCTATGGGGGGAAATTCTCATTCAAACCACCATATTCCATTTCCTGGACCCCAGAGGCTCATGACCATATAAACGCAAAATGCATTTAATCCAACCTTAAACTATTAGGGTTCCAAACTGCAGCAGCTTCTCCCCTCCCCAACAGGGACCTATGGACTTTTGGAGCCTGAAAAAAGGAACTGAGCTGATAAACACCTTGGCCTTTGAAGTCAAGGGAAAAAATCCCTGCTGAGAAGCAACCTGCCTTTCCTCTGATCTCCAAAGACAAGATAAGCAGATTCTACCTGCTAATCAAAGATTTTAGAAGCTGTTTAACACAGCAGCTTTTCCCTTATCTTAAGAGGAAAAAGTAAACACTTCCAGACCCAGATCCTGTCTGGCAGACTGAATGGAGCCAGGTTTACAAGCCCTGCTTTTCCTGCATCCCCCTGCTTGATTTTTCCCCAACCCCCCTGCCTTCTGCACCCTGAAGCCCCCATATATAAATCCCAGCTCACAACCCGTGGGCTAACATCTTTCCCTTCCCCGAGGGAAACGTGTCCTATGCGAAATAAAGCTGTATCCTGCTGAGAATTCTACCTGTGCCTCGGTGCCTCCTCCATTCACTCACTCTCCACCCCAACCTTTTACTTATCAAATGGTGCCAAAACCTGGCTCTTACTTCGGACTCGCTTGTCATTATTGGCCGCTGCGAACACCACTGATTCGGAATTAAGGTACACTTCCACCCTCTATCTCTCTCCCCACTCCCATTCCTTTCTACTCTCTAAAAGATCTTTGATTGATCTGGGGCTTGTCAACCACACTAGCCTGTCTAGTCAGGGAACCCCAGGGATCTTCTGTCTCCACCTCCCCAGTGCTGGGATTGCAAGCAAACACCATCATGGCTTCCTTCCCCTCTCCCTCCTTCCTCCCTGCCTCCCTCCCTCCCTCCATTTACTGGCTACTCTGAGTTTCATTTAGGACTCTCCATTCTTCTTCATTCCTGGTCCATCTCGGCCTCCTGGCCCACTACCTCATTTCCTTGTACTTTGGCTCCTACTGGCTGGTCATGCACCACATTGCAGAACCTCTCCTAACTCATTTTACTCACTCGAAAGCACACTGGTGTGTGGGAGGTTCTGCCTTGCCTTTGAATACAGGGTGCTGTGTTCACTGGCAGGCACACGCACAACATATGCTCATAGTTTCCCTCCCCAGCGATTGCAGGATGCTGCCCTGGGGTTCGGGAATTTAACTCGAATCGGCAACAAAAAAAAAGGACGCTTTTCTTTTGTTGCCTGATTCTTCTCGTTTTCGTTTTTATGTGACCTAAGCCAAACCTTTCTCTTCCTGATCTCTCTCTCTCTCTCTCTCTCTCTCTCTCTCTCTCTCTCTCTTGCACACACACACAGGGAATAAAAGCTACAAAGGAATCCAACTTTAAACAACAACAAGAAGCACCTCGAGAGGCACCACAGTGCCTCTAAAGATGAGGTTATTTACCCAGGGGAGTTATTGTTTAGACTCCATGCCTGGTTTCTTCCAGAACTTACTGTCTAGCTGAGTCACAACACACACCCCAGCATCTCAGAACTCTCCAGAAATCATTTCAAAAAGCCAATCCTCTCCTTGCACTCAACTTATTATGTACCCCTTTGGGGATCAGTGAAGAGGGTTTTAAAGTGTCTGAGTGGGAGATGGGAGATTTTTCTGGACTCTGACATTGTTTTGCGGACTTGTCTGCTTTGCTCCAAGCTAAATGAACATAGACCTCTACTGGATCCAATCTGACTCTGAAGAGAAACTTTCATGAATTTATTGGTGTTCTCATGCCAGGTAGAAGATTAGAAACTTGTGAGACTTGGGGTACTGTGTTTCTCTGCTTGTGTCCTGGAACACAATGGGTATTTAATAATTGCAGTCAGAAAGAACACAGCTAACATATCAGACAAGCCACGTGCACACCTGGACAGGGCTCCACTACAGCGTCCTTCGGGAGGCATTGACATGGCACCTCAGTACAGCTGGCTCTCACTAGGTTTGATCAGCCACTCAGATCAGTCAGCGCATTGGTCCATGTGCTGTTAAAACTCCTTTTATGTTTGCTGAAATCTCTGCTTGAGTAAACAGTTACATCACTAATTGCTAAATATGACATTATCAGATCGTTTGGACTTCCTGGGGGTAAGGGGAAGGAAAAGAAGTTAATTACAACTACTTTTGTCTCTAACTAATGGAAAAGGGTGTTAACATCCCTGTGTGCTGCCTTCAAGAAGGTTTAGGCTGTAATCTCTGGGTATTAACCAGAGTAGAGGGAATGACCCAACCTGTGGAAGTCATTGCTTTACCTGAATTTACCCAGCAGCTAACAAAATAGGTCTCTTTCACTAAAGACTAATTTTCACATTAAAAAAAAATCTTTATTATGGGCCTAGTGCAGTTAAATTGCCTGGCACAGTAGGGAATCCTGCATTTAGGCTGGTAATATTAAGCGCTGAGAAAATGCCTCAGGTGATTACCTGTATCAGCTTCTACTTCAATTCCAGGCCCTGCCTCAGATACCCTGCCCCTACATCCTCTCATGGACAGAACACCCCTCCCATCTCTCCCGCTTCAGCTTCCTCCCAGGACTCCCCTTCTTCTTCTCTTCTTCCTCCTCCCAATCCCTCTCCCGTGTCAAGCCATACCCATTCCCACACCCAGTCTCAGCCCCCTTCCCATGGCATCTTTCTCCTCAGGGAGGTGGCAGGTGTGGACGGGCTTGTCAAAGTCCGTGTGCCTTTCTCTCTTGGAGATCTATCTCAGCTCGATTGCAGAATAGGCTCTTTTTCTACTAATCCTACTCACTTCATACAAGAGTTTAAATATATTATTTGCAGCTATGATATAACCTGGCATGATCTCTTTATGATTCTCCAGTCTACCCTCACCCCTGATGAGAGACATAGGGTCTGGACAGCAGCACAGAAATATGCTAATGAGCTTCATTCTACTAACCAAGCTCACCCTATTGGCAGTGAGGCAGTTCCCCTTCAGGACCCTGGGTGGTATTACCAACCCCCACCAGGAGGTCAGGCAGGACCTTCCCCAGGTAAAGCAGCCAGAGACCACATGATCACTTGCCTCCTGACAGGTCTTCAGAGAACTTCGCCCCCAAAGGTAGTTAACTTTGAGAAGCTTAGATTGGTTACTCAGGGCTCTGCTGAAACCCCAGCTCAGTTTATGGACAGACTCACTGATGCTCTGGTCCAGTATATCAAGTATGACCCAGAGTCTGCAGAGGGACAGCTTATGCTTCACCACCACTTTATCTTACAATCAGATCCAGATATTAGAAGGAAACTTAGGCGCTTAGACAAGGGCCCTGAAACCCCCACAAGAGATCTGTTGGACATGCCATTTAAAGTATTTTATAACCAAGAGGAACAGGAGAAGACAGACAAGCTTACCTGTTTGAAGAAAAAGTACCAGCTTATGGCTGCAGTCCTAAGGGCTCCTTCCAAGAACACTT
>NW_008347131.1:2625664-2626241 GCF_000622305.1 Nannospalax galili
GTTCCCAACCCCTATACTCTTCTTTCTCACATCCCCTCTTCCACCACCCACTTTTCTGTATTAGACCTTAAAGATGCTTTTTTCTCAATACCCTTACACCCTGACTCTCATAACCTCTTTGCATTCACCTGGGAGGACCCTGACACTGGGATGTCTTCCCAACTAACCTGGACTGTCCTGACCCAGAGAGCTATGAAAATCTTAGATCAGACACTGGGCATGGCAATGAAGCAACTTCAACACTTCAATGCCTCCCGCAGCTTCTCTTGGGATCGCATTCTCACTTTATCAGTTAATCTCCTGAGAAACTTCTCTAATGCTGATGTCTCCACTTGCTTGTTCTATGCCCCCTTACAGGGCTCACTTCTCATCCCTCTCCCAGTTTACAATGTTACTCCCCAGGCCACTACTCAGTGTTCTCAGGAACTTCTAGTACATGGGACCATGCCTGCCCCTCCCCTTTTTCTTAACAAAACAGAGTGTTAGACTCCACAAACCTCTAAATGCCCACACTCATCAAGCTGAAATGTCACAATTAAGGAAGATCATGCTTTAACCTCAGGACTCCTCTTTCTCT
>NW_008347131.1:2628046-2631431 GCF_000622305.1 Nannospalax galili
GGGAAATATAACTGTAAGCCCCTATAAAATCAAAAGACAAATTACATACTCCCAACATACAGTAGAACCGAATACACATTACCATTTCAAAAGGGAGAAATAGAAGCAGAGTAAGGAAATTCCAGACCAAAACAAGACTGAAAACCAGCAGGGCAAACACCAAATCCAGTAGCTCCATGTCCAACTTCTGGGACTTTGCTTCCAAAGGGCGTCAATGGCTCAGCCTCTCCAGCTTTGCTGTGTGCAGCACACATCTCTCTCTTGGGATGATATCACTCCCTGTATGCAAGTCGGCTTGGCAGATGCCTCACAGCTCTGGTATCATGAATGTCTTCTTGGCATCTCCATTGCCAACCAGGCTTCACCTTCACAGCTTCACACAATAGCCTATGAGGGCCTTCTCTATGCAGGAGAACCCCTGCTGCACGCTGCCTAGCCTCCGAGGCTCTCTGAAACTGTGGAGGAAGAACTAATGACCCCTTCACTCTTGCATCTTTCGTGCCTCTAAAGCCAGCACCAGGTGAACGACACTGCCAAATTTGACTGCAAGCTTTTGATAGATTCCAGCCTGCTTTATCCATTTTAGGTGGTTTTCTAGCAGAAAACCCTTGCAGCATTTTACTTTCACAAGTTGGAGATCAGATGGGTGTGGTCTTGCCCTGTAGGCACTAATCCCATTGTTTAAATGTAAATCTCTACACCTCTCCTTAACCACTTTAATCTCCTTATCAAAGGGTTCCTCTCCTTCATAACAAGTATGGCTCTAATGTTAATCTTCCCAGTGTACTTTTTCAATCCAAACTGTACATTCTGTATTTCTTTCTGCTCCATTTGCTCTTTTTCACTGTAGATCTGCATAATATTAACCATTAATAGCCACACCATCGTTTCTATGTTATGCTGTCTTGAAATTTCTTCTGCCAGAAAAATTAATCCGTTTTTCAATTTAGCCTAAGGCAAGCTCTTTGTGTTCAAAGTCCAGCCAGACTCTGCCAAAATATACTAATAACTGCTTAAGTTCTATTTCCCTCTAGAACTACATTGTTCTCAGCACTACTTTCTTCTAGGTGCATACTAGAATGGCCTGTTAAACTCTACTTGCAGCAATCAACCACTTTTCTTGTCTAAGCTTCCAAAGTCTTCCATATTCTTCCAAAATTCCACGTCGTCATATTCTTCCCAACAACAATCCATTCTTTGGTACCAGTTGCTGTATTAGTTATTGTTACTGTGATAGAAACACTGACCAAAGAAACTTATAAAAGGAAGAATTTATTTAATCTAAGGTTCCAAAGGGACAAGAATCCATCTTGGTGGGAAGGCATGGTAAGGTGACTGGAGCAGGAGCCAAAAGTTAAGTGCTCACATCTGGAAGGAGGAACAAGAATCAAGAGGTCAACTCAAGATCTGGAAAGGCTTAAAATCTCTCTAAGCCCATATCCAGTGATGTGCTTCCTCTGGCATGGCCACACCTCTTAAGACCTCCTAAAACAGTGCCACCAAGTGGGGACACAATGTCCAAATACTTGTAGTCTACGGGAACATTCTCATTCAAACCACCACAAGTGTATTCTATTTTCAGGCTTGTAAAATTAAAAAAATACTTTCTGGATTCTATGTGATTTATTTCCCTATGGTTGTAAAGAAACTCATTATTGAATTCTCAAACTTCTAGGAAATTTCTGGTAATACCTATTGATATTCTTAATATTCCAACCTTTGGTGAGGGGCTCATTGAGACTAGGGTCTTCCTTTAGCCATAGCTGGCCTGGTAGTCCCTATGTGGATTAAGCTGGCCTTAATCTCATAGAGATCCATCTGTCTCTGCTTCCCAAGTGCTGGGTCAATATTCTTGTAGGATCAAATAAATTTAGAGTTGAGGCTATTGCAGATATCATCTAATATACCAAATGCTGTAACTTCATTAAGATAAGCAGAACATGTTAGCTACTTGAATTCAAGTAGAAGGAAAGAGAATGACATGCGAAAATGTGGAATTTCTCTTTCAGTAATAATTAAATCCATAGAAATTTGATCGTATTATATTGTTTCTCTAAATTAAATTAAATTTACATTCATGTATCTTTCTTAAACTTATCATTAAGAAAGGCATAATTAGTGGGTACCGTGGCACATGCCTTTAGTCCCAGTGCTTGGGAAGCAGAGGCAGGCACATCTCTGTAAGTTTAAGGCCAGCCTGGTACATAGTACATAGTGAATTCCAGATCACCTGAGGCTACAGGGAGACCCTGTTTCAAAAAGACCAAAAAAGAAAGAGAGAGAGAGAGAGAGAGAGAGAGAGAGAGAGAGAGAGAGAAAGAGAGAGAGAAATGGACATAACTAAGTGGATATTGAGATATTGTAAGCTGAAAATGGATTTAGTGGAGCCCATGAGATCTTTTTGGCACATACATTCTATGTGCATGATGATATGTGCTCGCTCACTTGAACAGATGAGAAATCTACTTAGGAGCACAACAGCAAAAGCTCTAGACACTGTTCATTCCAGAAAGTAGAATTTTTCTGGGTAGAAACAGTTATTTCATTAATAATGGCTCAAATAAATTGATTAAATTTACTATGGCTCCTTCTTACATAAATTCTGGCTCAGTCAAAAGTCTTCTTTCCATTCAAATGTACAGAACTGTGACTGACTGTCATGATATCACATATAACAGACTCTGCAGTTCCAAGTTCTCCTCCTCAGAGTCCCAGAGCCTCTTGAGCTGCATCTCTCTCACTGTCAGAGTGAGTTCTGCTTGCATGTGATTGAGTGATGGGATTGAGGGTGCTTCTCTCTTTAAACTGGTTAACATACGACTTGCTTTATCTGTTTATTGATCATCTTATTTTGGAATTTTTCTTTTCATGTTACAGTTTTATATGTCACGTGGTAGTTAACAACTCTCATTATAAAAATATCTAGGTATTTTCTCTCTTGAGATTTTTCAAAGAAAGAAACCTGTCCAGGGGAGATTTCTGTATTTGAATTTGATCCAAATATTCTGACAAACTAATCTAAAATGGTTTTAGAGTCTCATATTGGAAATTATGATGATCTGAATAGTGGTCTGCCAATGTAAAATTATCTACACATAAAAATGAAGGCGAATTATATGAGAATGAAGCAGAAACCTAATGTGCAAAAGCTGGGGCTCTTTTACCTGGCACCCAGTCCTTTGAGTGCCATGCTGTCTTCTTATACCCGTTAAAGCTCATAAACAGGTGTGAGTAATCTCAGTTGCCTTGAGATGATGCTGTGGATATTTAGGGATGCGATTTAAGAAAGGAATAGAAGGCCTTAAATAGATTCATTTTTAGTGAGTGAGGACTGAAGTCTTCTACCTCTGTTTAGGAGAGATCTCTATCAATGTTTTTTTCTGAA
>NW_008347131.1:2631573-2636869 GCF_000622305.1 Nannospalax galili
AGCTAGGCTCAAGGAGTTTGCTGTAAATCTTTAAAGGTAATTCCTTTTTGTTTGTTTCCCCATAGTAGACTATAAGGAGAAAAATTCTTAGAAGTGATGTTACAGTTCATTTATTTATTGATTGATTATTTTTATCTTTAAAATGGGTTTAGAAAAGTTTATTTCCACAATTTAGGTCAATTTTACACATAATTATACAAATGTAGTGTTTTTATTTATTCTTCAAAATATTTTCAGAGCAGGTAATAATGTTCAACTATCTTTCTACAGTAAGTATTGACATTTTATCTAAGAACCCTTGTATCTGTCTTTGTAGGTATACTGCCTGTTTTATATATTGCAGTAAGCTCCAGTAAAAGAGACAATTATTTTCTCCACTGAGGATAAATTCGATACATGAGTTCTTGAACCAATGGGATAGACATAGTGGGACAGTATTCTTGTGATATAATGGGGCACAGCAGTACCTTAAAGGACAATCAAAGGACGTACCAGAATTAGAAAAACGCAGAAGCTAATCTTAATAAACATATTGTATTTGGTTTATCACTTGATTGGTATTTTCCACATTGGAAAACAATGCCTATTTGTGGAATTGAGCAACAGTAAAACACAATTGTTTTAAATTATTTTACTTTATTGTACCATATTTTATATGACATGTTAACAAAGAAATGTATTTTCTATGATATATTTATACAAGAAAGGTAAATGTTACATATAATAATATATTAGAGCATAAGGGAACAAATATATTTATATTCTGGAGGCTTCATATGAACTTTCATGTGTGATCCTTAAAATGATATCTGCAAAGATCTTAGTGCATATAAAAAGGGAATTCCATGAACAAAGATTGCCTTATCACAGAGTATCTAGATTCATAAAAATTTTAAGGAAAATAATAGCATATTCTTTAAACTGTAAATTATTTTTCTAGAAATGTTTTCACAACTTTCATGTAGCTACTCTGGTTTCTTCATAGCATCAAAATTTTGAAAACTTAAGCTATGCAGTACAACATGAACTATATTTTATTGTATTATGGAAATATAAGAATGCACAATTGTCCTAGTGGATATGCAGCACTGACAGTTAATGAGAAAGTGAGACCTCCAGTACTGGACAGAGTAATTCTACCCTCTTGTCATTCAGCAGGTGTGCTGTTTTCAGCCTGTAAGTACAGAGCTGCTGAATTAGGTGCTGGCAGTAATGGGAACAATATACACAGAAAGAGCGTCATGATCAGATCCTAGCAAAGCTCACCTCTCTCCTCACATGCCTCTTCCACTAATACATCCATGGGAACAGGATCTTCTAGCTTGCTTTTAGAAAAATACACTACTGCATAGGTAAATATTACCAGAATTTATATAAGATGAAACAGATAATTCCCATCACATAATTTAATTGTATGCCTCAACAGATGTTTCACGTTACAAATTAAACATTTGTATATGTCCTAGTCATTGGAAAGAATTTTCATGTTTACAGTGATCATGATAATTTATTCTCTTTAGTCACTGGAGAACACTCAAAGCACTGATAGGCACTACCATCTATGTAGATTTTCCCAGGTGTTAAGCAGTGCTTTAAGGCCAGTACATGCTACAACAATGAAGTATAAAGAACAGTAGATGCAAGGTATATTGTCATGGAAAAATGATGTGGAAGCATAAAGGGGTTTTATGTTGTTCAAAGTAACCTCCATAGCAAGAGAATGAATCTGAGATTGTCACATTAGCCATGTGGTTTCAGAGTTTACATTATTCACTACTAATGACGTCTGTTATAACCCATGTGTGTACAACATCACTTCTAGTTTCTATTCAATGGGATATTTAAGTTATTATTTAGTTATTATATCATTAACCATTGGTACCCATTTTTTAACAAGTAGAAAAAAACTGTGGAAAGTTTTGAAGGACTCCGTGTATATGGGGAAAAATGCAGGCTGAATAAAAAGAGATGGGGTACACTAATGTTTTCTGAGTTTCCCTGGAAATGATTCTGAATGCAATTCATTTCAATGTGTGAAGAGATATATTTGTGGTTCTATTTAGAAAATGATCCAGATCTCCTTGTCTTTCACTGAATAAGGAGTTTTCTCTTTAGTGTAATGCTTTGGGGGAATCTGGACACTGAACTTCTATTTGAAAACTCTGCACTTAGAAAGATGTATATATATAACCAAAATCCACACTTCTATTTAAATTTCTCTACTCTCCCCTTTCATTAACCTCTTTCATGGGTAGTTCCATGATTTCTAGTACTAAACTAGTTGCAGTTAAAGTATTTGGTTACAGACATGGGTCAGAGCAGTTTACTTAATATTTGCTCAAGTGTATATAAATGAATTATAAACTGATTATAGGCATGATACAATGGATAGGATTACAATTCTAGACATACATGAAGTAGTTCCTCAGGACATCAATGTGCCAAATAGTAATATAATTACAGTTTAAAACCTACCATTTTAAAATTTAATGAGAGGATTATGAAGGTTCTAAGCCTTTAAGATGTACACAAACTTGTCTGTTAGTGCAATGTCAGCAGTGAGCTGGATGTTCCTAGAGATCCAGATTAAATTTAAAGACACTCTTCATAATACAAAGAGCTTCAAGTAATGGCTTTCTATTAGATGATATATTGGAAGTTTTTGGCACAGAGAGTACAGTTGGGAAAACAGGAACCATTTCCCTATTTGTCATTGCTGATATCTCTGTTAAAAGTAATATATTTTAAATAATAAGTTTAAGTGCATGACTGGAGTCTAAAAATACATATCTTGAGACTCAAGCTAGAATCTTGTATTTGCAGCCCCAACTAAAATAGCCAAGGAGAAATAGATTCATCACAGAAGGTCTACTGTACTACTTGGAAGAAAATCTCAGAACTAATCACTAGTATCTGCTGCAAGTTCACCACTGCAAAGGTAATGAGGACGATGCTCTCCATGTTGTAATGGACTCACGTCCATGCACATCACTTGATGGCTAGTTCTCTTTGTTTTGGGCTTTCACCTCTGAAACAAGTTTAAAAAGGTCAATGGGACAGGGCAAACACATCACAGAATTTATTTTTGTGGGCCTCACACAAGATCCTCTTGGGCAAAAAGCATTATTTGTCTTGTTCTTACTAATCTACATTGTGACAATGTTGGGCAACATGCTCATTGCTGTGACAGTGATTGCCAGCCCCTCCTTGGATTCGCCAATGTACTTCTTCCTTGCTTGTCTGTCACTCCTGGATGCTTTGTATTGCAATACCACCTCAGCAAATTTGATTATAGACTTACTATGTAATAAAAAGAATATCTCCTTTACAGCTTGTATGGTCCAGCTCTTTGTAGAGCATCTCTTTGGTGGTGTTGAAGTCTTTCTTCTGTTATTCATGGTCTATGATCGCTATATGGCCATCTGTAAGCCACTGCACTATTTGACCATCATGAACTGACGGATTTGTGTCCTCCTGTTGCTGGTGGCCATGGTTGGAGGCATGGTACACTCTTTGGTTCAAGTTCTGACTATGTATAATCTTCCTTTCTGTGGCCCCAATGTCATTGACCACTTCATGTGTGACATGAACCCACTATTGGGACTTTCTTGCACTGACACCTATTTCCTTGGGTTCACTGTCGTTGCTAATGGAGGAGTAATCAGTGTGGGTATCTTCACTTTTGTCTTAGTCTCCTATGGTATCATTCTGAACTCTCTTCAGACTCACAGTCAGGAAGGAAGATGCAAAGCCCTGTCCACCTGCAGCTCCCACATCATGGTGGTTGTCTGCTTTTTTGCTCCCTGTATTTTCATGTATGCTAGACCTGTTTCTAACTTTCCTATTGATACATTGCTGTTTTTTATACAGTTATCACTCCCATGCTGAATCCTTTGATACATACTTTGAGAAATTCAGAGATGAACAATTCTATCGAAAAGCTCTGGCATAAAATGCTAATTCCGAAAAAATAAGATCATTTCCTCCCTAAATATTTTGCTAATTGTAAATTGACAACCAGGGATACATTCTAACAAAGGATGATGTGTTCTACTCAGGCAATTTTTAAATACAAAGCCATCAAATTGAGGAATAAGTACTAATTTGAGAATAGAGTCAAATTAACAGAATTTTTAGATTAAAAAGCCTCTGAGTCTTTGTCGTAAGTAAAGACAAAACAAAATAACCTTGAACTTGATTTTTCTAGTTAATATTGAAATAGGATTAACAGATTGTCAGCATGAGTAATTTATGTTCACATTTATGCTTCAGGAGAAAAGAATATAGCTAATAGATAAATTGCTTGGGTTAGAAGAAAGGTTTTGAGATAGAAAAATCTTAATCTATCAATATAGCAGATATACGTTGCTATATTATCCACATTGCTTTGAAATTTTTCCATTCCTCACCTTGGTTCCCCCACACTTCTATTTCATGGTGTTTAAATAGCTAATGATTTTACATCTATCTGATTACATTAACAGAGAACAGTTTTATTTGATCACATTTCTGTTTCTAAAACCAGATTCTGCTTCTTAAAGACCACATTAAACCCAAGTATAAATATATTTTTATTGTATTTCTCACTAATTAATATTTTTCAAATTCACAATTTCACACAATAAGTATCTCTTATTTTGTCTTTATGTTGAATAATGACAAAAAACTATTATGTGTAAATGTCATGTCTCCTAAAGCTGCATCCAATTTCAACAGTTTGCTTATAGACTTAGAAATATTTGCATTCAGGGCCATAACACATGCCTTTGAACCAAGCACTCCTGAGGCAGAGGAAGGCAGATCTCTGAGACCTGCCAGTATGGCCTACATAGGGCTTTCCTGGCCAGCTGGTGCCATAGGAAGTCCCTGTCTTCTAAGACTCATTTTAGCATAACCAAAATTTGTTTTTCAATTTCTGTAAAAAAAATCACCAGTTTTGTTCTTAGTTTTCAGCCATCTCTAATGTCACAAACCAAAAGAAGAAAAACATTATATTAATTGCAGCATGGAATCATTGCTTCCATTAAACTGTGTGTTGTAGAGGTTTTGCTTTTTGTATTGTTATTTGGAATAAATGGTATACAAATGTTCAAAGTCTACAGTGTGATATTATGATATACATAAGCAACATAAAGAGATTTCACAAATGAACAAAATAATTTCATCACCTCACACAAGTTAACCATTTTTTAGATTTTTTGCAAGGCCAACTAAAATCTACTTTCTTAATATCAATCAATACAGTACAGGTTCTTACCTATAACCCTATTAGTGTTAATCAGAGGATACAAAATGA
>NW_008347131.1:2637610-2651569 GCF_000622305.1 Nannospalax galili
CACTGAAAGAAAACTGATTGTCCCTTACACAGAGGCCATCAACTCTCCATAGCTCCTCAGTTAGTAAAGGTGTCCATGAACCCCTTCCTAATTCAAAGTATGTTCACTGGCTTGATTTTTACAGGCTTTTGGCAACAAGCCCAGTTACTGTGCATGCCACAGTTCAGCTATGTCCAGAAGACACTGTTTTCCCCTGGTCCTCCCTAATCTATGGCTCTATACAATGTACTCATCATCTCTTCCAGGGTGGTCCTTAAACCTTGGAGAGGTGGCTGTGTTATAGACATTTGTATATTAGCACTCCACTGTCACTTATTCTCTGCACTTTGGCTAGCTGCTAGTTTCTGCATTAATCGCCCTCAAGTGCATGAAGAAATTCTATGATAAGGCTTGATAGCTGCATTAATCTATTGATAGATATGAATTTAGAATGCAATTTGATACTAGGTTCTTTTAACCAAATTATAGTAGTAGGTTCACCCCTACTGCCCGTGAGTGCCCCAACCTTCCGTTCTTGGCCTGATTTGCAATACGAGGCATGCATTTTACTCCTACGGGTCAGTCAGGCTTTAAATCTAATCTGAAAGTGGTTTATTACACCCATAATAGTTGTGCCACTATTACACCCATGGTTCTATCCTGCCATGGCAGTCATTATTACATTTCAGAGTTCACAACTGAGTGAGAAGAATGTTGATAAGGTTCTTTCCTCCAGAATCCTGCATAAGACCTGCCAGAATTATGAGAGCTAAACTGCAGACAGGGAGCTTTCTGGTTAGTACCAAGTTGATTTGTCCATGTTATCAATATATGTAGTATCTTCAGAAATAGGGTTACTATCAAATTTCAGTGGGCAATAAGGAGCAGTGACAATAACTTTTAATGTTTTGGGTGTCTCCAGGACACTTCTGACCTGGTGTCCTGGAGGGGCGATATCCCACACCTGCAACCTATGGCTTCTGGGATAGGCATAATCTCCTGTGTAGGGTAACTCCAATTAAATTCCTTTAGTCATCCTATGCATTTGGTTCTGATTTCATCTTGATTTTATTGTAACTCTGGAATATAACATTAGTGTATTCATTTGAGATATTTCTGATTTCTTTTTAACGTGAGCATAAACTTTAGCTATAAACTTTCTTTTTAGAATTGCCTTAGGTGGATCCAATAGATTCTGGCAGGATAGGCTAACATTTTCATTTGCTTCCAGGAATTTTCAGTTTTCTTCCTTGATTTATTCAAGGATCCACTATTTTTAGCAAAAGTATATTAATCAATCTATAATTTTTTAAGCAGCAATTTTTGTAATTATTTGTCTTTGGTTTTTCTTTCTGTTGATTTATTGTTTTGCTGTACTATACTAAGTACAAAGAATAATTTCAAATGTTTGTATTTGTTTAGGCTTTCTTTGTGGCCTGTAATTTGTTTTAGAGGGAGTTTCATGCATCACTGAGAAAAATGCGTATTCTTATATTTTGGATGGAATATTTTGTAGGTATCTGTTGAATATAGTTGATCTATGGTACAGTCTAGCTCTGAAGCCTCTTTGTTGAATTTTAGTTTCAATCTAAGATTAAGACTGTGTTATTGACATTTCCCAACATCATCAATTACCACAATTATCAATTGTGTCAGGACCTATGTGATCATTTGACAACTTTTAGTGTTTATTTTATGAAACTGGAAACCTCAATCTATAATTATATCTTTTGATGAATAGCTCCTTTTTATTGACATGTAATATTCTTGATCGCTTCTGAAATCTTTGGATTGAATCCTGCTTTATCAGATTAGAGATTCGCTGCATCCATTATTCTTTCTCATTCCCATTTGAACATGTTTTGTCTCATCTTCTCAGGGTGGGAGAGGGCTGCTGGTCTCAGAAACTTGGACAAGTTGTTTCAGTGTATTCTTCCAGGTATGAGAGTTTCTGTGATGGAAGTCCAGTTTCTGTCTGAATTTGGTGAGTTCTATGAATTAATTTTTCCATGTGCAGGGTTTTCTGTGATTAAGTCTTGGAGGAGGTGCAGAAGATCTTTCCACCTGAGTTTACCTGCTTTCTATCATTAGGTTGTTCTGGGTTCCAAAGCATACCTTCAAGAATCCTGTATTGCTCACCTAGGCAATGTTGTGGGGATGGGAATGAATATTTTATGAATGAAGCTTCTGATTCCTGAGCCAAACTTCTGCTTTTTACCACACCACCTATTCTTCTCCACCCAACTCTCAATTCATGCCATTCCAGGCTATGGGCTTGTTTACAGTCTGGGCTTTCTATTTCTGACTTTTACAGAAGACCCTATGGGAGCACATAATTGATGGCTACAGCTTGTCATAGTTGGGTTATGGTGGCCGCCCAGTTCCATCTCAGTGGAGAAATCCCCATCTTGGCTTATGTCTATTTACCTTTTTATAAGATGAATAGAACGTATTGTAGTTTTCCTTAACTTTCTTTTTATTCCTGTATGTAAACAAAGCTTCTAATTTGCCATGCTACCCTGAAGCAAGATTCATTTTTCCCTTTTTAAATTAATATTTTTATTGAGCTTTTAAAATTTCATACAACATTTCCTACTCAAATCCAGACCCCCTCCCCCATCCCTGCTTCTTCCTATCCTCCCACTGAACCCAATGCACTCTGCCATACATGCTGAGTTCTTTTCATTCAGGTGTTTGTACCAAAATGTCCTTCAGTATAAATGTCCTTCAGTGTCCACTGGAGTCTAGTCAGCCCATTCAGTGGTCGTATGTAAGTCATACTCTCCCTCACCCAGCAGCAATTAGTCTTAAATATATTTTTTCTCAATATAGTGCTGGCCCACCACCTGTTCCTCACCTCCCCTTTGGACCCTTGTTTAATTGAACTGACAGGGGTCCCATGTTCAATGTCACCACTGCCACAGGCTCACAGAGCAAGTCTCCAGGGGCCTGGAGGCCTCCACCTCCTGCCATCTTTCTTTTCCTGAGTTCCTTTGCTTCCCAACACTATGGTCCCTTGCATGTCCTCTCCTCCAATGTCACCACTGCCACAGGCTCACAGAGCAAGTCTCCAGGGGCCTGGAGGCCTCCACCTCCTGCCATCTTTCTTTTCCTGAGTTCCTTTGCTTCCCAACACTATGGTCCCTTGCATGTCCTCTCCTCCCTGCTCATTACTCCCACTTTTTCCACCTCCCTCAGGTAGCATCTGTTCCCAACTATCCTCCTTTCAGGTTGTTTCTTTTCCTTTACCTCCATGTATCATTTGCCTCTACCTGGCTCCTGGTGTTATATCAGAATTTATATACTCCATATAAGGGATTGGTGCTACAATCCACAAATGAGGGAAAACATATGTTGTTTGCTCTTCTATGTTTTTGTTACTTCATTTAGTATAACACTCTCTAGCTCCATCCATTTACCTGAGAATTTCATAATCTTTTCTTTCTGTGGACTAGAGCTCCATTGAGTTATGTACCACATTTTCATGAACCATTCATCAGTTGAGGGACAGTTAGGTTGTCCATTTCTTAGCTATCGTGAAGACATCAGCAACAAACATGGATGTAAATGTATCTCTACAGTAAGATGAGTCCTTTGGGTATATGCCAAGCAGTGATATCACTGGATCATGTATTGCTCATGTAGGTTTATTTTTAGTTTTCTTGAGTGTTCTCCACACTGCTTTCCATAGTGTTTGCACAAGTTTGCATTCCCATCAGCTGTGAATGAGCGTTGCTCTTTCTCCACATCCTCTTCAGTATTTGGTTCCATTCTCTTGATCTTAGCAAGTCTGACTGGGGTAAGGTGAAATCTTAAAGTGGTTTTGATTTGCAGTTCTCTACTAAGGATGTTGAGCACTTCTTAAAATCCCTCTTAGCGAATTCTTTGTATATTCTGGATATTAATCCTCTGTCGAATGTGTAGGTGGTGAAAATTTTCTCCCATTCAATGGGTTTCCTCTTCCCTTCCTTAGTTATTTCTTTTGCTCTACGGAAACTTTGTAAGTTAATGAGGTCCCACGTACTGATTGTTGACCTTAATGCCTGAGCAACTGGTGTCTAATTTAGAAAGTCCTTTCCTATACCTTATGTCTTGAAGGTTGCTGCCTATGTTTTCTTCTAGCAGTTTTTGAGTTTCAGGTTTTATATTGAGGTTTTTGATCCATTTGGAGCTGGCTTTTGTTCAGGGTGAAAGATAAGGGTCAAGTTTCATTTTTTTCTGCAGGTGGAGATCCAGTTTTGCCAGCACCATTTGTTGAAGATGCTATCTTTCCTCCATCGTGTGTTCTTAGCACCTTTGTTGAAAATCAGGTGGCTGGAATGATATTAACTCATGTTTGGGTCTTCTATTGTGTCTTTTATCAATGTGTCTATTTTTGTGCCAGTACTATGCTGTTTTTGTGACTATAGCTCTGTAATATAATTTGACATCTGGTATGGTGATCCCCCAGCATTGTTCTTTTTGCCCAAGATTGTTTTGGCTATCTGAGGTCTTTTGTAATTCCATATGAATTTTAGGATGATTTTGTCAAGGTCTGTGAAGAATGTCATGGGTATTTCGATTGGGATTGCACTGAATGTATAAATTGCTTTCCATAAGGTGGTCATTTTCACAATATTGATTTTTACCAATCCATGAGCATGGCAGGTCTTTCCATTGCTAGTGTCTTCCTCTATCTCTTTCTTTAAAGTTTTGAAATTTTCATTGTAAAGGTCTTTAATGTCTTTGGTTAGATGTATTCCTAAATATTTTATTTTTTAAGGCTATTGAAAATGGGATGTTTTCCTCAAGTGCTTTTTCTGAATGCTTGTTATTGGCATATAGAAAGGCTACTGATTTTTGTAAGTTGATTTTGTATACTGCCACTTTACTGAAAGCATTAATCAATTGTAACAGTTTTCTAGTGGAATTTTTGGGATCTCCTATGTATAATATCCTATCATCTGCAAATAGGGATAATTTAGATTCATTTTTCTTTTTTATATTTATTATTTTTAATTTATGTGTATGAGTTGAGTGTATTGCCTGCATGTATGTGAGTGCACCCATGTCATGCAATGCCACGGAGGTCAGAAGAGGGCTACTGATTCCCCTGGAACTGGAGTTAAGGACAGTTCATAGCTGCCATGTGGGTGCTGGGAATTGAACCCAAGTCCTCTGTAAGAGCAGTCGGTGCTCTTAACAGCTGAGCCATCTCTTAACCCTGGTTTCCTTCTTTTTAAAGCATGGATATGGATCAGTTCTAGATTCATTGTTCTTAACACAAACTTTCTAACACCATTGTATGAAGATATATTTGTGTGTGTGTGTATGTGTGTGTGTGTGTATAAAAGAAAATACCATCCAATTAAAAATTAGAACTTGGAAAATAATGGAGTTCTTTAATAACTTTACTTTTATTTTTACAGAACAAAAATAGTAGTATGCAATTACAGGTTACAAAATGATTGATATCATTTGTGACCATGTTGATGAACCTACAGGACATTACCCTAATAGAAGCAAAATCTTTTTTAAAAATTATACAGTGTACTGTCTGCATTTATGTAAGTGTACCATACCTTGCAATGTCCATAGAGGCCAGAAGATGGAGTTCAGATTCCTGGAACTATAGTTATAAGCAGTTGTTTATTGTCATGTGGGTGCTGGGAAATGAAACTAGGTTCTCTACAAGCTCCAATTACTGAGCCATCTCTCCAGCCCAGAAACAACTTATTTTTGTCAATATTTTTAATTGAATTTTTGTATTTCATATAATCATATTCTGCCCTACTCTATCTGCAAACTTGACTCAATAGGCTTAACATATACGACAGAATGAATAAAATGGTACACATGGGATTCTTTTTTTAATTCATTGAAAGCATATGTTGAGTAATATCTAAATTTAAATAATTATCACCTTCCTGTGATAATTGAACACTCAGAAAATTTTGTCATATTTTATGATCAACATATACTTATGTATCTTTTGTCACTTTCCAGTAAAAATGCATAATTATTGGACACATATTATACTGGAAGGTATTGGATATATCCATTCAGTAGCTAAGTAGAAAATGGTCAACTTTTAGTAGAGTCCATAAGACCTATATGACATAGTCAAAATTTCAAATAACAATATGATGATTCATTCTCAGTAGAGCTGAATAACAAGTTAATTTAGTTGAAAGGATGAGTGGAGCCCTAGGCACTGTTCCCTTTGGAAGAGCAACTCTTTTTTTCTGGTAGAAAGGGTTATATTTAATGATCAAATTAAATATAAATTATGTTTATTAAATATAAAGGTTTATATTTAATAATGGTTGTGGGAACTGAGAGATGGCTCACTGGCTAAGAGCACTGACTGCTCTTCTCGAGTACCTGAATTTGATTCTCAGCACCCACATGGCAACTAACAGCCACTGGTAACTCCAATTCCAGGGGATCTGACACTTTCTGTCTTCTGTCAGCTTTGCATGGCACAAGTGCACTTATGCACATGCAGGCAAAGCACTCCTACACATATAAAAATAATGCACTGTGATTAAAGGGTAGAGTGAGTGGAAAGAAGTCATTATGGCTCCATCTCATTTATCTGCGATTCAGACCCAAGTCTCCATGCCAGTCTAAGTTGTAGAATTTTGCTGCCTCTTTTTCCAATAAAAAATGGATTTATTTATTTATTATGTATTTATTTATTTTGACAAATTTTATTGAGTTTTTGTGAATATGCTGCCATATATGTTGTCCTTTTAATAATTACAATGTCCATTACCATAGACTGCAGGCTCAAAAAATTTTCCTGAGAGCTTCAGAGTTTCTCACTATGAGAGTAAAGCTGCAGTTTTCTGGGGTATAGTTGGGTAAGAGGACTAGGGTGAGTAGGTAAGGGGACTGGAGCTCTTGGGTAAGGGTATGGGAACTCATGGGTAAGGTGACTGGGCTGTTGGGTAAGGGGACTGGGCTATTGAGTAAGGGGAGTAAGATTCTTGTTAAGAGGACTGGGGCTGTTGTATAAAAGACTCTCGCTGTTGGGTAGAGGGACTGGAGCTATTGGGTAAGGAACTAGGACTCTTAGGTAAGGGAACAGGGACTGCTTCCTTTTTAAGATAAATGCTACATAACATATCAAATTATTCCATAATGTGCAACAGTTTATTAATCATCTAATTTTGAAAAAAATTATTTTCATTTGATAAATTTTTATTTAAGTTGCAGTTAACACTTATTTCTTTATACTGTCCAAGTTTTCCTCCTATAGGGATTATTTAAGGGGAAGAAACCTGTCCTGGAGAGACTTATATGAATTTGTGCCAAGTATTCTAACAACCCAGTCTATAATGACTTTACAGTCCCTTCCAATGGAAATAGTGATGAAAGGAATTGTCTTCTGCCCATGTAAAATGTTCTGCACATAAAGTGAGAATTATTTCCTTGTTACAATGTCGCAGGAGATTTCTGAGAATTTACTTGTATCCAAGCTGGTAGATAACATAGATGGTATTTAATCCTCAAGTTGTCAAGTTCTCTTATCTGTCACTACTTACAGAAGTAGACAAGTTTTGCCTTGAGGATTAGAAGGTGTAGGGGAGTGCTTACAGTTAAGAAAGGGCTTTGGAAGAGTCTGAATGAGTTGAAGATTTTAGAGTTCTGCAATATGTATGAGAAACCATCTCAGTTCTTTTCCCATTGTTATCTTAATAGTTAAGCACACAGATGTGAATCTTGAAAACAAAATCCTTGATTTCTCATCCTTAAGTCAATGAAGAAAAAATTTAATTTTACGGTTTATTTTTCTTTATTTGTGCCATCAGAAACAGACTTGGACAAGTTAATTTCCACTAATGGGATAAATTTAACACTTGATCTTAGCTGAAAGGCCAAGAAGCAATTGGGGATAACTTTTATACATTGTTGTGTGAAAATGTTTTTTCAAATTTTTCTATGAAGATACTTTTAGAGAAGATAATGATGGTCAATTTTCTTTGTACAGTAAGTGTCTCTGTATCTGTCTTCATAAGTATACTTTCACCTTTATATATTGTGGTAACCATCAATAAAAGAGACAATAATTATTTTTTCTTCACAAGTCAAATACTAAGGTGAGTTATTGAGTAACAGACTATGTAGAATTGGTGAGTAATGTGATATGCTAAACTATAGTTAATATCTTAAAAGATTTGTAGTCTCATAGGCAGGGTCTTCATTGATGAATATTATAATATACTAAATTATAGCTAATACCTTGAAGGATGTGTAGTCTTATAGGCAGGGTCTTCATTGGTGAGTATTGTGATATACTAAACTATAGTCAATGCCTTGAAGGATGTGTAGTTTCATAGGCAGGATCTATTTTTACTGGTAAAATTAAAATTGAAAAGTGCTGAAGCTCATTATTGAAATATGCATACCATATTTGGTTTAATTTTATAGCCTAATTTCTATTATTTTTCACATTACTCAACATGTATTATTATTTACATGTGCAATGATAAAATCCAGTTGATCTATTTTGTGTTCTGGAATTTTATTTCATATCATGAGCTAAGAAAGAAATATAATTCTTTAAAATATTTGTATTGGGGCTGGAGAGATGGCTCAGGGGTTAAGAACACTGACTGTTCTTGCAGAAGACCCAGGTTTGAATCCCAGTACCCACCATGGCAGCTAACAACTGTCTGCAACACCGGTTCCAGGGGATCCGACAGCCTCTTCTGTCCTCCACAGGCATTGCACAACATGGGTACACTTACTTACATGCGGGCATAACACTCATACACATAAAATAGAATAATAAATAAAATATTTTTTAAAATGTATTAAAATTTAAAAGTACACATGCCAAGTATTTTAGAATACAAAGTTATAGGTGTCTTTTATATTAACAAAATTTGATATATGTGACTCTTAAAATGACCCAACAAACATCTCAGTACCTGTACATAAATAAACTCATAAGAGAGCCCCTAATCTACTGTCACTTAGTTTCATAGTTATTTTAAAGTACTATAATATTTTAATAAACTGTAGTAAATTCTTTTGTGCATAAAAGTATAGTCATATAAGTTAAAGTATAGTCAATCAGGGTGTGGTGGTGCACACCTTTAATCCCAGCACTCAGGATGCCGAGGTAGATGGATTTTTGTGAGGTTGAGGTCAGCCTGATCTCAGGCCAGCTGAGACTATGGAGACACCTACAGTTTTCATAGTTTAAAACTTTTTCAACACATAAACAATATAGTATATCACATACTTTAAAGGGTCTATTTTTACACACACACACACATGTTAACACACATATGTTAAAGAGACTATACAAACACTACACATCTTAGAAACATATGACAGAAGCATCAATGGAACAGGACAACTTTTAAACTTATGTTATTCAGCATGTGCACAGTTTTAACATCTCCTGAATCAGATTCTGGCAGTAATGGGAATGAAACACACAGACTGAACATCAAGGCTCACTACTCAGTAAGCCTCAGAGGCTCCTCACGTCTTTCTCTGCTACCACTGCTAAATCAGTGCGAACAGGATCCCTTTGCTTGCTTCTAGACAAGGTGCATTCAGTGGACACCATTGTGGCTGTTAGAAAGCTGCAAAGTAAGAGTCAGATGAAATAACTGCTACAGACAGAAATGTGCTGAATATTTTATAATAACAATGCAGTTTAATGCCAGTGCTCTTACAATTCAATGACAGATTTAAGAAGAATTAAAGTCCTTTGTGATATGCAAGTTGATTTTCATTTTTATTGAGCTTCTGTACATGTATGAAAATTGATACTTTATAGTGCAACATTATAAAAATGTGCCCAAAGACTAAGATCATATTTCAAAGATAAACTCAATGAATACAACCATTTCCAAAGAATGACTCTGTATTAATTGATGTGTCAGTTTATTGACTCTAAGTAGCAAATTTCTCGAAAGAAAGACTACCTTCACTATATATAGTTATTGCCAGCAGTTCCAACAAATGAACGTATTTTCAATAAGAAGTTTCAGGGTATTAATAACTGTGGTATAAAGACAGCATGTAGAATAATGGGTTTCATCTTGTCACACTCATATGCATGTGCCTCTATTTTCTTTCATTGTCACCCTTCTCCACTGACCTCTCTTGTGCCTCATATGACTCTTACCAGCTCCCTTCCTTTCTGCCAGTTAACATGTTCTTCAATTTCCTACTACAAGTATTCCATTATGCTGTTTATCAGTACTCTTAACATCCCTTCTAATGATTCATTTGAAGGTAAAATAAGAAGTGTGCAAATACGAAATCAGTAGATGGTAATATACGATGAAGATCTTGTCATAAATTAACAAAATTGAGAAAAAAGAAAGCTGCATAGAGTTTAGCATTTGAGGATATGAGCTTTTAAATACACAGACAAAACTGACAGACCCCTACCCAAAACATCCACTGAGGACATGGGAGAGAACTTCGGATTGTAGGCTTGACCCAACATTTGAAGGGAAAAATATGATGAGAGTTTGTAGAATTCCTTGGAAGAGAACATGAAAACTGCACTATGGATGTCTAATACAGGTCACAACTGTAGAAGATAATGATGAATGTACTTAATATGGTAATGAATTCACTGCCATGTTAACAATTTCATGGTAGACCCCGGTCACCTGAGCACTCATCTCTGAAACCAGCCTTATGAAAAAGTCCACGGGAAACAACATCAATATCACAGAATTTGTCCTCCTGGGCCTCACTCAGGATCCTGCAGGGCAAAAAGCATTATTTGTCATGTTCTTACTCATGTACATTGTGACAATGCTGGGCAACACACTCATTGTGGTGACAGTCATTGTCACCCCCTCCTTGGGATCTCCAATGTACTTCTTCCTTGCCTGCCTGTCACTCATGGATGCCGTGTATTCTACTACCATATCACCTAAGCTGATTATGGACTTGCTATGTGATAAGAAGACTATCTCTTTCACAGCTTGCATGGCTCAGCTCTTTGTGGGACACTTATTTGGTGGTGCTGAGGTCTTCCTTCTGGTGGTGATGGCCTATGATCGCTATGTGGCTATCTGTAAGCCACTGCACTATTTGACCATCATGAATCGACAGGTTTGCATTCTTCTCTTGTTGGTGGCTTGGGCTGGAGGCTTTGCACATTCTGTGGTTCAATTTCTTTTTGTTTACAACCTTCCATTCTGTGGCCCCAACGTTATTGATCACTTCATGTGTGACATGTACCCATTATTGGTACTTGTATGCACAGACACATATTTAATTGGGATCACTGTCGTTGCCAATGGTGGAGTTATCTGTATGGTGGTATTTTTCCTTCTCATAATTTCTTATGGAATCATTCTAAACTCTCTCAAGGCTCATAGTCAAGAAGGGAGGCACAAAGCCCTGTCCACCTGCATCTCCCACATCACAGTGGTTGTTCTCTTTTTTGTTCCCTGTATTTTCATGTATGTTAGACCTGTTTCCAACTTTCCTATTGATAAATCCATTACTGTTTTTTATACAGTTATCACTCCCATTTTGAATCCTTTAATCTATGCCTTGAGAAATTCAGAAATGAAAAAGTCTATGGAAGTTCTACTGTGCAAACTATTACCTACAGTTAGAATAAAAATGTCTTCTTGCTGAATGTGCTACTTTTGAACTAACATGGAACAGTTCTAAAAATGATGATGGAACCTACTCAATGCATCTCTAAGGCATTTTTTTCACAGAAAGATATCAAGAAAAAGCAAAGCAAAATAAAATCTTTAATATTAGAATCAATAGAAAATTTCTGGAAGATAATAAATGGCATAGGACCTTGTCGTATTTCAAGTAAAGATGAAAACTTTTTCCTCTATATTTTATAATTTTCATCTTGGTTTGAAAAATACCACAGACCAACAACATCCTTTGTTTTCAAAGGGGAATAGACAAGGCAATTTTTAGAATGTATGTTCACTCACATTCATGAGAAAGGAATCATGACTAGTAGACAAATTTCTGTGACCAAAAGAGATTTTAAAATGGAATTGCTCATTTTATTGTCTTTTTGAGACAGAGCCTCCCCTGCAGCCCCAGCTAGCTTGGAATTCACTATGTATATTAAGCTGATCTCAATCTCACAGAGATAAGCCTCCCTTTGCATCCCAAGTGCTAGGATTAAAGGTGTGCACTGTCAAGTCTGGTGTTTTTTAATCATTGTAGGTTATCCATCTAGGTAACCTATGCCCAGTATCTTAAAATTAATTCTATACTATACTTTCCTGTTTCTACCCTTCTCCTTGACAGTTGCTAAATAGTATATGTGTCTTTCTAAAGACATTATTTGTGAACAAAATTTGTTAGATGAGATACTTTGATCATAACATCATATCCTTGTTTTGATTATAGAAAACATTAAACAAAAATAAACATTTTATGGTGTTTCTTTTTTTCTGTGATGTTTTTTTAAAAAAAGAAATGAAATCATGAAATTTGCAGGTAAATGGATAGAACTAGAAACTGTTATACAACTTTTAAGTTCCACAGGCTTTAAATTTTTCAACACTTTAAAAGTTCAATGCCTCTTCTAAAAATTCAGTCTCTTGGGGCTGGAGAGGCAGTTCAGCAGTTAAGAGCACTGGCTGCTCTTCCAAAGGACCTGGGTTTGGTTCCCAGCACCCACATGGTAGCAAAAAACCATCCTTAACTCCAGTTTCAGGGAATCTGGTGCCCTCATCTGACCTTTGCACAACAGGAGTGCACTTACATACATGCAGGCAATACACTCATGCACATGAAAGAAAATAACAAAATATTTTAAATTAAAAAAGGAAAATCTAGTCTCTTAACCCAGAGATAAGCAATGCGTAGCTAGTTTTGAAAACCAGAGAGAACCATGTTACTCCTACAATGTACTGACAAATTATACATAGCAGATCAAGAAATATATCTCTAGGTAAGGTTTATCTGAGAACAATTGGTCTTTGCCTAGGATTTATCTACATGACACACAGTAATTAAAAGTACCAGACTGGTGGAACTAATCTTCTTGGGTGTTTAACAGACATACTCTGAGGTCTATAATAATTTGGTCAGAGGGACATAAAGGACACTTTTTGCTCCTTGCCCTCCTAGGTCAACTAGTTAATGGTGGTGGGTCACCTGTCCTCTTGATCAAGGAGGCTGTGGATACTCCACCAGATCGACTTGAACTGGTGTCCAGTCTATAAAGAGGAGGGTCAACACAGAGGAATCGTTTCCTCCATGCTTCCAAGTGAAGCCAACCATGGTAGAGCAGGATCTTTTAACTCTCTTCACATAGGCAGAACTGGTAAAAGAAAGGATCCAGGGGCTCCTCCCAAACTCATGTGACCCCTGAGGAACAGATCCTCAAACGACCTTAAGAGTAAAAATAAATCGGTTTATCTGGACCAACTGTACGGCCTTAAACACCCAAAAGGAAAGTATAACCAAAGATTAAAGGGGCCAATATAATTTCTTAAGAGTCCATATGTATAGCTAAAGGCTACGTAAGAAGCAATGCCAGACAGGCGATACCTACTTTTGAGTTGTTGGCCAGGGTGGCCAAAGGGATTCCCAGATAGTAACCCATCATAGAACTGGGATATTGAACAGCAGACCCCAATCTTATCCGAAGGAATATTGACAACTGATTATTGCTAGATGAGGAACAGCTGACCCTCCTAAAACAAAGACCTCTAGATAGGCTGACTAGATTCACCAGAAGGGCAAGTAGTGGGGAATGGCTGGGGTGCTGACAACACAGCAGAGAGTAGCATTGATATCTGAGTATAAGGGCTCTAGTCGGGGGAGGGAGGCTATGGGAAAGTGCTACCTGGGAAGTGGGTGTATAAATTACAAAAAAAATTCTTCAAAGCATAAAAATCTGCTCCTTAATAATTAGTAGATGTGAAAAACATTACCACTGAAATCTACCTGATGACTTTATATCCATGCTCAGATGCCAAGGAGCTCAGAAAGTAACCAACTGTGACTAGTAATAATCAG
>NW_008347131.1:2653160-2657524 GCF_000622305.1 Nannospalax galili
CCATGTGCTCCAGCTCCTGCCTCCAGGTTCCTGCCCTGAATTCCTACCTTGAGCTCCAGGATGAACTGTGACCTGGGATATGTAAGGTAAATAAACCTTTTCCTCCTCAAGTTGGTAGTGGTCAGAGTGTTTTGTCACAGCAATAAAGAACAAACTAAGACAGGCTCTCTGTGATTGAAGCTCTGATGAGGTGTGGAAGACCTGTCCACTTGAGTTTACCTTGGTTTTTCCTGCCCTGAGCTCCTACCTTGAGCTCCAGGATGAACTGTGACCTGGGATATGTAAGGTAAATAAACCTTTTCCTCCTCAAGTTGGTAGTGGTCAGAGTGTTTTGTCACAGCAATAAAGAACAAACTAAGACAGGCTCTCTGTGATTGAAGCTCTGATGAGGTGTGGAAGACCTGTCCACTTGAGTTTACCTTGGTTTGCTATCATACTGGGCTGGGCTCCACAGCACACTATCACAGCACTGTACAGTTTTTCTAGGCAATGTCAGGGCCATCTTTTTCTGATGAGTATCTTGTCTCGGCTTTATGTTCCTGAGCCATACTTCTGCTTCTAGTATCAGCCCTTACCCCTCTCCAAGGTGCTCTCTGTGCAAGCTTTACCCAGGTTGTGGTGCTTTTCTATAGTCCAGACATTCATTCATTCATTCTCTGCTTCTCATGGAGTTCTCCATGGGAAAACTTCACTCTTGTTGGAGGGTAGCATCTAGTTGGGGCTCTTCTCTGTGGAGAAATTCCCACCTTGGCTTACTTTCATCTTCTTTCTGTACTTCTCTTCCGTTCATAGGGGCTATTCTGTGCTTATCTTAATTTTTATTTTACTGTGCATGAAGATCTAGCTCTTAATAGCCCACTTTACACAGCAATCACATTCTTTCTTCTTTTTAATATTTTTTTTATTTTTTAATAAATAATTTATTGAGAATTTCATGCATGCATGTAAGGTGTTTTGATCAAATCCATGCCTACTCCCTCCCCTTCAACTCCTCCCATATCTCCCCATCACTTTTTTTCTGCTAACTTTATGTAGTCTTTCTTCATATTCTTTTTTCTTAATACAAATTTTCTACTAATGTATATGTAAATATATATACACAAAGAATATTCTTCAATCTTAAAGGATAGACATTTTGACATTTTTCATAATCTGGATGAATGTTGAACTATCTAATAATATTTCATTCATTGGAAAAAGAAATTGCATACAATTATAGGTTAGAAATATTTGACATCATTTGTAAAACCATCAATGAACCTAGACAATATTATTTTAAGAGAAATAGCTTATTAAATAAGAATTTATCATGTTGACTTTTTAATATTTAAAAAAAATTTAAACCATTTTATTTGTTCTTTTTATTTTATGAGATGAGAGTATTGCCTGTATGTATGTAAGTGCACCCGTGGCATGCAGTATCTGGTCTTTGGAGGTCAGAAGAGGGTGTCAGATCCCCTGGAATTGGAGTTACAGATGATTGTTAGCCACCATGTGGGTGTTGGGAATCAAACCTGGGTCCTCTGCAAGAGCTGCCCGGGCTCTTAAGAGCTGATTCATCTCTCCAGACCCCTCAATATTTTTAAATTCCTCATACTTGTTAATAACATTAACATAATTATAAACTACCTTATGATTTAAGTTTTATTTCAATATATCTAAACACAAAATATTTTCTAGCTTCTACTCTGATTTCATTTCCCTGTGTGCTGTTGAGAAACTTGTTACTTCTAAAACATGCATCAAGTTTTTAAAAACATCTATGTTGATTAATATTATCAATACATTTCTGTTATAGGGACAAATAAATCCAGATTTATAGCTGGTGAAGATATCATCTGATTTACCAAGTTCTTTAACTTCACTGGGATAAATAGAAAATTTTGGTAGTTTTTTGAACACATACAAAGACTGAACAAGTTTAATAGCTTCACCTCCTAGTGATAATGAACTCTCAAATTTGATCGTATTAGATGATCAATATACACTTGTGCATCTTTATCAATTGCCAGTAGGAGAGACACAATTATTAAGCACACGGCTTGTACTGAAAGTTGTTGGATTTATCCATTTCTTTGGGTAAGTTGAAAATGACCAACTTCTTTGGCATCCTCAAGGCCATTATGGCATAGAAAATCAAGTATTCAATGAAATGTACCATGATCCATCCTCACCGGCACTGAAGACAAACCTAATTACAGGGATAATAGTGGGATCCTAAGAACAGTTCATTTTTAAAAAATTTTATTTTTATTTTACGTGTGTGCATGTATTCCCTGCATATAGGTAAGTGCACCTGTGTCGTGTAATGCCTGTGGAGGTCAGAGGAGGCTGTTGGATCCCCTGGAACTGGAGTTATGGACAGTTGTTAGCTGCCATGTGGGTGCCGGATTCAAACCCAGGTCTTCTGCAAGAACAGCCAGTGTTCTTTACCACTGAGCCATTTTGAAAAGTAATAAACTGTTTTGGATAGAAATGCTCATCCAGTGAACAATGGTGTGGTGTTAAGGGACTGAATGAATGCAAGGAAGAAGAGTATGGCTCCATCTCCCAGATACTCAAGACTCAAGTCTCTGTTCAAACTGAAAGTGAAAAACTATGATTGACTGCTTTCAAGAACTGCAGTGTCTCAATCAAGCGGTGGCTAAGTGGTTAAGGCCACTGGTGCTCTTACAGACAACTTGGGTTTGATTCCCAGCCCCCATATGGAAGTTAACATCCATCCTTAAGTCCAGTTTCAGGGAACCAATGCCCTCCTCTGGATTCATAGGGAATTTCACTCTTAGGCATGTTTAAATATGTGTAGGGAAAAATTCACACACATAAAAAATAAAAATAAATAAATAAAGATTTAAAAATTATTTCCCTGACAAGTACTACAGGCGCTTTGGAACAAATTCCCTTCTTAGGAGTTTCAGAATTTTGGGGGAAGGGTCTTTTTCACTGTCAGTGTAAGGTTGCACTCTGCTGGGGTCTGGCTGGCTAAAGGGGCTAGGGCTGCTTCCTTCTTCAGCCTGGATTACATACTACTTGCTTTACCTAACTATTTCATAATCTATAACTGATAGATTATTAATCATCTCATTTGAAATTTTTCTTTTTCACATTATAGTTTTATTCATCTCAGTTGGCAGTTAATTACATTCACTTTGTAATATTCAAGTATTTTATTCCCATAAGGATTATTCAGAAGAAGCAGTCTGTCCTGGAGATATATCTTGATTTGAATCTGATACAAATATTAAAAAAAACTAATCTATAACTACAGTCTCTTTCATTGAAAATAGTGATGATGTAAAGAGGTACCTGCCAATGTAAGATTATTTACACAGTAAGTAGGGAATCATTTTCCTGTCAGATGACTCAGGAGATTTCTGATATCTCAATTAAGGCCAACCTAGAGGATGATTTAGTTATTATTTAGTCCTTGAGGTGTCCTGTTCTATTGTATGGCCATTGCTTACAGAAGATGTAGAAGGTATATGTACCTTGGAATGAGGCTGTGAAAATAGAGGGACATGCTTTTAAGTAGGAAGAAAGAGCTTTAGGAGGTTTCTGAATGAGTGAAAGGTTATAGAAGTCTGCCGTATGTAAGAAAAACCTCCATCATTGGCTTCTACCTAAGATTATACCTCAGTCTTTTCCACCATTATATAAAAAAGCTTAAAACCTGGGCAGACACTATCATCACTCTGTAAAGCAAGGTCTTTTTGTTCCTGCAGGATAGCTCCCTGAAAGAAAACATTTCAAATACTTAACATTTTGGTTTACTTATTTTTTCTTTATACCATCAAAATCGTCTTGGGCAAGTTAATTTTCATCAACTAGGGTAATTTTATATATAGGTGCAAAGACATGGCATCATTATTTTTCTAAGAAGGTATTTTCAGAGCAGGTAAGGATGGGCAAATACCTTTGTATAGCATTTATGGCATTATATTTAAGGGGTTTTATACCTGTATTCATAAGTACATTATATCTTGATATACTACAGTTACCCTCAATAAAAAGCCAATGGTTTTACCTACCAAAGGCAAACAGTAATGTGAGTTCTTGAAAAAAGCAGTCTATGAACAGCATGTGAGTTTGCTGTGATTTGCTGTAGTACAGGCAGTGTCTTTAAGACTATTTCAATGATATCTGAATGGAAAAAATTGAGGCTAAAATCTCAGAAGTTACTTGGAATTTTAACCCATATTTTCTTTTGTATTATAGGCTGATTGAAATTTATTTTCCACATCACTAAATAACTTTTTTAGTTTATAAATGTAATAAAATAAAAATCCAATTTATGTATTAATTTATGATCATTATAGTTTTCATGATATGTTAACAAAGAAATATGATTATCTTAAATATATTTT
>NW_008347131.1:2657627-2662027 GCF_000622305.1 Nannospalax galili
ATTCTCAGAGCTTTATATTGGCTTTTATCTGTGACTCTTAAAATGACCAAATAATCATGATTGCACCTATATCCATGCCTATTGTTGCTGAGAGTTAAAATATTGTTTATGTACTACTGTGTTTAAAAAATCGTGGCGTTATTTTTCCAGAAAGATATTGACTTGATAATTTAAGTTAAAGGCATAGTCATAGCCTACTATTTTTATGGTGTTAAATCTTTGAAAATATGAGCTACATAGTCTACACGTAGTTTAAGTTTGAGGGCTCCAGTTTCACACTACGATGTTCATAATTACACTGGTCAATGTATATTTTTCCTGATGAAAAATAGCGTTGATAGTTAAGGAGACTAAATACTACACACATCAGAAAGATGTGAAGTCAATTGTTGGACACAGAGTACTTTTTAAAAATTTTATTTAATATTTTAATTTTACCTATATGAGTGTATTGCCTGCATGTATGTGAATGCACCCGTGTTGTGCAATGCCGCGGAGGTCATAAGAGGGCTTCGGATTCCCCTGGAACTGGAGTTAAGGACGGTTTGTAGCCGCCATGTGGGTGCTGGGAAGCGAACCCGAGTCCTCTGCAAGACCAATCAGTGCCCTTAACTGCTGAGCCATCTCTCCAGCCCCCACAGAGTACTTTTATACTTATATATGTCATTCAACAAGTGGACATATTCAAGCACTGCAGATCTCCCGAACCAGGTTTGGGCCATAATGATTATGATACACAAGCAATATGCATCACAACTGACTTTTAAATAAAGCTCACATTATCTCCTAACATGTCCTCTACACTATTAAGCCCATATGAACAGAATTCTCTTTCTTATAGACAAAACGCAACTCTGCACAGGTAAAAATTTCCAGCAATTAACTATGATAAAATATATAATTCTTAAGACGTATGACTAAATATTATATCTCAAAAATTTGCTCAGGAAATTTGTATTATGCTTTTATCTATATTCTTTTGTATGGCATTATTTCTTTTATTTACAGAAATTGTGGTGGTTTTCTCTTTCCTCATAATGATGCACAAACATCACTGATAGCATTTTATTTAGATTTTGGCAGGTGCTCACCAGGATTTCAGGTGTTTTACATGAAACAATCAGCACTAGGAGCAACAACAGTGTAACTAGAATGGAGGAACTAAACACAAAACCCAGGCAGGTATGATGAACCAGACACATAGAGAGGTTTATGATGGGGCCCAGAGTCACCCTCACAAGTGAAGTTATCTGATATCAACACAGATCATATGGCTCCAGAGTTCACATCATTCTCCACTGTCCTATACTCTGCCTTCAACTGTGCCCAAAGTCCTTTCTAAATGCCATTCTGTGGGAGGACTGAAGGATTGTTTAGCCATAATAGCTATTCCATCTCATTTGCAATTGGTTTCCATTTTCCAAGTAACAGTAATAAGCCTGAGATATTTGTATGACTCAGCAAACACAATAAAGAACAGAATGTGTCAGCAGAACAGAATGGAGTCTTGCTGCACTGAGTCTTGTAGAAAGCTTGATGGGGAAGGATTGTAGAATTATTTATTATTGTATTTCCATTTCATGTGCAACATGAGATGTAGTTGTAATAACATTTAGAAGATAACCCAGAGACATGATTTCTCAAAATGAGCACAGACTATTTTCTTTAACATATTTAGCATGCTGATCTCGGGGATCTATACATAGAATGTATTGTCCTTCAGAAAACATTTTATATTGTACCAAGATCACTTGCTCTCTACCTCTGATTTCAGTTTCTAATTTCTCCTCTTTCACTACATAGTTCATCCAAAGGGGTCTAATAATATAAAAATACAGCAGCAGCTTCTGATGAAGTACTTGGTTACATTCATGGGTTTGATTTGTTCAGTTAAATCACATATTCTTAGTACAGGGAAAGTGAATATAAGAGATCTATGAATCTAGGAAAATGAGGGCACAATGGGCAGAATAAGTGTCAGATGAAGCAGTTACTACAGATAGAAGTGTGCTGGATATTTCTGTGGAAATTGGAATCTTAACAATCTGTTCTCTTAAAATTCAGTGAGTGATCTTTGAAGACTGAAATCTATTTAAGATATAAAGGCTGATACCTACTACTGTGATATCACAGCAACCAGCAGAATTCTCAAACAGACCAATATGATATTCTAGGGGTATACTCCACAAATACAACCATGCCAAGGAAATATTCTACAGTAGCTGGTGTATTGAGGGTCTATTCTTTATCTAGAGAACAGACTTTCAAAAGCAGGACCCTTGTTACTCTTTTTCTTTATTGATGACTACTATGCTAAAATGTAGCATTTTAAATAAGAAGGATGACCAGGGTATACATCGAGGTCATTCTTTATAATTTTTTAAAAGTAACTTTCATGTTAGTATAGAAAGTAATGCATTTCATCACAGCGTCTTCACACATGTGACTTCGTAATTTTTGGTTTGTTCCCTTTCCCCATTGTCCTCACTTTGTGCCCTTCTGACTCCAGCTACATTACTTTTTTTCTCCCTGTTTATCCATCTCCATCTTCTCATTTCTCACAGCATGTATTCTGGTAAACTCTCTATGTAGCACCTCCCTTCAGATATCTTCTAATAATTCATTTTAAGATCCTAGAAAAGTAAGAACAATTCAATCTCAGAGCAGTAGAATGTAAAAAATCATAGCAACCTGGCAGGAAGGATGAACTGGATAAAACCTTATAAACAGTTGATAAAAGTGGTCCTTTGGGACCAGGGTAAGCATAAATGAAATTGACAACACTTTAGCGAAACTATCCATTGCAGTCTTGAGGTAGAGCCTGTATCACTTGTGTCAACAAGATAGTCTATTGGAAACAGAATTACCAACACAAGTGTACTGGGCTCCTTGAAAGAGAAATTTAGAACTGGCTATTAAATGTCCACTGCAGGTTTACCGCTGATGCAGATAATGATGAAGACGTGCTTCATGGCCTTATGGATTCATAGCCAGGATCCCAACTTCCTGGGAGACTCTGTTCTTCACATCTCTCTGAATGAAGCCTCATAAAAGGGTCAATGGGACAGAGCAACAATGTGACAGAATTTGTCCTCCTGGGCCTTACTCGGGATCCTGCTGAGCAAAAAGCATTATTTCTCATGTTCTTCCTCATCTACATTGTGACGATGGGGGGCAACCTGCTCATTGTGATGACGGTCATTGTCAGCCCCTCCTTGGACTCCCCACTGTACTTCTTCCTTGCCTATCTGTCCCTTTTGGATGCTGTGTATTCTACTGCCATCTCACCAAAATTGATGATCGACTTACTGTGTAATAGGACTACTATCTCCTTTCAAGCTTGTATGTCTCAGCTCTTTCTAGAGCACCTACTGGGTGGTGCTGAGGTCTTCCTTCTGGTTGTCATGGCCTACGATCGCTATGTGGCCATCTGTAAGCCACTGCACTATTTGACCATCATGAATCAGAGGGTTTGCATCCTCCTGTTGGTGGTATCCTGGGCTGGAGGCTTTGCACATTCTGTGGCTCAACTTCTCTTCGTTTACAACCTTCCCTTCTGTGGCCCTAATGTCATCGACCACTTCATCTGTGACATGTACCCATTGTTAGGATTAGCATGCACTGACACCTACTTCCTTGGCCTCACTGTCATTGCCAATGGTGGAGCAATCTGTATTTTAGTTTTTATTCTTCTCATAATCTCCTATGGAATCATTCTAATCTCACTCAAATCTCACAGTCAGGAAGGGAGGCACAAAGCCCTGTCTACCTGCAGCTCCCATATCACAGTGATTGTCCTCTTTTTTGTTCCATGTATTTTCATGTATGCCAGACCTGTTTCCAACTTTCCTATTGATAAATACATTACTGTTTTTTATACAGTTATCACTCCGATTTTGAATCCTTTAATATATGCCTTAAGAAATTCAGAGATGAAAAAGTCTATGGAAAATCTAGTGTGCAATGCATTGGCTACAGATAGAATAAGAATGTCTTCTCACTAAACATGCTACTTTGTAAAATAATAGGCAACAAGTCCTAACAAATGATTATAGAACCTACTCAGTGCATCTCTTTTTTTTTTCTTAACCCAAATCCATCAAAAGCGAAACAGAAAAAATAAGCATTTGACATTAGAATGAATTTAATAAACAATTTCTGAAAGATAAAGGTATAGGGCTTTGTCTTGTTAATGAAAACGCAAAACTAGGTAAACTTAGTGACTTTTAATGATTGTAGCCTCATGGACAATCTTTTTTTATCTGTATCTATTGGTTTACCCACCTATGCTATTTAGAGACCAGCTGCAAACATGGTTTCTCATGGATATCTGAAAGGCATAAAGCTTGTCTCCCTCATCCTCTCAAATAGTCCTCCTTCTGCTTTCATGATACAGATAC
>NW_008347131.1:2662057-2671231 GCF_000622305.1 Nannospalax galili
CTGGTTACATACAGGATTGATATCATATTTTAAATTTGTTTTCCTCCATGATCCTTTCTTCAGATCCAATTCTCCCACCACTTAGTCACAGTTCTCTTTTCATGTCATATATTTGTTCCAGTATCTGTGTGTTTATTTGTAATTGAATCTAGATGCTCCATAGAAAAAGAAAAATTTAATAGTTTTCTTTCTGAGTCTGTCTTTTCTTAGCATGATGTCTATAGTTCCACCTATTTTTGTTCAAGTGCCATAATTCTACATTTAAATTTTCCACATCCTAGCTTGTGTGTAGTGACAACATCTCATTCTACTATTCTTTTTGTCATTTGTTTTGAATGCCTAACAATTTTGATTTATTTTAATGAGACTAATTATCATTTATAAATATATCTTGGTGACATGTCTTGTATGACTTTGATTTATTGCTAGTAATAGCTGAACATTTCTGATATGTTCTGGAAACACTGTCTTTGTCAATTTTATGATTGACACATATTATTTCCCCATCTATGGCTTTTCTTTTCATTATTTTCAAAGTATCTTAACAAGAATATTTGTTAGTTTTGAGGTGGTACCACCGACAATTTGATTCTTTTATAAATAATAAATCTTGAACCATTAAGGGAATCTTTTTTTAACCCAAGGTCAGAAAAGTGGTCTCTAATATTTCTCTAGATGTTTAGTAGGCTTAATATTTAGGTGTATAGGCATTTAGATTGGTTTATAGTCTGAGGCTTTGGACACAATTCAGATATGAAAATGGAGCAATGTCCACTAAAAACTATCATTTTCTTATTAAATTGTTTGTGCAGGATTGAGAACACAAAGCAGTCTGTGTGTCAGTCCGCTCTTCACTGTTAGCTTTATCAATCTGAATGTATTTTTTACTTAATATACTTTCCTGTGAGGTGTATAACAGGCATTATGAGTCCATCTTTGTTCCTTTATAAAATTTTCTTACTGATTTTCAAGTTTAGCATACGAAGTAATAGAGTTCATATGAATTTCATGCATATGCATCGTTATACTTGGTTCTAATTCATACCCCACCCCCACAGCTTTCCCCAGTCCACTCAATGGCTGATCTCATTTCTTAGCGAAAGTCATACCTCCAATATGCTTTCAGATCACCTGTATTCCCTAACCCTCTCCTTTTCTGCCTTGGCCAGCAAGACAGCTCTGCAGGTAAATGTGCTTACCACAAAAGCTTTATGATCTGCGTTCCAGTCCCAACTCATGTAAAGGTCTATAGAGAGAACTAGCTCCACAAAGTTGTCCTCTGACCACCACGGGAGCTTCTTGGTGTAAGTGCTCCCACATATCATCCTACACTCCCAGACAATAATAATAATTGAAGTTTAAAAAATATGCATATGAGCTGACTTAGTGGATAACAGCACTTGCCTCCAAGATCGATGACTTGTGTTCAATCCCTGTGACCCACATAGCAGGAGAACACAGTCCCACAAGCTGACCCCCCCCACACACACACATACAAAATTTTGGTTCCACATAGAGAAGGAAACTTTAGTGTTTGGCCTTCTAAATTTGATTTATTTCACTTCTAATTCCATTTCTTTTTCTACAAATATGATTTTATTTTTATTTGTTCCTGAATGAAATTCCATCTTATGCATATACATTTTCTTTTTTACAATAAATGTTTTATCAATTGAGAATTTAACACAATGCATTTTTTACTTTTTATTGAATATTTGAGAATTTCAAACAACGCATCTTGATGATATTTAGACACTTCCTTATTGTGCCCCAATGGATGGACTTGCATTGAGGGACATTTGGGGATACAAACTTGACTAGATGTGCCTTAGCACATGTGACAAAAGTGCATGTGCTGCAGTTTCCTTATTCATTCATCTGTTTGCATTCCTAACTTGTGAACAGTGCAGTAATAAACACAGAACCTCTGCAGTATGCTGCCTTACAGACATTTAAGTATATACCTAGAAAAGGTATAACTGAATCACATGATAGCTCTATTTTAAGTTTTTCCAGAAACTTACATATTGTTTTCCATACTGGCTGCACAAGTTTACTCTCCCACCAATAGTATATAAGGATTTTATTTACCCAAATCCTCTCCAGTATTCATTCTCATTTGTTTCCTTGATGTTAACCATTCTTCCTGGGGTGAGTAGGAATCTCAAGGCAGATTTGCTTTCCACTCCCATGATGGAAAAGGATTTCGAATATTTATTTAAACATATATTGGTTGAGGCTGGAGAGTTGGATCAGAGGATAAGAGCACTGCCTGCTTTTGCAGAAGACCTAAGTTTGGTTCCCAACACCCACTGTCCATAATTCCAGTTCCAGGGTATCTGACACCCTCTTCTGACTTCTGTGGACATTGCACAAAACAAAGGTACTTATATACATGCAGGCAATACACTTACACACATAAAAATAATAAAGTATTTAAAAAATATTGACTACTTGTTTTTCTGTTTTATAAAACTATCTATTCAAGTTTATTTGTTGATTGGACATTTTTTCCACAAATTTTTTATTCTTTGACAATTTCTTGTATGTGTATAATAACTTTTGATCACTTTTGCAATCCATTACACTTTCTCATCCTGACTCCTCTCCTGACATTTCCTTCTAACAAGCTCCCTTCCTACTTTGTTGTCTTTTTTATGACTCATTGAGTTTAATTAGATTTGCATATATGAACATGGGTGGGAAGTTTTTTTTCAAGAACTGGGACAACTTATCAATGACTACATCATGAAGAAAAATCCACTTCCTTCCCCAGAAACCATTAACTGCCTATAGTCCCTAAAAGAGTGGTGAGATAGTTATAAAATATGTATACTGATATTAATCCCCTGTCAGATACATAGTTGAGAAGTTTTCTTATTCTATAGGCTGACCCTTCTCTCTACTGATGAATTCTTTTGCTGTGTGGAAACATTAATTTGATAATCTCATTTGTCAGTTTGGGGGATCTTTCCTGTTCTAATGGAGTCTTTTTGTAAAGTCTTTGCTTATGTGTATAACGCAAACCATGCTTCTGCAAATATAGATAGTTTGATTTCTCCAATTGCTATTTACATCTCTCTTATTTATTTATCTTATCTTACTGTTCTAAGTTGTAGAGAACAATATTTAATTAGACTACATGCACCCTTATTACTTTCCTCATTATAGAATAAATGCTTTAAGGTTTTCTTGTTTAAATCTGTTGTTATCTACAGGCTTGTCACATATAGCTTTTCTTGGCTTGAGATATGTTCTTGTTTTTAGTTTCTTTGGGGGATTTTATCATCAAAGGATCTTGTAATTTGTTAAAGGAGAGATAAATAAAGCTTAGGTGGTATGAAAAACTATATTGTATTAGCTTAAAAACATACTGAAAAATACATATACAGCATCTCTACATGAGTCCATGTGTATAGCAGAAGGCTATAGAATGAGAAACAGCCTGACAGGAGAAACCTCCCTTCCAGTAGTTGATCAGAGTGGTCCAAGAAACTCCTGAAATAACTATCAATAGACTGTCACAGCCCTTGATTAACTCCCAGAACTTGGACGTAAGACCTTATTGCTGAAGACAGACATATTTCAGACACAGGACTTTGAGCAATGGAGCTGGAACTGATCTTGAAGCCTCCTTTCTGAAGACTAGCTCTCATAGTTCCTGAGAATACTATTCAGGCTTCTAAGGGAGAAAATCAATCAATGGTCCAACCCCAGTGTTTAAGCCTAACAGCCACAACAATGAAGAGCACAGCAAACAACAGTGCACTAGTGGCATTTTTATCTTGGGGTGGGGGATAATCAACAGCTAAATAATTGGACTTAAAGCCCTCTAAATTTGAGGGAACTTGTGTATGGCACTGTAAACATAGCCAAATACACACGGCTGCAGAGGTCATAGATCTATAGGAAACCCTTCCTCTCTCACATCCCTAGACAAATGTAATTTCTTACTGTATACTAAATATGGGTCTTTATATTTACAGATAAGTACACCATTCATCAAAGAAATTTCTGTTTTTATCAATAGATGGAGACTATTACAGAGTTCTACAACTGGCCACATGCAGAGAATTAGTGTCTTTGTGATGTCCAGACCTAAATGACACGTCTACAATGGAACCTCTATATCTAAGGCTTACAGAACATAGCAAAACAGTGGGTAGACAGGATACTTATACATCTCTCAACTCTGACCAGTGAAGCTTCTTCATGCAAAGCATAAAGAATATCACAACTAGCAAAAGTGTAGAGAATGAGACTGCAGAGTGCATGTCCCTGGATAGGACTCAGGACTCCTGTATTAAATCTCACCCACCCATGACTCAGGGACGATTGCAGAAGAGGTGTTTGCAAAGTTTTTCAGACCAGGGTTGGTGCATGATCATGAGGAAACAGAGTGTCATATGAACTTGCAGCAATGATGGCATCATGCACAATATCCATACAAATTCGATCAGACAGAAACCCAGACTCAAACTGGAGAAATGTTCAAGAGACACCATCATAGCCAATAAACTATTAGCAGGAGATTACTGCTTGGTGAGAGAGTTGATCTTCTTTAAGGGAGTGACTCTGAATAGGCTGACTATACTCAAATTGATGAGCGCACAAAGAGGGACATCTGGTTACACAAACTTGACTCCACAGGCTTTAACATATATGACAGAATGCATGAAATCCATTGGGGGGTATGTAGTGTGCGGATGGAGGAGGGAATCTAAATGTGATTAAGATCTATTGTATAAAATGCACTGGGACTGGAGCGATGTCTCAGTGGCTAAGAGCACTGGTTGCTCTTGCAGAAGACCTGGGTTGGAATCCTAACACCCATATGGCAGCTAATAATCATCTGTAACTCCAGTTCCAGGGGATCTGACACCTACTTCTGACCTCCACAGGCACTGCATGACACAGGTGCACTTACATCCATGAAGACATAATACTCATACACATAAAAAAGTTAAAGTTTTAAAAAAATACTTAATAATTCACTTAAAATATACATTGAAGAAAAAAATGCAATAGGGTAACAATAGAGAACAACAAGAAGAAAATAACCTTGTTCTTCCTTTTCAGAAAATAGTTAATAGTGTTCATAGATTTTTTTTTTTACTAATAAAGTAAGATAGTTGCTGGCTACAGTTTTTAGTCACATTATCTCAATAAATGGTACAGTTGCTCTTCCTCTTATAGTCTACTGACCCTTTTCTTATTCTCAACTAGTTCTGTTCCCACATGCATGAATATTTTTATGTGTGAAAGCCTGAGCAGGTGGCCCACCTGCCATGTTTTCATGATTGCAGTGGCCTAGTCCTGTCCAGAAGAGAGAACTTACAGTACTCATACCCTCTCTTTAATTTTTGCAGTGTTTCCACTGAGTCTTCTATAATGTTCCCTGGACTTTGCAGTGGTTAATATATGTATCCTATTTAGGGTTGAGCGCTCAGTTTGCCCTTATTCTCAGGACTTCCATGAGGCATTAGTCTGTGCTTTGAAGACGACCTCCTGCTAAAAGAAACTTCTCTAAGGCTGAGAGTTGCACCAGTTTATGTATACAAGAATCTAGTTTTGGTGGGTAACCAAGAACTTTGGTAATATCCTCTTATTTTGGAAGTCTTTGTGTACTCCCTGGACAACAATCCACAGGGAAGTACTGAAGAATGGATTTAGTTCTTCTATTGAGGAGCAGTAGTCAAACCATTCACACTCAAATCATAAAACATGTCCTCACAATTGACCACAATAAACAGGATTTGAAAAATAAGACTCTAAGGGTTATATGATCATATTCCTAGATGAATCCTTATCCCTGATACTGGATATGAACACTCTATCTAAAGTTTTCCCTAAAGTATGGGGATATTTAAAACAAAGTACAAGTTGCCTACTGAATAAAACTTTTTTGTCCTACCTAAAATTCCAATAATGAATGTCTTCATATTTATATACACGTATATACCATTATATGCATAAATAATGTAAAATGCTGCTAGAAGTACAGCAGAAGAATTTAAGAAAAATATGTCTGAATGAAAAACAAAAAAAGAAAGAAAGGAAAGGAAAAGAGTAAATGAGAAAAACTGAAACACTGGATTGTCTGTTTTCTGGTTCCTTGGAAATTGGAGGGTACCAGTTATATGTGCAGTGAGGGATGTCAGATGAATTCATAGACTCTTGTGTGGCCTATGGTTTATACTGTAACAAGTGTCTGATGTCTGCCAAAGCTTTTTTCACTTCAATAGCTTCCATCTGTGCATGTCAGGAACTCTGATGGGCACACTTTGTACTGGGCAAATTCTCTCATGCTTATCAGGTACTACAGATTGTCCCCCCTGAGGTGACTGATGCTTTAGGTGAGGGATGTCCCCCCCCAGTGTGTTAGGAGAGTGGACTTCAACTACATTATTGACATGTTTATAGGCAAATGACTCTGCTTAACATTTTCAAAACTTCTTAAATATTTTAATTTTTTTGAAAAATTCATGCCTGAATATATTGTATTTACAATTTTCCAAGCTTCCTCTCCACATTTCAATACCTCCCATGAACTTGCACTTTGTCTCTAATTCAGAACCTCCTTTTCTATGATTATTATTGTTAGATATATACATATTGCATATTAACATATAAAATTTACTGAATTAATTTAGTGTTGGTCATATGTCTATGTGCTTAGACTGATAACCTACCAGTGGGTTTGTTCCTTGAGAAAACTGATCCTCCCTCCCTCAACAGCCATTGACTGCCTAGAGATCATCATTTAGGGATGAGGCCTTGTGAAATTTCTTCCATCCATATTGGCATGATGACTGGTGTGGTCATTATGTAGAACTTATTTAGGCAACCCTATTGTTGAGGCTGTAGTGATGCAGCTATGGTTATCAAGGAGACTGCTGAAGAGTCATAATTCTTGGACCCTATGGCAGTAATGGCAGACATGTAACTCTACAGGTATATCCATCCTTCGACTGCAGGCTCAGCATTTTCCAACTTCAGGATCATTCTTAGTTGATGAGATCTACCCAGAGTCACTGAGCATGGGCTGTCTTTTTTAATCTACCTCTCTGCTTGGGGCCAACCTCCTGCTGCCTTCACCTTTCAGTTTCCTATGCTCACTCCATTCTGTTTTCTAAAACTGCTTCCCTGAATGAACCTGGCCATTATGCAATAAGTTGTATAGAATGACCTAATTGGTCTCCTCTCCATTGCTCTCTCATCTGCTGGAGGAATCACCATCTCACCAAAACCTGCAATTATATGTTAGGCTTATGAGGAGTGTGGGTTTGTTATCAGGGTATAAGTATCAGTCTCTTTTCTGTAGGGTTTTACTGACTAATCTTTTGAGAAGTTTTCTGCTTCTCACCCTAGCAGGGGACCACAGTTGGATTTCTTTGACGTAGCTTTCTCCTATTGGTGGGTCACTTTATCCTTTTTATTCCACCATTATTTGATTTATTCTTTTATTAAGTATGTGTGTATATATATGCATGTGTATGATATGTGTGTATGAATGTGCAGGTACAGGCATGCTACACTGCATGCGTGGAGGTCAGAGATAGACTCAGTTGTTGTTCCACATCTTCAACTTTTTTGTTCATCTCTGTATATTCCAGGGTAGCTGATCCACAAGCTTCCAAGTATTCTCCTCCCTGTGCCTTCCATCTCACTGCAGGAGCCCTGGGGTTACAAACACACACTACCATGTTTGGCTTTTTCTAGGTTCTGGGGGTCTTAATGTAGGTGCTCACAGTTGCATGACAAGTGTTTTATCCATTGAACCATCTTCCATCCTATATTTTTCTGGTATCTGTCACTACTTTGTCAATTTCTGTAGCTATTTATCTCTAAAGGATAGAGCCAATTTTTTTTTCCAGACATGAAACTGATTTATTTAATAAATAAAATCTACTAGCTTCACTTCATAGTTATATGGCCACGCATGGTGGTATATGCCTGTAATCGCAGCACTCAGGAGGCAAAGTCAGGAGGATTGCCATGAATTTAAGGACATCTTGGGATATATAGTGAGTTCCAGGTCAGCCAGAGATGCATAGCAAGACCCTATTTCAATAAAACAAAACAAAAAACTACTAGTTATATACAATATAGTTCAACATTTTCTATTTGTACCCAATCAAGCTGATCCAATATATGAAATTATATAAGAAGATTTTTAAAATACATGACCTCCTGAAGGATGGTTTGGGGTTTCATAATTGTTCAATTGTTTAATTTAAAACAAACTACACAACAAAGTATTTTCGTAGCAAACAATATGTCTCCACCCAGTGGAAATGAGATATTTTCTAGAGCCAATTTTTTAAAGAAGAATCCTCTTTATTCCTTTTCATAAAAACTACTGGATAATGTTTGGATTTGGCTTTGATGGGTAGCTAGGGTCTGACAATAGCTTTTTTAAAAAATTAATTAATTAATTTATTTTTATACCCACTTCCTAGGTAGCATCCTTCCATAGCCTCCCTCCCCCCACTATAGCCCTTATACTCTGATATCCCTGCTACTGTCTGCTGTGTTGTCGGCACCCCCAGCCATTCCCTACTACTTGCCCTTCTGGTGAATCTAGTCAGCCTATCTAGAGGTCTTTGTTTTAGGAGGGTCAGCTGTTCCTCATCTAGCAGTAATCAGTTGTCAATATTCCTTTGGATAAGATTGGGGTCTGCAGTTCATTTTCCCAGTTCTATGCTGGGTTACTATCTGGGGGCACCTTAAGTGGGAAAATCATGATGGAGGGGTGAGACAATGAGAGGGATAAACAATGTCCAGCTAGTTTTGAAAAACAGAGGGAACCATATTACTCCTACACCCTACAGACAAACTATACATAGCAGATCAAGAAATATATGTCTAGGTAAAGTTTATCTAAGAACAACTGTTCTTTGCTCAAGATTTATCTATATGACACACAGTAATTAAAAATACCAGACTGGTGGAACTAACCTTCCTGGGTGTTTAACAGACATACTTTGAGGCCAATAATAATTTGGACATAAAGGGCACTTTTTGCTCCTTGCCCTCCTAGGTCGACTAGGTCCAGGGGACTATGAGCATCTCTCAAAATGTCCTGTAATTGTGGGGAGTCACCTGTCCTCTTGATCAAAGCGGCCTAGGAGACCCCACCAGATGGACTTGAACCAGTGTCCAGTCTACAAA
>NW_008347131.1:2671299-2697056 GCF_000622305.1 Nannospalax galili
GGGCTCCTCCCAAGCCCATGTGACCCCTGAGGAACAGATCCTCAAACGACCTTAAGAGTAAAAATAAATCAGTTTATCTGGACCAACTATATGGCCTTAAACACCCACAAGGAAAGTATAACCAAAGATTAAAGGGGCCAATATAATTTCATAGGATAAATCCAATTTTTGCTTATTCTTATTTTTCCTTCAATAATTCACATGGAACCAATGTCTAGTGAATCATCTTAACTGGAAATCTCAAAATTACTTTGTTAGTATTCTAGCATTTGGTCTTTCCAAACAAATTTTGATTTAGGTCATCAAGTCCTACCCAAAAAAAATCTCAGGTGAATGCTGTCAATAATTTCATCGAAACTGCAGAGAATTTTGAGATTTTATGATCTTTATAATAATCAATACTCCAATTCATGTCCATACATGTCATACATTTAGATTTTCATTGATTAATTTAATTAGGATTCTATATTTCAGCTCCAAATTACCTGTATTTCCTACAGTACACATTTCCTGGCCTTTAATTCTAGGAAGTTTTACTGATTCAATTTCATTACTTATTATGATGTGTTTTTGACTTGTGTTTTTCTTCATGGTGTTATAATGTCTCGATGGTTGTGATTCTATTACCTTTTTAAAAATGTCATATTGTATTTATAGTGTCCATTTATTTTTACTGATATTTTGCCATTTTTATACAATATAATTCAATGATATTTCGATCCCTTCCATATCCACACCTCCCCTTACTGCCTCCCACCCAATTTAATGTTCATTTCTTTAAAGTCCTACAATTTGTTGATATAAGACTGTTCATATTGAAATGAAACAAATCAGTTAAGGGAATGAAGATCATTAAAGTTCCACCTCAAACAAATATAAGTATTGATCAAAGTCTCCTATTAATTTCTGGTAGTATACTTTCAGTATTTCTAGGAATTAGAATATCAACCAACAGACTGCAGTTCCAAACTCTCTGCCTATGTGCCTCAGATCTTCTTGGACACAATGTAATTCTCAGTCAAAGCAAGGCTGTGCTTTGGGGAAAGTGACAGGAAACTACTCCCTTTTCCCAACATACAAGACAGTTTCCTTTATAGATTGCTCAAGGGAAGGATCTAGTTCAAGAAAGATTTCTTGAATTGGGTTTGATCCAAGTGTTCTAACAAATTAATTTATAATCTACTTTCCTTGTCTCTCATTGGAAATGGTGATAGAGTCATCTACACACATAAAAGGAAGCATGATTCTCCTCTTAGAATTACCCTAGAGATTCTGAATACAATTATGTCCAAGCTGGAAATCTTGATATTTAGTCCAGAAGATATCAAGTACTTTTGTGAAGATCACTGCTTATAGAATATCCAGGGATGTCTTCATTTACTAAGGTGAGAATGTAAAGAAAAAAGATTTGCTCTATATCAGAAGAGGCTTTAGGAAATCTATTTGAGTACTGATGAAGAGTTCTTATTGTACTTAAGAGAAATCTCAATTATTGGTTGTTGCATGATGTTAAATCTTAGTTTTCCCTTATTATGCAAAAAGTTTAATAGCTGGGTGCATCAATGTTATTACAAATCTTAAAGCAATGTCCTTTCATGCTTCATCATGATGGGACAAAAGGAGAAAATGCAAACACCTGCCTATGGTGTTTGCTGTTTTATTTGTTCCATCCAGAATGGGTCTGGACAAGTTAATTTTTACCAATTGGTCAATCTTTACATAGTTCTGCAATAATAGTATCTTTGTATTTGTATGAAGATAATTTCACAATAGGTAAGAACATTCAACTATTTTTGTACAATAAGCCCTGACATTATATTTACAGTTCTTTTTCTTGAAAAATGTGTTTGTATCTTTATACACACAGTCATCACCCTGAAAAACAGGAAATTATTTCTAGGCCAAAGTCGAACTCAAGATGTCAACCCTTAAAACACTGGACTAGGGGTGGTAAGCAAATATTCTTATGATATACTGAAATAGAGCCAATGTCTTATAAGCTATTGGAAGTATGTGAATGGAGAAAACTGAGGTGACAAACACAGAGGTTAAAGCATCAACTCAGACTCTGAAGCTCTGAATTCTCCAGAGTACAGATGCCATCTATACACAGTATGCTTGTGTTTAGTGCTGCAACGTGATTAATCTTCACTCACTGCATTTTCAAATAATGACAGTTATATGTACAACTGTAAAAAGATTTCTTACTTTATGTGTGTTGTATTTGACATACGATAATATTTTTATCACATTTAGATCCCTTCCTCAATTTTCACCACTTTACTCCCCACAGTTAATTTCATGTACTCTATTATGTCTATATCTAAATCTCTATATCTATTTTTATGCCTATAGAGTCTTGATATAGATTTTATGTGTGAATCTTAAAGTTATCCAAGTATATAGCTCTTAGGATAGATATAGCAAACCATATAAGAAACGAGTGTCTTATTTGCAGGCACCCAGATTCAGAAAATTGTTGTGTGAAAGTTCTACCATGTTTCCTAAAACTCTGTCATTTTTTTTCTCAAAAATTAAAAATAGCTAATGTTAAACGTATAATCATACTTTGCTACTGTCTCTATACTATGCAATCATTGAAAGCTGAAACTGTACAGCATACCAAATAGTTTAGTAACACCATTTTACTATAGTATAGGAAAAACTAAGCAGGGCAAGTATCTGCTTAATCATGATGAAATACAGTGCTGATAGTTACTTATGAAATATAATACTTATAGGTAATGAAGTGAAGACATCAAACATGGTACGAAATAAGACATAAAAGTACAATTAAATGCAGAATGGTTGTGCTCATGTCATTTTTCAGGTGTGCCCTTATCTTTCTCAAGTGCAGTTCTCCTGAATCCGATGTTGGCAGCAATGGTATTGGTATTCACAGAAGGAGTATATTGGCTGGTTTCTAAAGAAGCCCTACAACCTCTGTTCACATGTCCTACTCCATTGTTAAATTCATGAGAACTGAATCATCCAGCATACTCTAGGCAAGATGCACTCCCCACAGGTAATTATTGCCAGCGCTTATAAATGATATAGTAGATAATTCCTAAAGCATAAAATTTAGTCTTACATACCAAAAAAATTTTGATGAGTTACAAGGTGCAGACTTACTTATATCCTAGTCCATTGCAATAATTCTTGTTTCATGAAGAAGGATCTTGATAGTTTAGTTTCTTTGGTCATAGAAAAACACTTGAAATCATTAAACAGATGCCATGTTTAGACTTTCCAGTTGCTGAACAATGTTTGATGCATTCCTCATGTAACAACAGTAACAATTATAGCAAAATAATCAGATAAAGTGTGTGCTAAGTGTATTCTGCTGGTGGAAACAATGAAGTGGAACCATAGGGATGTTTAGTATATTGTCAAGGTAAAAAAATAAGTGAATAAGTTTCATGTCATGACACATACACATGATATGGCTCTATAATCCACGTTATTCAGCACTACTTTATGTTCACTATCTCTGAGAATTTCCTGGGTCTTTTCTGTGTATATTTTTATTGAGTTTTTGCACATTTCATATAATAGATCTTAATCTCCTTCCCCCTTCCACACTTCCCTATGGCCCTGCCCACCAGATTTCATGTATTCTGTCATGTATGTTAAGGCCTATCCAGTCAAGCATTTGTACTCATTTGTCCCTCAGTGCAAGCTAATTTACTGGGGTCTAGTAAGCCTATTTAGAGTCACTCCCATAATGAAGATCAACTCTCCCTCACTCAGGAGTAATCAATTACCAATACTTCCTGGGCCAAAGTTGCCCATTTCCACAGTTCTTTGCTGATATTTTGTCTGACTGAGACAGCATTGGTCTTGTGCATGCTGTCATCATTGCTTCAAGTTCATATGATCATGATCCCAGAGGCCTGAAAGCCTCTATTTCCTTATGTTCATGTACTGATCCCTTCTTCTTCAATGGCCCCTGAACCGGGGTGGGTAAGAGTTTATATAGGAGTCCTGTACGCAGACACACTCTGCAGTTTCTTATTGTCTATAACTTAGCCAGTTGTGACCTTCTGTGTGTATTGCACTCTGTTGTATGAGGAAGTTTCGCTGGTGTGAGTTGAGGGATGTATTAGCATTTTCTCTACCCTTTTATGTTCCATGAGACTGGATCTTATCTAGATATCCGTTAAATGAGAAAACTGGAGACGTAATTTGTTCTTAGTACTTGTCACATCCCATTTTCCAATGGTTAGCATTTTCTAACACTAATAAACTTTGAAAACTCATACCAGGCCATGCAAACGTGAAAAAATAAAAATGATTGTCATCAGAATTGAAAGAGGCAGTTCTGTAGAAATGCTGTTGTAGATAGCTTTGCTTTTCTGATTTGAAAATTAACACAGACTTTAAATTAAGTTTAGAAAATGACCATATCGATGCTGTCTTCTATCTACTATGGACTTTCCCTTTAGTGTGCTACTATTGGAGATCTGAACAGCAATCTCTTGACTCTCAATCAGGGCACATTGTCTATTAAACCAGTATCAACTCCCCTCTGTCTCACATGTCAGCTTCTATTGGCCCATGTTTTCCTACCTCCTTTATCCCAATGGTTTTAAAAATACACTAGTGGGCATGGTTTTGATCAAAATGCCTTATATGTAGGTAAGAAATTCTCAATAAATCATTTATATTAAAAAAAACCATATATGACAGAATGCATGAAATTGTGTGGGTGGACTATGGGGTAGTGCAGATAGGGGGTGTCTAAATATGATGAAGATGTATTATATGAAATGCACAAAAATTCACTAAAAATATACATTAAAAAATACATGAGCTGCAAATGGTTGGTGATAGTAATGCGCTATAACAGTTGGATTTGAATATACTTTCTCAAAATTAGTATGGTGGACACAAATGTGTCGTGATTTTGGCATAGGCAAGAGCTATAGGTTCTGAAAAACTTGAAAATCAGTCAGATGACATAGTTTCTCCAGATAGCATGTGATAAATAGAATTTTTAATTATTTGATCCAGTTTAAAGTGAAGTTGCTTAAAATTTAACGTGAGATCTATAAAGATCAAAAGTCTTGAGATATGTAAAGCAAACACTGGTAATGCGTTATCATAATTGTGGACTCAATGGCATTTTGGAGTAGAGCAGTTTTGAGAGTTACATTCTATTGTAAAGGTATTTCCAACCAAATGCAACTAACTTCAAGGAATGTATGCTAATTGATATACTTGGGGTTTATTACCACCCTAGAGATAAGATTCTTACAAGTAGCAACTGCTTCTTATTTGGCATTGCTGTTGCCTATGCCCAAAGTAACATTTTAAACAAGTCTAAGAGTATCAACAACTGTTATGTAATTTTCTGTTTTTTGTGTATAGAGATCCATTGCGATCTTGAGAAAGAACCTATTACTTATAGGCTTAATAAAGTCATCAGTGGGAAGAACATTATCATCTGAAGGTCTATGGAGTTCCATGGGAGGAGAACTTGCAAGATGTTTACTAAATGTTTACTCAAGTTTCGCCACTGTGGAATATAAGGATGAAGATATTCTCCATCTCAAAAATGACTCATAGACATGTTCACAGTTCATGGCTATACCTGTTTGTTTGAGCTCTTGCCTCTGAAACAAGACATAAATAAAAGAGTAAATGGGACAGAGCAACAATGTCACAGAATTTGTCCTCCTGGGTCTTACTCAGGATTCTTCTGGGCAAAAAGCATTATCTGTCATGTTTTCACTCATGTATATTGTGACAGTTGTAGGCAACTTGACAATTGTAGTGACAGTGATTGCCAGTCCCTTCTTGGGCTCCGCAATGTACTTTTTCTTTGCCTGTCTGTCACTCATAGATGCTGTTTATTCAACTGCCATCTTGCCCAAATTGGTTGTGGATTTAATGTGCAACCAAAAGACAATTTCATTCTCAGCTTGCATGGGCCAGCTCTTCCTAGAGCACTTTTTTGGTGGTGTTGAGGTCTTTGTTCTGGTGGCAATGGCCTATGATCGGTACGTAGCCATCTGTAAGCCACTCTATTATTTGACCACCATGAATCAGCAGGTTTGTGTGCTTCTGTTAGTGGTGTCCTGTACCGGAGGGTTTGCCCACTCTCTGGTTCAAGTTCTGTTTGTTTACAACCTTCCTTTCTGTGGGCCCAATGTCATTGACCATTTCATCTGTGACATGTACCCATTGTTGGGACTGGCATGCACCGATACTTATTTCCTTGGCCTCACTGTCATTGCCAACAGTGGGGCAATCTGTATAGTGGTCTTTAGCCTTCTCCTAGTTTCCTATGGAATAATTCTGAACTCTCTTAGGAGTCACAGTCAGGAGGGGAGACGCAAAGCCCTGTCCACCTGCAGCTCCCACATCACGGTGGTTGTCCTTTTTTTTGTTCCCTGTATTTTCATGTATGTCAGACCTGTCTCCAATTTCCCTATTGATAAATCCCTGACTGTAGTTTATACAGTCATCACTCCCATGTTGAATCCTTTAATATACACATTGAGGAATTCAGAGATGAAAAATTCTATGAAAAAACTTTGGTGTGAAAAGTTAACTAGGGACAGAAGACAAATGTTTCCTTGTTGACTATGTACCAAATGTTAAAGCATCAAACAAGCAGTAATTCTAACAAAGGATTGTATAGTCTAGACAGTGGATTTTCTGGGCATGCTCTCTTTTATGCAAACTATCAAAACTGAAATTAATTTTCTTTTGAGATTAAAATGAATAAATTGCAGAATTTCTGGAAGATGAACAAATGTTACAATGTTTTTACACTATACATAAAGATAGAATTAAATTCAGCTTATAACTTTTTTTAAAGTTCCCTTTGAAATAGGACTCAGAAGAAAGTGGTTTATTTTCAAAGCAGTTAATTCAACAGCAATGTTAACTTTACCTGCTATCATGAGAAAAGTGTACAGGGCATATTTTATACTGAACACTCTTTTAAGTTTACTTTTTTGCCTTGGATCACCATCTACCATGCATTTCTAGTTCTGGATATAACAGATTATATTGTGATTGGCTAATGACATGATCAGTAAATGGTTTTGAAATGTGAAAACTCACCTATGATTTGTAGCTGGTTGTTTTGGAAACAAAAAAATGTGTATATTTAAGGAATGTAATCGTTCTATATATTGATAAAAATTAATAACATGAAGCAAATTTAAATATCCACAGTGCCATTTAAAATGTTGTTATAAGAGCCACTATAGCATATTGTTTATTGTTAATGTTGTGTATAGTATATTTACCAGCTATATTCAGAATATCCGTTAATGGAAGGATATTGTGGATGAAACTGTACAGAATGAGCAAGGCTAAAGATCAAGCATACAGAAGTTTACTGTTCCAGCAGAAAAATGAATCTTAGGACTTTTATTTTCTAAAGTGTTATATTATAATTTTCTGTATAGCTAATAAATATGTAAGTTTTGTAAATTATTATTTATATAGAAAAAATAAGTTCTTTTGTTTACCTACCTGTTGCCACTCTTTCCCTCTCCCTTCCTATTAATCATACTGAAATTAGTTCAAGTCCAAATGCTTACTATCTTAGAATGTGTGATTTAAATTTTCTTATTATTTTTATTAAAAGTATGCAATTTATGAATGTTTTCAATCCACCATATTTATTTTCTAGGATTTGACTGTGTTGTTGGATGTCAGTTTATCATTCTGTTGTGGATAATTGCCCGTGTGATGCACCACAGTTGGTGTTACTCACATTTGTCACCCACACTTGATATCCCGTTTTCCTTTTTATTCATTCTGCTTGGAGGCTTTCTCTTGTTTTTGCAAGAGTGACTCCCACCAGTAGCAAATTAGAGTTTCATTGTTCAGTAGATGTATCAACATGTAATACTGTCAGTGGTTTGATGCTTTTGTGAATGCCATGTTTAGAGGAATTAATTTACTTTATTGTTATTGAAATTGAGCATAGTTTCCCACGTACCTAAGTCCGGCATAGACTTTTTAATATTTCCAATGAGTTTTTGTCTTATTTTTCTATACTTGTTTTTCCATTACCATTAAATTAGCAAAGCTCTAAGTATCCTATGTATTAATTCTTCATTTTTATTACCATCACACAGTCTTGTCTATTCCTTTTTACACCATTACATTTGATGGATCTTAAATCTCCTCCTTTTTTTGTGAGACCAAGGTTCCCTGCAGCTCCAGCCTGCCTGGAACTTACTATATGGACCAGAATGGCTTTGATCTCACAGAGATCAATGGTGTGTGCCACCATACCTGGATCCTTGACTTTTAAAATTATGATTTGTCATCTGTAGATGTAGCACAATAAAATGAAATTTATTCTTTGACAATTTCATATCTGTATACAACACATTCTGGTTATTCTCACCCTATCTTCTCTATGTCTGTCCTTTCCACAGCTGCTCATCCTTATCCCTACAAGCCCCTTTTACATGTTCATGTCTTTTTGTTTTGTTTTTTGACCCACTGAGTTTAACCAAGGTCATATATATGAACATGGGTGTGGAATTACTTATTTGAGCATTGTAGACTCACCAGTGAGTACACAAGTAAAGAAAATAACTCCTTTCCCTCAATATCTATCAGTATCAAATAGTTCCCCAAGAGTGCTTGGGTTCCATGAGTACCTCTGCCATTCCTGACTCAATGCGGACAAATACAGTGTTGTATAAGCCCACTGCAGGCAACCATAGCTTTGTGAGTCCATGACTTCAATGGCCATGTCACAATCCTCCTATTATAATCAAACTCATATTATTTCTATCCCTCTTCTGTGATGGTCCCTGAAACTCAGGGTAATAAAGACATCATTTTAAAGACTGCACTCTGAATAGGCATGTGTTCTCAGCATCTTGAGTAGCCATGAGTACCTGTATTCACCACCATTCAATGCAGAAAATGTATCTTTGATCATGGTTGAGAGCCACATTTTATATGTGTATAAACATAAATATTTAGAAGGCAGCTTGACACAATATCCTTTTAACAAATCAATAGCAGTAGATTACTCCCTAGGGTCCTTAGACTTGTGTTTAAGTTCTCTCCTTTGAAATGGGCCTCAAATCCAATCAGAGAGCAGTTGGCTACCTATGTGACAGTAATGCCACTACTGTGTTTTAGTTCTCTCCTTTGAAGCAGGTCTCAAATCCAATCAGAGAGGATTGGTATGATAGTATGTAGGTCATGACTGGAGAGGGCTGCTGAAAACTTTTCTTCTTTACCAGCCTGCATAGCACCTTCTGGTACTACAAATGCTAGCTAGCTGGGATAGAGGTTATAGTTCAGTTCCAGCTTGATCTATCTCCTATAACCGAGGTTGGTGGTTTCTACCACAGGAGGAGCTTATCATCTGCTTCTGGTTGACAACCAAGAGGAACAACAATAACCTGTATGGTTTGGGTTGTTTCTGGGGCCTTTTTGACCTTAAGCTCACAGGGAGGTACCTGTAAACACTGGGATTTTCATTTGATCACCCAAGACTTCTGTGATTGGCATTAATGATGCATGTAGGGTACCTAAGTGTTGACTGGCCCATTCTTGTGACAATCCAGTACAGGCAGCCACAGTTGTTGTGAATTAATGATTATTTCTGTGTTTTTCCCAGAAGATAGTTTTGCACAGCCCTTCTCCATATTTTCTGGCTCTTAAGTTCTTTCTGCCTTCTCTTCCACAATATTCACTGAACCTTATTGGGGATGGTATTAATATCTTCTTTAGGGATGAGAAATCAACCTTCACCTATTCACAGGACCTTGAACAGCCATTTATTTCTGTATTCATTGTCATTCCTTGGGAAGATGGGTTCCTCTGATTAAGGATCAGAGTAGCATTTTTGTATAATAAACACCTATTTAGAAGGCAATTTGACATTACCTAAGTTTAGTTAAATAACAGTAGTTAGTTTGCCTCTAGAGCCTACGATTTCCCCAGTCACTGGCTTTTGATAGGGTTTAAAACACCAGATATAGATTCCTTCTTGTGGACTGGGTTTCTAATCTAATCATAGAGTAGTTGGTTGCCTCCATTATAGTAATATCACTATTACACAAGTATGCACATCTATCCTCCCTAGTTAGTGTTGTTTATTGCAGGATTAACAGGTGAGAAAAAACACTGTTGTCTTTTCTTTCTCAGTAGCCAGCATAACAGCTTCCAACATTATAAAAGCCAGCAGAGAGGGAGACTGTAATTCAGTTACAGCTTGACTTCTTTGTATCCTGCCATCAAAGGGTGTGGTGTCTTCAGCAATAGGGTCTTAGCCTCTAATTCTGATGGGTAATAGAGAAGAATAGAATGAGTCTATATTATTTTGGGAGCATCTGGGGCCTTCCTGGTCAACAACTCATGAGTTCTCATGAGTTTTTATCCTTTTTGTTTAGTAACATGTGATTTTAGGAAAAGGATTGTCCAGCCTTGCATGGTATCTCCCTTCAAATTCTTATTTGTGAAAAAAAATGTATATATTTTATTTGGGTTATGAGATAGTATATTTTCACATGAACTTTCCATAGATCTTTCAATTTGGTTAAACCTTCTCATTCTCTTTCTTCCACTGTACCCCCACGTGCCCCCTGAATAAATGTATACATCCCCTAGTTTTTCCCCTGTCTATGATCTCATGTTTTACTAAGCACCCTATTTTAAAGCAACTCCCATATAGCCTCTTCTAAATCGTCCAGATTCTAGAAGTAATCTAGTTCGAACATACATAATTAGAAGCTAAAAGCTAGGATCCACATATGAGAGAGAAAATGCAATACTTATTTCTGTGCCTGGGTTACCTCATGCAGTATAATTTTCCAGTTCCATAGTTTATCTGAAAATTCTGTAATTCATTTATATTTATAGATGACTAAAATTCTACTGAGCATATGCACCACATATTTTATTAACCATTCTTTGGATCATGGACATTTATGCTGATTCAGTTCTTGGCTATTGTTAATAGAGCTTCAGTAAGCATGGAAGAGTAATGTTCTCTTTTTAGCATACAGAGTCCTTGAGATATCTTCCCAGAAGTGGTAAAGCTGGGTCATATGGTAGTTGTATTTATGAAGTTCTGAAGAATTGTCACACTGATTTCCAAACGCTCTTCTTCAGTGTACATTCCCATTACAGTGAATAAGCTTTTCACTTTCTATGGTTCTTTGACAGCATTTCTTGTCATGTGATTTCTTGAAGTGTCTTCTGACTACTACTAGGGTGAAATAGAATCTCAAAGTATTTTCAATTTACATTTATCTGTTGGCTAAAGATTTTGAAGATTTTGGAAAATGTTGGCTAGCTGTATGTATTTCCTATTTGTTAATGTTTTTAAAAAATATTTATTATTTATTTTTGTGTATGAGTGTTTTGCTTGCATGTATTAAAGTTTACCTTTGTTGTGCAACATCAGTGGAGGCTAGAAGAGAACATCAGATATCCTGGAACTGGAGTTCCAGTTGATTGTTAGCCACCATGTAGGTGCTGGGTACTGAACCAAGGACCTCTGCAAGAGTAACCAGGGCTCTTGCCCACAGAGTAATCTCCCCACTCTGTTCCGTGCTCTACTCCAATTTTCATTGGTCTACTTTATGTTTAAGTTTTTTAGTTTTTATATATTCTAGATATTATTTACCTGTAGTGGTATAATTGGCATAGATTTTTCCCCTAATCTCTAGACTACCTGTTCAATCACATGGCTATTTTTTTGTGTGTGTACTGAAGCTTTTCAATTCCATATGATTTGTTATATCTGTTGATTGTTGACTGTCTTTCTTGAGAAACTGATTTCTTATTTAGAAAGTCCCTTCCAATGTTGAAATGCACTCCTTCCTTTTTTCTCTAGTATTTCCAGAGTTTCACATCTTATATTGATGTTGTTGCTTCATTTTGAGTCATTTTTTTGTGGAGGAGGAGAGAAGGGTCTAGCCTCACTATTCCATGTGTAGATATCGAGTTTCCCAGCACCATTTGTTTAAGAACCTACCTCCTCTAATATATATTTTTGGCAACTATGTCAAAAATTATGTGACTGTGGAAAGGAACTTTCTGCCTGCATGTATATCATTTTAATATTTTCAATGTTTTCTTTTATTAATTTAGATGTTTTTGAGAATTTCAAACATGAGTACTGTTTAAACCTTCCCCCTCCTATTTGTCCCACGTTCCCCCCAATTCCTTTCAAATTCTTGGTCTCTTTTTAAATTATTATTGTTATATATACATATATGTGCATACACACATATATGTTTATAAAACCTACACATTCCATTTATTGTTGCTTATATGTACATGTCTTTAAGAATGATCATTTGGGATTGGATAGTCTATTAAGAAGATAATCCTTGGAGAAAACTGATTTCACCTCTCTCAGTAGCCATTGATTTCCTGTAGCTCATTATCTAGGGGTGGGACCTAGTGAAATTTCCCACCTTCACATTGGTATGCCAACTGGTGTGGGTACTATGAAGGTCATGGTTAAGCAATTTTATTGTTGAAATTCTGTGGAAACAGCTTCCCTATCTTGTCTAGAATAAACTATCTAGCAACATGTATCTTGGTCCTCTGGCTCTTACAATTTTTCTGCCCCCTCTTCCACAATGTCCTCTGAGTTTTAGGTGTAGATACTCCACTGCAGATCTATCAACAAGGACTTGACACTCTTCAGTCATTTATGCCCTCATTTTGACTAGCTGTGGATTTCTGTAATAGTCTCCATCTGTTATAAAAGAAAGTTTCTTTGATGAGTGATGAGAGCTACACTTATCTGTGGGTTTAAGTTTTAAGTACTTAGAATGCAGTTAGAAATTATAATGGTTTGGGAAAGTTAAAGTAGTAGGTTCTCCTTTGTGTCCTATGACCTTTGCAACCATGGGTATTTGGCTAGATTTACAATACCAGGCATGAATTCCCTCATATTCAGCAGGCTTTAAGTCCAATTAGATAGCTGTGGGTCACCCCCAAGATAAAAACCACACTATTGCACCTTACAGTAGTAAAAAAATTCAGATTTTGGGTTACTGGAATCCTCACTCAATAAGGAAATTAATTTTAGCCCAATTAGGTAATTGGAAAGCAGGAGGAGTTCTTTGTACTCAGGTAGGATACAGAAAAATTATGAATTTTCAGAAACTTGATTATATTGAATAGTTTTTCCAAATTAAACATAAAATTATGCATCTTTTGCTACTTACCAGTAAGAGAAGTACAAAAATAACATATGATCTTTATGTTAGAAATAATACATTCTGGGTTGAGCACTCTGCAGTTTCCATTCTCTGTGTGATGACCAATCATGGGTCTTTGTATTAATTGCCATCTGTTGAAAGAAGAAGCTTCTCTAGTAAGAGCTGAGAAAAAGCAGTAATCTATGGACATAGCAATAAGTCATTATGAGTCAGTTAAATATTACGTCTGTTTAGCAGAATGATAGAAGTAGATTCTCCTTTATGGTTTGCTATCTATCCTGCTGCAAGTTCTTGACCATGATAACAGTATCAGGAATAGGTTTCATTCTGTGAAGCCAGTTTGAAATCCAATTATAAGATGATTAGTCACTTCCATAGCATTCATGTCACTATCGAACCAGTAGGCATATTTTGCCAATCCAGTTGTTTGTGTGCCTTGCAAGGTTCACAACTGGATAAGTTTGATGAGGCTGTCTGGACACCACTGGGTAGTTGCACATTTGAACCCAAAGCACTCATGACAGCATGCACAAGACCATGCACAAACCTAATTCAGACCAGGGCAGGGGAACACGTGTGTAGGGGAGGTGACCAGGGAGTCTGGCTCTTGCTGAGGATCTGTTGGGAATTGATAAATACTTGGAGAGGGAGAGTCAGTTTTCCTTACTGATGTGATGCCTGGGAAGTCAACCAGACTCCAAAAGATAACTCAAGAGCATTTAGGAAACATAGATTAGACATTATTAGTCTTTTAAAAGTAAGACAGAAAATAATAAAAGATATGAAGGGGGCATAGTAAAGTGAAGGTGGGGAGATCAGTATATGATCAAAATACATTGTATGGAATTCTAAATCAATAAATATTTCAAAAATAGTCTATAATATATTTGAGGTTGATGAACTTATTCATTTGTCACATAAGTTTTGAAGACAGTGAACATTTATTTTAGTCCATAAGATATTCAGGACACAGAAAATCTGATTTTCAAATAAGAATGATGCTACGAGTCACAGGAGTTTGGGAGAATTTCATCATAACTGTAAAAAACCTTAAGCACTCTATTTTCAGAGACTTTTCTTTTTTTAATATTTTATTGAGATTTTTAAATTTCATAAACATTTCTCACTCAATTCCAGACCCTCTCCTCCATCCCTGCTTCCTCCTATTCCCCCACTGAACCCTACATACTCTGCCATACATGCTGAGTCCTATTCATTTGGATGTTTGTACCCAAATGTCCTTCAATGTAAATTTGTCCACTGAAGTCTAGTCATCCATCCAGGGGTCATATGTAAGTCATACTCACCTTCACCCAGCAGAAATCAGTTTCAAATAGTTCTCAATCATCACTGGTCCACCACATATTTCTTGTCTCCCCTTTGGATCCTTTTTTAATTGAGCTGATGTGGGTCCCATGCTTGATGCCAGCTCTATCACAGGCTAACATGAGCAAGCCTCCAGTGGCCTGGAATCCTCCACCCCCCTGTGCTCATGAACCAGCCCTGGCTCTTACAATATTTCTGCCTCCTCTTCAGCAATGATCCCTGAGCCATGCGTAGGCGAGTTTCCACATAGGAGTCCCATCCTACACCCTACAGTCTCTTATTTTCCAAAGTTTGGCCAGTTGTGGCCTTCTGTGTGCATCACACTCTGATGTACATGGAAGCTTCACTGGAGAGAGTTGGGGGGTGTACTAGCTCTCCATCTACTCCTAATTCTGCTGTGTTCCATGAGCCTTAGTTGCAGAGACTCAACTGCAGATGTGTCACCTTGTAATGGGCATCTCCCAGGCATATGTTCTCTGTGCCTGACCAGATGTGTAACTCTGCAGTAACCTCCATCTTTGCAAAAGGAAGTGTCTTTGATGAGTGCTGTATGGCATGCTTATCACTCTAAGGGAGGTCTCTTCTGTATGGCACTGTGTTCCCTGCCAAGCAGTTCTCAGGTATACATATGCATTAATGTTCAGCCACTCTACGTGGCATTTCTCATAAAGTCTCCATCATTTTTCCTTCTAGGTTTTGTAGACCCCCACAATTAACTCATCTCCACTCTTTTGTTCTCCCATCTGGCTTCACTCTTCCTTCCACACTTAGTCACAGTGCCCCCATTATCCCCACCCTCCTCCCAATACCTCCTGTCTTCCACTATCTTTCATGTCCTGACATCCCTCCCCACCCCACACCATGGTCCCTTGCATGTTCCTCCCTCCTTTCCTCCCTGTCGACCACTCTCAATTTTTCCACCTCCCTCAGGTAACATCTGTCCCTACTATCCCCCTTCAGGTTGTTTCTTGTCCTGTACCTCCATGTATCCTTTCTTTTTATCTGGCTCCTGGTGTTACATCAGAATTTATATACTTACATAAAAGGGATTGGTGCTACAATCCACAAATGAAGAACATACATTGCTTGTTTTTCTGCTTTTGTGTTGTAGAAACAGTTACTCTAACAATGGATTGATGTTAGAAAACCTAGCTAATTTGGTATTGAAGCTGGTGTGGGATCATTCATTGATATTTTCCCTTGGCCCCGTCAGAGTGCTCTCCAAAGCTGTGAGAGCTCGCCTGCAGAGGAAGAGCTTTCAGGTCAGTTGCAGCTTCATTGCTCCAAATCCTGTGCCTGAAGTACATTCTGTCTTCGGCTGTGGGGGTCTTACCTTTAAGTTCTGGGAGGCCATCAAGGGCTGTGGCAATAGCTGAATTATTTTGGGAGTCTCTTGGACCACCCTGGCCAACAACTAAAAGGAAGGTATCTTCTGTCTGGCACTGTTTCTTCTTATGCAGTCTTTATCTATACACATGTACTCATGTAGATATAATGTATGTGTAATTTGTAAGTAGGTTGTTGGACTGATATGCACAGAATACATCATTGGTAAGGTAGTGGTAATCAGCAGCTACCTAATTGGACTAAAATCTCACTCAGTGGGAGGAAACTCTAGTGTAGTACTGTAAACATAACCAAATATGGCTGGAGTGGTCATAGATCTTAGAGAAAATCCTAAGACTGTCACGTTGTTAGACTAATGTGATTTCTACTACGTGCAAAATATGTATCCTTATATTTACAGACAATATCCTAGACACCACTCATCAAAGGAACTCATTTTGCACCAGTGAGGGACTGTTACCAAGTACCACAACTGGTCACACAAAGACATTCTCTATTAATTGCCGAGACCTAAGTGAGACATTTACAATGCAACCTCTACAGCTAAGGCTCATGGAACATAGAACAGGGGTAAAGGAGAGGATACTAATAAATCTATCATTCCTCAATAATGAAGCTCCCTCCTGCAGCAGAGGGCCAGGAACACAAAAGTCAAAATGGCCAAAGCATAGAGATCAAGAGTCTGCTGAATGATGGTATTTGGACAGGATTCGTTTGTTAAACTTCTCCCACCGAAGGTTCAGGGACCATTGTGGAAGAGGGGATGGAAAGATTGTAAGAGCCAGTGAGGAGGTACATGACCCTATGGAAACAGAGTCCTGTAAGTCCCTGGGAACCTGCTCATATGATTCTATGGCAATGGTGTCAGCATACACAAGTCCGATACAAACTCAGGCAGACAAAAACCCAACATAAAGCTGGGAAAATTAACACAAAACCCCAATTTTATCTGAAGAAATATTGGCAACTGATTGTTGCTAGGTGATTGTTCCTAAAACAAGGGACTCTAGATAGTCTGACTAGACTCAATGGACAGACTTGCACTGGGGAACAGCTTGGGACACTGACAACACAGTGGGCCTTAACAGGGATGACAGAGTATATGGGTTCCAGTGGGAGGGCTATGGGAGGGTGCCAGTGGAGACATGGATGTAAAGATGATTATGATTGTTTGAGATGTTCTGTATGAAATACACAAAAAATTCAATAAAAATAAATTAAAAAAATACCAAGTTAATGAACTGCAGATGATTACCATGCGTTCTCAAATTTGAGCCAGTGATTGAATCTTCCACTACTAGTAAAGTTCAGAAGTATCTTGACTATATTTCTAAGGAGCAGGACATAGCCTTCAGTACATTGTCCATCCGTGCTCTCTACCTCTGTGTCTCAAAGCTTCACAGACAGATTGTGCCTCTCTGTCAGAATGAGGCTGTGCTTTGCTGGATGGTTGGGTGAAGCATCTGTCAGTTCTCCTTCATGTGGATTTAAATGTTACTTTGGCATATTTGTATATTTCACAACTATACAACTCATAGTTTATTAATCATTAAACTTCAGGATTTTTCTTTTCACATCCTAAGTTTTCTATTTTTCATGGCATTTGCTGCTCTCACTTCCCAAGATCCAGGTCATTTTCCTTTAGAGATTTCTCAAGGGAAGAAATCAGTTGAGGATAAACTTCTTCATTTGAATTTGTTCAAACACTGTAATAAATTAATATAATAAACCTTCTTTCTCTTCCATGGAAACATTTATGTTATGAAGAGTCACCAGCACATAGAAAAGTATCTAAACATATAAAAGGAATAGTTATTTCTATTAGAATGACCCAAGAGATTTTGAAATCTCAGTTACATCTAAGCTGGTAGATGTCATAGATGACAGGTAATTGTTGAGATATTTAGTTCTTTTGTGTCTTATCACTGCTTACAGAAGATTGAGAAATGATTTGATTTGCTTATATGACAGTACAGAGGTAAATTGGGCATATTTTTGTGTAGAAGGCTGCAGGATGACTGTTTTGGTAAATAAATAACTGAATATGGCTGATTGTACTTATGAGAAACCTCAAGCATCAATTTTTGAATGAGGTTAAATCTCAGCCTTCAATTCTTTTTTTAAGGAAAAGAATCAGTGGCTAAATTCATTGATACTATCACCAATTCTTGAACCAAGGTTTTTTTGTTGCATTATCACGATAGACAGATAGGAAAAAAATCATACATCTAAATGTACTGATTTTTTTTCCTCAAAAATTGGGCTTGAACTGCAAAGTTTCATTAATCAGGTCAATTTTCATATGCTGTGCTAATATTTCTGCATTCTTTTTTTTCTATGAAGATATTCCCACAATCAGTAAGAACATTCAACTATCTATAGAATAAGTATTTGCAATATATTTAATGCCTTTCTATTTGTATTTATAAATATTTTCATGTCTTTGTATATTGTATCCACCCTTTTTAAAGGAAGAAAAGATTTATGGATTAAAGTCAAAACCAAGATATGTTTGTGAAACAGTGGACCAGGGACAGTAGGTGATTGTTCTTATACTGAAATAGAGTCAATGTCTTAATAGTCTCATAGGCAGTTTCTGAATCAAGGAAATTATTGCAGCACAACATAAAGGTTAATTGGAATATGTATGCTATCTTTCCATTTAATGTTACTGTTTAACTTCACATTATCAAATAAAAAGCATAATCTTACATGTGTAACCATAAAATCAATTTATTTATTACTTAATTCTATAAGTATAGTATTTTATATGGATTAACAAATAAGTATAATTGGAGCTATTTGTATCAAAAATGTATTTTATTACCAAATGTTTAGAATGTAGGGGAATAAATATGCATTGTGTTCTGGAAGATTGATGTGGATTTTTATTCAAGAATCTTAAAAATATCTGAGCCAAATTGTTTGAGCATACACATACAGTCGTTGTCTGCTATGATCAGATTCATAAAATTGTTATTTAAAAATACTACCGCATTTTAATAGCACTATTAAACTATTAAATCAAGTTTTCTAGAGTAATACTAATGGTTTAAGTAAAAAACAGTAATATTATTCTGCAGTTTTTATATCATCAAATTTTGAACATAAATTAAATGGCATACCTTCCAGTTTAACTATTCTGAACAAGTACTGAACATAGAGTCCCTTTACCTTATTTCATTTAACATATGTACAGTGATCAGTCTGTGCTTTATGCAGGTACCGATCTCCTGAATCAGGTGCTGGCGGTAATGAGAAGGAGCATCAGGGCGGTTTCTAAATAAACTCAGACTCTCTCTACATGTCATCTGCTACCATATCCATGCAAAGAGAATCTTCTTTCTTGTTTTCAGAGTAAACACATTCCTTCTCAGGTAAATATTGTCAGTGTATATATGATAAAACAGATAATTCCCAAGACATACAATTTAATTTTATGCATCAAGAGGTATTCATTCAAAAAGTATATAGTTATTATATACTAGATGATAGTAATAAATTTCATATTGTTGACAGAAGTCATGATGATTTATTATCTTTGCTCACAGTGAATCACGCAAAATATTAATAGCAGCTCTTGCTTATTTGAGGATCACCAGATGCTCAGCGATGTTTTCAGTGCTTTGTGTGTAAGAACAATGACAGTAACAAAATAATCAAAGAAAGATCCTAAGAAGTTTCCAGCCACAGAAATTAAATGGTGTCACTTGGAGGTTTATCATAGTACACAATGTAACACAGAAAGCAAGTGAATGGATATGAGCTTGTAGCACAGGTAATGTGCCTCCAGACTCCACATTATTCTGCACCATCCTATGCTCTCTCAAAGTATGTCCAGGGTCCTATCTAGATGACCATCAACCGAAAAACATCAGAGTAACAAGTTGGTCAGAATACTTGTCACATCCCATTTGCTAATGGCTACATTGTCCAAGAACCAATAATAAGCTGAACAATTTGTTTCTGATTATATGAATGTAAAAAAAAAGAAAAAAATGTTAGCACAATAGAAAGAGGTGGGGGTACTAACCATGCTGCAGATAATTTGAAAGAAAAGGGTTCAGCTTCAAAAATTAGACAAATTTACAACTATGCTTAAGAAATTACACCCACCCTGCCTGTCAAGCTAATTGTGGACTTTCCTTTAGGCTATTGTGCTTGGGGGATCTGGACCATGTCATTGTCTGAGTACTCTCAGACAGGAAGAACTATAGATAAAACCAAGATCTACTCTTTGTTGTCTTTCCTCCTGTTTATATTTCCTCACAGTTTACTGAGTTTATTCTAGTGGGTGTAAAAATGCTCAAGGTGATCTTGAAGTAGTTGATGAAAGTAATGGATTGGAACAAGTCAATTTAAAAAACACTTGAGGGGGCTGGAGAGATGGCTGAGTGACTAACACTGGCTATTTTTGCACAAGACTCGGGTTCAAATCCCAGCACCCATATGGCAGCTAACAACTGTCTGTAACTCCAGTTCCAGGGAATCAGACAGCCTCTTCTGTCCTCTGTGGGCATTGCACAACATGGGTGCACTTACCTACATGGAAGTAATACAAACATACACATAAAAATAATAAAAATATTTTTTAAAATATTTAAAAAAGCGTGATCAAAATCAGGACAGAAAATTGTGTTGAGAGTCTGTTATCAATAAGGATGTACTGGACAGAGTTATGTCTTCTGAAAAAAAAACCGAGTCCGATGAAATAATTGTTCCAGGCAGCAACATGCTAAATATTCTTTATAGTTTTTTAATAAAGTTGAAATCAAGTCCCTTAAGATTTAATAAAAGACCTAAGGACAAATTCTTTTGAGATATTTAGGACAGAAAGCTAAAGGTACAATGTCCTCACTTTAAGCTATAAATTCCAGTAATAAATCCGTTCAGGGAGTTATACATATGTTTTTATAAAAACATGCCTCCCCAAATATGGACAACTACAAGTAAAGGCTTTGTTATTTGATGTACTTATGGTTTATGGGCAACTTTGTGTGGATTTCTTGAAATAAGTACCCTTCTATTGTTGAGATCTATGCCCCAAATAATATCAGCTAAAAGACCCATTGAGGTTTTGAGACAGAACTTGTTAAATCGAAAATCAAAAAAATCATCTCAAGGGAAATAGTGTTATGAAGAATTCATGGAGTTCCATGGAACAGGAATTCATTAGGTGTTTATTAAAAATCACTCTGTGGGGCTGGAGAGATGGCTCAGCAGTTAAGAGCACGGGCTGCTCTTGCAGAGGACCTGGGTTTGATTCCCAACACCCAAATGGTGGCTGACAACTGTTTTTAACTCCAATTCTAGGGGATCTCTGACACCTTCTTCTAACCTCTGCGGGAATTGCACAACAATAATAAATAGAATATTTTAAGAAAAAAACACCCTGTATTCGCAAGTATAGAGGATAAGGATGAAAATGTTCTCTATGGCAAAATGATTCTTGACCATGTTCACAATTTCATGACAGGGTCTGGTACACTGAGTTCTTATTTCTGAAGCCCACTGTGTAAGGGTAAATGGGACAGAGCAACATCACAGACTTTGTCCTCCTTGGCCTCACTCAGGATCCTGCAGGGCAAAAAGCATTGTTTGTCATGTTCTTACTTATATACATTGTGACAGTGGTGGGCAACCTGCTCATTGTGGTGACAGTCATTGTCACCCCTTCCTTGGGCTCCCCAATGTACTTCTTCCTTGGCAGTCTGTCACTCATGGATGCTGTTTATTCTACTGCCTTCTCACCTAAGTTGATTATGGACTTAATCTACAATAGAAGGACCATTTCCTTTTCAGTTTGCATGGGACAGCTCTTTGTAGAGCACTTATTTGGTGGTGCTGAGGTCTTCCTACTGGTATTCATGGCCTTTGATCGCTATGTGGCCATATGTAAGCCACTGCACTATTTGACCATCATTAACCGACGGGCCTGCATCTTGCTGTTGGTGCTGGCCTGTGTTGGAGGCTTTGCACACTCCATGGTTCAAGTTCTGGTTGTTTATAATCTTCCTTTCTGTGGTCCCAATGTCATTGACCATTTCATCTGTGACATGTACCCATTGTTGGGACTTGCATGCACTGACACCTACCTTGTGGGTCTCACTGTGGTTGCCAATGGTGGAGCCATATGTATGACAGTCTTCATCCTTCTCCTTGTCTCCTATGGAGTCATTCTGAACTCTCTGAAAACTCACAATGAGGAAGCAAAGCGCAAAGCCCTGTCCACCTGCAGCTCCCACATCACGGTGGTTGTCCTGTTTTTTGTTCCCTGTATTTTCATGTACGTTAGACCTGTATCTAACTTTCCTATTGATAAATCTCTGACTGTAGTTTATACAGTTATCACTCCCATGTTGAATCCTATAATATACACCTTGAGAAATTCAGAGATGAAAAGCTCTATGGAAAAACTTTGGCATGAGCTATGGACAGAATAGGAATGTTTCCTTACTGAATACATTTCTAAGTCTAAAGCTACAAACAGACCACAAATTCTAATGAAGGGTGATGTAGCCTTCCCAGTGAATTCTTCAGGTGTGCCTTTTCTTCATGCAAAGTCACTAAAGAATAGAATCAATTTTCATTTATGTTTGGAATTAATTTAATATACAGTCACTAGAAGATAAATAAAAGATAAAGATTATTATTTCAGATAAAGACAGAAATATGCTTATCTTGTAACTAATTTTGCAATTTAGTTTGAAATAAGATAAAGAAGAAAGGAGTTTAATATTTTCCAAGCACTAAACTAAGGAACATTTTGAAATTTATGATCACTCACATTCATGAGAAAGGAATGTAACCAGTAACTAGATAAAATTCTGAGGCTGAACTTGAGGTTTTTTTTCAACGGTATTGCTTGTTAGTCAATCTGTATGGCAGATTCTAATACCTACTGTGGAATTAGAAGGAATCTGTTTCAAGATTCCTTCTATTCTTCAGGACAATATCTATTTTTTTTCCTATTTCGCATATTAGAATGACAGGTTTTATTGTGATTAGCTAAAGATGTAGTCAAAGAATAATTTTGTGAGATAGGATTCAGCTGAAGATAACACCAGTTTATAGTTCTTGATGACAGGCTAGCTATTTTTTCAAACCATACTAAATGGAGTTACAATGCATTTTTATGTTGACCCTCAGTAGTTAACACCTAGAACTTTTCTATTTAGGATGTAAATTTTTTCTTGATGATGTTGAAGAAATAGATAAATGTGTTGGTTCACAATAAATAACATGTTTGCTAAATATTGTATTCAGCTTTAGTAATTTACGTATAGACTTAAAATTATAAAATATTTCAATTTTACATAAATTTGTCACAATTTGGAGCCATGGTGGATCATCAAAAACCAGGAAAAGAATTACTTTCATTGAAATATGGGAAGAAAAACATCTCCTATGGGTTGTAGGATTGTTTTATTAAACAAACTGTGTTTTTTATATTTAATATATAATACTACAGTATGGTAAAATAATGGTGATAAAAATATAACTGAATTTAATTAACATACACATCACCTTGAATATTTGTCCATATATTTTATATTGCTGAAAGAGCAGCTAAGTGCTATTATTTATCATATTCTACATATGATGCAATTTTAACAATCTGTGGTCCTAACACCTATTAGTACAAGTATATGCAGCAGTAAATGAAGCTATGTAGAAAGATTAGGGCTAGAGGTCTGGGTGTAAATAACTTACTTTTATAACTGAAAATGTATCTTGGAACACCTGTTATTTAAAATATTACAATTTTATGCATATATAACAACATAAGCAATTTATTTGTAAACAGTGTGGCTTTTATGGAGACTATTATTAAAACCATTGAGAGTATTTCTGTTCATCTATCTTCTGTCATTCCTCTTCTTTTTTTCCATGGGTAATCTCAGTGCCTAGCTTTTTGTTAATCATAGTTAAAATTGTTTCTCTTCTTGAAATATATATAATTTAGATTTTATTACTATTTTAGTTAAAGGTACAAATATAAAGTTCATAAACATTTTGTATGTAGTATTGATTTTTCCAAGACTGTACTGTGTTGTTGGATGTCAGTTTGTTCTCATCGTTTCCCCTTTCATGTGTCATTCCCTGTGTGAATACAACACAGATTGAGTATACATTCAACTTTAAGCACTTGGATCATTTCCTCTTTATATTGCATATAGTCTTGCTGTAGACATTCTGAAAAGATTGTTTTGTAGTAATTACAATATATGTTCAGTTTTACAGATGACTGCATATTCTTTAATGCTGTATTGGAAGATTCATTCCCACTAGTTAATAATAACTTCTATTCCTCTAAGTCTGTAGCATGAGTAAATATATTTCTGTGTATAAAACTTTACACTCACTCCTCAGCATTCCAAATATCATTATACACCAGTCCATGTAGATATATCTTACTTTCACTTTTATCTTTGCTATAGAAAGTATTATTTATGAATATTTATCAAAATTAAAGAATTATCTGTTCTGGTTGATATCAGATATTTCATATGACAATGATTTTACCATGAAATTTCTTATGTTTTTAACTAAGTAATTAATTGTATTTATTTTTATTTATATTGACCCTAGTCTTTCACATAAATTATTTTGATGGGTAAAATAATTTTCACATAAGTTATGGCTCAGCAGTTAAGAGCACTGACTACTCTTGCAGAGGAGTTAGGTTCGGTTCCCAGCACCCACATGGCAGCTACGAACCATACTTAACTCCAGGTCCAGGGGACTCTGACACCCTCTTCTGACCTCTGTGGCATTGTATGACACAGTGTGAACTCACATACATGCAGGCAATACACTCATATACATAAAATAAAATAATAAAATATTGCCAGGCGTGGTGACACATGCCTTTAATCCCAGCACTCAGGAGGCAGAGGCAGATGGAACTCTGTGTGTTCAAGGCCACTCTGGTCTGCATAGTAAGTTTCAGGACAGCTGGGGCTAGAGGGAGACCTTGTCTCAAAAAGACAAAAAAAAATTTTAATAAAAAAGTTAAAAATAAAGTATTTTGAGCATATTCAGACGTCCTCCACTCAAAATTCCCACCTTACTATCCCCCCAAATTTATGTCCTTTGTTATTATCTGTCTCTTTTAAAAATATTTCAGGTCATAGCTCTAGACAAATGAAATTGCTACCATATGCTAAATATAGCTCCTTATATTTACCAACAAGCATGCTGTATACCACACATCAAAGAAGCTTCTTTTTGAACAGATAGAGGCTATTGCACAGTTCTACAACTGGTCATAAGCAGAAAATAAACATCTGAGAGATGCCAAGACCTAGGTGACATATCTACAGTGACACCCCTACACCTAAGCCTCATTAAAACTTATCCACCCATGGTTCAGAAACCCTAGAGGACAAGGAGGTGGAAAGATTGTAAGAGCCAGAGAGTTGGCCCATGAACATAGGGAAACAGAGACTTTCAGGCCACTGAAAAATTACTCACATGAACTTATGGCAACTGTGGTGTCATGCACAACACCCGTGCTGATTCAATCAGACAAGAGCCCTGAGTAGAGCAAGGAAATGGGTAGTAGGAAGGTCCTAAACTGGGGACTGTTGGCTGCTGATTACTGCTTGGTGAAGGAGAGCAGAATTTCCTTAAGATCTCTATATAGGCTAACTAGACATCAATGGATGAACTTGCATTTGGATGCAAATGCTTGACCAGATAGGACTTAACATACATGACAGGATGCATGAAATCCAGGGGGTGATTTAGAGAGTACAGATGGGGAAGAGAGTATAAATTTGATTAAGATCTGTTATGTGAAATGTATAAAAACTCAAAATAAATATTCTTAAAAGAATATAAATATTGACAAATGAGTTGTTTATCATAATTTATGTGTTTTAATGAATTTGGGAGATGAGT
>NW_008347131.1:2697120-2698486 GCF_000622305.1 Nannospalax galili
ACATGTGGTGTTCTTCCAGGGTACCCAGATTTGATTCTCAGCACCCACATGATAGCTAACAACTATCCATAACATCAGTTCCAGTGGGTCCAATACACCTCTTCTGATCTCTGTGGGCATTGCATGACATAGGTGCACATTCAGGCAATACACTCATACACATAAAATAATAAATAAAAAGTAAAATAAATAGATCTCTCCCACTGGTCTCTCCTAGTTTGGGTCACATTGCATTCCTTGTCTTCAGGCCCCAGAAACCTGGGGAACCAATACTGCTTCCTGAGCCTTTTCATCCAGACCAACTTTTCATCCAGACCAACTCTGGGACTTGGAGCACTGCTTCTGGGACTGGCCCATTACTCACCTCCCTCTGCATCCCTGGGCCTGAAATACCCTCTGCAGGCCTCTCTCCTACCCACAAGATTCTCTCCAGGACCAACCCAGCTACTCAGTGCAGTCCTCAGGAGTCCATGGGGCCTCTTCCTGCCCCATCTGCCTTTGCATCTCTGGGTGGCACAGCCAGCAGCTGCCCTAGACCAGAATCTCTCCTGGGTCGGGCTCCTAGGCCAGTCCAAGCCCCAAATTTCTGAGGCCAAAATCGTTCCTGGAGCGATCCAGGCCTTAGGAGAAATCCCGAAAACATCTGATCCTCTTCTGAATTGGGCCTCTGTGGGAATGCCTGAAGACAAAAGCAATCCAGCCACTCCAATATAAAATCAAAAGAGAGAAGAAGAAGCTTAGATGAACAAGATTTTCGTGCCCAAAAAGTAAACCACAAAGAAACATAAAGTTCACAAAAAGAAGCAGACCTAAATTGAAAGCCTGAGTCTCACACAAGAATCAGAAACTACAAAAGAAATCCACAAGTCAAAATCACAGGGAAAAAATAACATGAAAAACCAAAATAACATATCCCCACCAAATACCAATAGTCCACTAGAGGTGTACAGTGAGAAACCCCTAGAAAAAATACAGGGCATGGGCCTCAAAAGAACATTTATAAACATGATAAAACAATTATAAACATTTAAAGAAGACACAAAAAAAGAAATCAAAGACTGAAGGAAGATAGGGATAAACTTCTGAATGAATTCAGAAGAGTTAGAAATATTGAAGAATACCCAGGCTGAAATGACGAAGGGAGTGAAACACTCAGTATGCCAATTAGAAATGACAGGAGAAAACCTCACCAATATAATGAATGAAATGGAAAACAGAATATCAAGACAGAAAGATAAAGCAGACGAACTAGACCACTCAAGCAAAGATTATGAAAAATTTAAGAAATCACAAGAAAATAATATGCAGGAATTGAGTGACACCATGAAAAGATCAAATTTATGAATCATAGGCATACAGGAAGGAG
>NW_008347131.1:2699145-2700551 GCF_000622305.1 Nannospalax galili
GACAGGATCAATACTTATCTTTCATTAATAACTTGAAAAATTAACTGACTGAAAACCCCATTCAAAAGACACAGACTATGTGAATGGATTAAGAAACAAAACCCATCTTTTTGTTGTCTGCAAGAAACTCATCTCACTTTCAAGGACAGACAGTATCTCAAGTGAAAGGACAGAAAAAAATACACCAAGTTAATGGCACTAAGAAAAAGGAGGCATAGTAATCCTAATATATGACAAAATGGACTTTAAAACTAATCAGAAATCACAGAGGGACACTTCATTTTGATCAAAGGAACAATGAATCAGGAAGATATTACAATTAAGAACACACATTTACCAAACTCTGGTGCACTCAAATTCATAAAAACAATACTACAGGACTTTAAGATCCAGATTAATCCCAACTCATTAATAGTAGGGGACTTCAATACCCCACTAACTCCATTAGATAGGTCAACAGGGCAGAGAGGTAACAGAGAGACATTTGAATTAAACAATATCATATATCAAATGGACTTAACAGACATCTACAGAGTATTCCACCCAAGCACCAAAGGACATACTTTGTACTCAGCAGCACCCCATGGAACCTTCTCCAAAATCAACCATATACTGGGGCACAAAACAACCCTCAATAAATACAAAAAGATTTAAATAATTCCATGCATTCCATCAGAACACAACACAATAAAACTTAAAATCAACACTGGAAGATGCCCTAATCACCAGATGAACTCACGGAGATTAAACAGCACACTCCTGAATGATGAATTGGTGAAAAAGAAATTAAGAAAGAAATAAAAGTATTCATAGAACAAAACGAAAAGTTTAATACAACACAGTAAAACCTCTGGGACACTTTAAAAGCAGTCCTAAGAGGGAAGTTTATAGCTCTATGCGCCTGCATTAAAAACTCAGGAACAGCACAAATCAGTGACTTAACACTGAACTCAAGACTCTGACACACTTAAAAAGCATAGCAAACAAAAACCAAACTCAGAAGACAAGAAGAAATAACAAAAATCAGGGCATAAATTAATGAAATTGAAGCAAAGAAAACAATACAAAGAATCAACAATTCCAAGAGCTGGTCTTTGAAAAGATAAACAAAATTGACAGACCGCTAGCCCAGTTAACCAAAAGAAAGAAAGAGCACCTCCACATCAACAAAATCAGAGATGAAAGTGGGAATATCACAACAGACACCAGGAAGATCCAGAACATTATAAGGGAATACTTAAAAAACCCATATGCTACTAAATTTGAAAACCTAAAAGGAATGGGTGGATATCTAAAGGCATGGGAAACAACAAAACTAAACAAAGAAGAGATTAACATCTTAAACAGACCCATAACACAAAAAGAAATTGAAACAGTAATACAAAACCTCCTGACTAAAAAAGCCC
>NW_008347131.1:2700605-2702404 GCF_000622305.1 Nannospalax galili
AATCCTACTTAAATTAATCAAAATGATAGAAATACATAGAGAACTTCCAATTTCATTCTATGAAGCCAGCATCACTCTAATAGCCAAACCAGGTAAAGATATAACCAAAAAAAGAAAACTATAGACCCATATCCTTAATGAACATACATGCAAAAATTCTCAAAAAGATACTTGCAAACTGCACAGAGACACACATCAAAATGATCATCCACCATGATCAAGTGAGCATTATCCCAGAGATGCAGGGATGGTTCAATATATGTAAGTCAATAAACTTCATAAATCATATACATGGGCTCAAAGACAAAAACCACATGGTCATCTCAATAGATACAGAGAAGGCCTTTGACAAAATTCAGCATGAATTTGTGTTGAAAGTCCTAGAGTGAATTGGACTGGAGGGAACACACCTCAACCTAATTTAAGGCATATATACCAAACCCACATTCAACCTCATTCTAAATGGAGAAAAACTGGAAGCATTCCTATTGAAATCAGGAAATGGAAAAGCCTGTCCACTCTCCCTACTTCTCTTTAACATAGTACTTGAAAATCTTGCAAGAGCAATAAGAAATAGCAGGAAATTAAAGGAGTAATAATTGGAAAAGAAGAGATCAAATTATCCCTTTTTGCAGATGATATGATATTATATCTAAGAGATGCCAAAAATCCCAACAGAAAATTCCCAGAAATTATTAACACGCTCAGTAAAGTGGCAGGTTACAAAATTAACCTACAAGCACGTTCAGTTAAGTGGCAGTTTACAAAATTAACCTACAAAAGTCTGTAGCCTTTCTATATACCAATAACAAGTAATCAGAGAAAGAGCACATGGAAACACTCCCCTTCACAATAGCTGCAAAAAGAATAAAATATCTCAGAATAAACCTAACCAAATACATTAAAGAGCTCTACAATGAAAATTTTAAATCTTTAAAGAAAGAGATTGAGGAAGACATCAGAAGATGGAAGGACCTCCCATGCTCATGGATTGGAAGAATTAATATTGTGAAAATGACCATCCTACCAAAAGTCATATATAGATTCAACACAATGCCAATCAACATTTTTCACAGAACTGGAAAATCTATCCTAAGATTCATATGGAAGCACAAAAGACCTCATATATCCAAAACAACCCTGAACACTAAGAGCAATGCTGTGGGGAGGGGGCGGTTTACTATACAAGATTTCAAGTTGAATTACAGAGCTATAGTAATAAAAACAACATGGTACTGGCAGAGAAAGAGACCCATAGACCAATGGAAAAAAATTGAAGACCCAAATGTGAGTAAATGCAATTTCAGCCACCTGATTTTTGACAAAGGGGCCAAGAACATTAACTGGAGGAAAGACAGCATGTTCAGCAAACACTGCTGGTAAAACAGGATTTCCACTTGTAGAAGAATGAAACTAAACCCGTATCTTTCACCCTGTACAAATGTCAGTTCCAAATGGATCAAAGACCTCAATGTAAAGCCTGAAATGCTGAAACTATTAGAAGAAAACATTGGGAATAACCTACAAGATATAGGTGTAGGAAAAGATTTTCTAAACCAGAAATAAATTGCTCAGGAAACAAGGGCAAGAATTAACAAATGGGACTTCATTAAACTAAAAACCCCTATATAAAGCAGTGTGGAGAACTCTTAAAAACTACGAATGAACATACCATTTGACCCAGTTATACCACTCCTTGGCATATACCCAAAGAACTCGTCCTATTGCAGCGACACTCGTACATCCATGTTTGTTGCTGCTCTTTTCACAATAGCTAAGAGATGGAAGCAACATAGTGT
>NW_008347131.1:2703603-2712980 GCF_000622305.1 Nannospalax galili
GGTGGTGGGTCACCTGTCCTCTTGATCAAGGAGGCCAAGGAGGCTCCATCAGATGGACTTGAACCAGTGTCCAGTCTGAAAAGAGGAGGGTCAACACAGAGGAATCATTTCCTCCATGCTTCCAAGTGAAGGCAACCATGGTTGAACAGGACCTTTGACTTATCTTCACCTATGAGGAACTGGTAAAAGAAAGGAGCCAGGGGCTCCTCTCAAGCCCATTTGACCCCTGAGGAACAGATTCTCAAACGACCTTAAGAGTAAAAATAAATCAGTTTTTCTGGACCAATTGTATGGCCTTAAACACCCATAAGGAAAGTGTAATCAAAGATTAAAGGGGCCAATATAATTTCTTAAGAGTCCATATGTATATCTAAAGGCTACATAACAAGCAACGATGCCAGACAGTTGATAGCTTCTTTTGAGTTGTTGGCCAGGGTGCCCAAAGGGACTCCCAGATAGTAACCCAGCACAGAGCTGGGAAAATGAACAGCAGAACCCAATCTTATCCAAAGGAGTATTGACAATGGATTACTGCTAGATGAGCAACAGCTGACCCTCCTAAACAAAACCTCTAGATAGGCTGACTAGATTCACCAGAAGGGCAAGTAGTGGGGAATGGCTGGGGGTGCCAACAACACAGCAGACAGTAGCAGGCGTATCAGAGTATAAGGGCTCTAGTGGGGAGAGGGAGGCTATGGGAAGGTGCTACCTGGAGAAAAGAAAAGTAAAATAAATAAATAAATAAATAAAACAGTTTAAAATGTTTTTAAAGGCCTATCAAGTCTAATCTGTGTTTTACTAGTCTCTTGGGTGTGTGCCTAGCCCCTAGAGTCTGGTTAACCTACCATGAGGCACATTGGTTGGGAAAACTGACTCTCCCTCTCCTGGTTTGAGTCAGTCATCTATAGATCCTCGCTTAGGGCTGGGGCTTCCTGCTGCCTTCCTCTTCCATGATAGAATCCTGTCTGACTTGAGTTTGCACAGGTCTTGTGCATGCTGTCATGAGCACTGTGAGTTCATATATGCAACTACCTTGTGGTATGCAGACAGAACAGTTTCTGTGTATTCATCTACCACTTCTTGCTCTTACAATCTCTGTCACCCTTGCCCTGAGCCTTGAGGGTAGAGTGTGCAAGGTTCACTTTCCAGCTAGAGCTGAGCACTCCATAGTCTCTTATTTGTACATTGACCATGTATTGTTCTCTGTGTTGCTTACTATCTGCTGCCAGAAGAAACTGAGAGATGCACTAATCTCTGGGTATAGTAGTAAGTCATTATGATTCAGTTTAATGTGTCTATTTAGCAATATGATAACAGTAAGTTGTCACCTATGACGTGTGAATTATATAGCTACAGGTTTTTGGCCCTGATAATGATATCACATATGGATTCCATCTTGTGAAGTGCTCTTAAATCCAATAAAAATGTAGGTGGTTACTCCCATAACACTTGAGTGCCAATATTGCAACAGTGGGTATATTTTGCCAAGTTAATTGTAGCTTGCAGGGTTTACAGATGGGTAAACCTGATGACTATTTTTCTTTGCTATTAACATGTATAGCACCTTCTAGTTCTATGAAAGCTAACCAACAGAGATGTAGTTTCAAAGTCAGTACCAGCTTGATTTCTCCTTGTTTTCTCTGTGACTCAATCATGTAGTTTCTTCAACATTAAGGGCTTACCACCAGTTCTAGTGGCTAACCAATGTAATAGCAATAGCACAGATTTTTTGAGGGTCTGTGGTGTCTCCCTATTCCATGACTCCAAAAGAGGAATTTCATTCCTAGCACTGTGCTTTTCATTTGCTAGTCTATGGTGTCAATTTGGGCCATTGAACCCCTGCTACATGGTAACTACATTTACACTCTTTTTATATTGTATAAACATATATCAAAAGAAACTTTGAGAGGGTTTCTATATGACTGTTTCAAAAGGACTTTAGCGTGAGTCATCCTTCCTTTTGCTTCCTCTTCTGCCCTAACTCTGTTTGTATCATCGCATTCTATCTCCTTTCCCATGAACCACCTTATTAACTGCCTGATCTCTAAGTATTACTTGGCCCAATGTTATATGCATTTGCAATGTTGATATGCAGCATTTGCCAATTCACTGTATTATTATTTTCAGAAATCAACATATAAATATACTGAAGTGCCCAGCCCTGAGTGGACAGATATGGACAATGTATTATATAGCGAAATATAATTTCACCTTATATGAGAAAGATATGCAGTCATTTGTGACATATACATACTAAATATGTTATACTAAGTCATTCTTCAGGCACAGAAAAATATAGTGAAATATAATTTCACCTTATATGAGAAAGATATGAAGTCATTTGTGACATATACATACTAAATATGTTATACTAAGTCATTCCTCAGGCACAGAAAACCAAGTAATTTATTTTCTTGCTTATGTGAGATGTATACAGGCTCACAGAAACAGAGAGAATGGTGCTTGTCAGAGTCTACAGGATGAAAGATAATATGAAATTCTAATTTTTCAATAAATAGGATCAATAATTCTGTATTCTCATGTACAGTGTTTTATTCTATATAATATACTTGAAAATTGCAAAAATTGAGAATAAATGTTTTAACCACAAAAATAGATGGAAGCATCATCCATTAGCATAGTCAAGAAGTATACTAATTGGCTTAAATTTTGTGATCATTTCACCATCTATATTACAACTTTTCAAAACATCAGTTGCATACATTAAACATATGTAAGTCCTGAGTATCAAATATACGACAACAGAAGCTTGAAAATTGCAAAAATTGAGAATAAATGTTTTAACCACAAAAATAGATGGAAGCATCATCCATTAGCATAGTCAAGAAGTATACTAATTGGCTTAAATTTTGTGATCATTTCACCATCTATATTACAACTTTTCAAAACATCAGTTGCATACATTAAACATATGTAAGTCCTGAGTATCAAATATACGACAACAGAAGTAACAAAAATTTGAAGACAGTAAGGAATGTTGTTGGTCCTCTTAAAATTTCATCACTGTTAATTCAGTTTAACTTTATTTTAAAAATATTTATTTATTATTTTTATTTTATGTGTATGAGTGTATTCCCTATATGTATGTAAGTGCACCTGTGCCATGTAGTGACCCCAGAGATGAGAAGATGGTATCAGATATCCTGGAACTAGAATTATGACAGTTGTTAGCCACCATACAGGTGCTGGAAATGAAATCTGGTTCCTCTGCAAGAACAGCAAGTGCTCTTAACCACTGAGTCATCTCTCCAGCCCCATCTTTAGCATTCTTTGCAGTTATTTTTACTCAGTGATTACATTCCAGTGGAGATTTACAGCTTAAATGTGTAAATGTTTAGAAGAATTTAGTTGTACTTTTTATACCAATTTCCAATTGAGTTCCTCATAATCAGTTGTGCATTTTAAATGTTTGAAGTACTTTGAAACATTTATCAGTGTGGTTGATGGATCAGTGACTTGTCTCATTTATGAGTATTTCCTAAGGTCTTAGTGACAGAAAATAATCTTCCACAGTTTTCTGTTTTACTCCATTTTTTTCTCATCAATTCTACAAACTGGTCTGTGAAACTCTGATATTTTTTCTTCTTAGTGGGAAATCTGCTTTATATTCATTTGAATCAAATCTTCAGTGACTTTTTCTGAAATGAATTTTCTTCAAATTCTGGTGGTGAGTTGTCAACCAAGTGAGCATAGTTCAAATATATACTAATAAAATGCACCAATTCTAGGACATAATTTCAAAGAGTGTTTTCACACATTTTTGTCCATATGAGACATCCCTTTTTGATAATTTGTCCTCAAGTTGTTTGTCTATGATATTTTCCCAAGAGGTGATGCTTTCGTACATCTATGGTTATTGTCCTTGGGGCACCTCTGGAGATGCATAATCTACCTGCAGAATTAAGGTCCCAGTGAATTTAATTAGAAGGAAATCATCTTTGGATATAATCGAATGATTCATCAATATGTGCAATATAAAGTGTCCAAAGATAGTAGCTTCTTTTTAGAGAGTGATGTTCAAGAGTTATGTAACTGGCATTTCAGAAACTGAATTGATTAAAATAAAAGCACAATGAAATAAAGATTGAGATTATCTTTTTTCTTTAGGCAACCTGGAGTTCTGCTCTACTGAATGAAGACAGGCCAACGTACCCAAGAATCATAATGTTTTTAAAAAGTTTCTTTCTCCCACAAAATTCATCTTTTAAATTTAGCATGCTTATTTAATATTTACTTGATCTTTCTAGAATTTTTTCCAGAAGGAAGAATTCCTGTTCCTGTATTGATAATCAGGACCCAGATTCAGTTAAGTAATCCCAACAAGGTAAAACATAAGAACTTTAGTCTGAGAGACTGATGGAGAGAACTGTTCAGGTGGAAATGCTTCAGTGTTCACATGGGTGCATGCTCTCTCTTCAGGGGTGGCATCACCGTTGAAGCTACCATTGTTTATGAGTAGGAATAAGGCACTGCAATCCAGCATTTAGCCTCAATGGCTGTCTCCTTATGCAGGTAAACCAGGAAGTTTATTTATTTATGAGATCTTTTTTCAGTTCACCCGTATGACTCTGATAATAATTCCTGTAAGGGGTTCATTGTGTTTGCTAACTACATGTTAATTTAAAGTTGTCATGCTTTTGGATATTTGAATGTCACAAAAATTCAGAATAAACTTGGTTGCTTAATGTTTTTGTAAAATAATTTCAAGTATGATATGAGAGCTTCAAATGAGTAGGTATTTCAAATTTCTGGATAGGAACTAGGCTCCTAGAATTTATATGTAAAATACTGTGGGATAATGTCCACTCCAAGAGTGGAATGAAGTTTCTTTTGTTGTTGATGTTGCTGCTGCTTTGTTTTTGAGAGAGGGTCTCCTTGTAGCCAAGCCATCTTGGAACTCCCTATGTAGACCAGACTGGCTTTGATCTCATGGACATGTGCCTCCCTCTGCCTGTTGATTGCTGAGATTCAATGTGTGCATCACCATTCTCAGCCCTGTGCAATATATTTCTAAATGTACAAATACTGAGATGATAGGATCATGTATTTTTACTTTCAATATAGATTTTAAAATTGTGTCCAAAGATTCTAATTTTAGTTGTAATATGAGGAATGCCTATTCATTTATATGCCATTTATTTTTTTCAATTTGATGGATATAATCTGTGATTTTCATTTTTCTACTTCAGGTGGATTTTGGCAACTAGTTTGTGGTTTTCATGTTTATTTGGCTGTAGTTTTTCTTCAGTTTAGTTTTAATATCTTTATTCCACTTGCTATTGATTTGCCTTATTAAGTGATAATATTTTTTTGTTTATTATAATTATATTTTTACACTATTATTTTCTTTTATTTTTGCTTCTAGTATTTGTCCTGACCCACAGGACGGTCAACATGGGTACCTGGAGGGAGGAGAGGGGACTGAAAGGGACAAGAGACACGAAGAATGGAGACAAGACAGGCTTTCTGATCAAGTCTCATTTATTGAACATCTACACAAAGTTTTTATAGAGAGGAAAGGAGGAAGTTGGCAGGGATAAATCTATTGAGGCAGAGCAATTCTATTAACAGAACAATTATCATAATAACACCACACCAATTGATCACAGAGTAAATTCCATAGTAACACCACAATTCTATATAGCAAGTTATGAATCAATTATAAGGTTACACCTGCATGATTACAAGGTAATACAAAGAGGTTTTCTAAGGAGTTCCATGAGAAATGAGGGAGTCTCTCAAGCAATAAGTGCCCAAGTTAGAATAACATGTTTGTGTGAGGCTTTCAAGTATAGTCATCTGGTTAATCTCAAACCAGGTCAGCCTTGACGTCTGGAAACAGCTTTGCCAGGAACCAGGTCTTGTTATATTCTGGGGTGGGGGCCTACGGCTCTCCACAGATGTGTAGTTGGTAAAGATTTTCTCTCACTCAGTGGGATTCCACTTCCACTCCTTAGTTGTTTCTTTTGCTCTACAGAAACTGTCATGGGCCAAAACAGCTGCTTTGGCTGTCAGCCTGCCTTAGGTTGCTATCAGTGAGATCTCCTCTTACCCATCTTTGGCTATCCGGTTTAGCTCTCAAGGGGACGACTGAAGCACGTCGTCATGTGGCCTTTCAGGCTCATAGGGGTCTTCCCGATCTTTAAGTGCAAGCCTGAGATAATGTATTTGAATTGGCTTTGTTGTAAGATCATCAATCTGACTTTTAATGAAGGTGTTAACTTTTACCCCAACCTGTGCTCTGTGTTGAGGTTAGACAGAGCCTAAGTCCCCGTACAAGCAAACAAAAGGACCCTAAGGGGACAAACAGTGTACAGCACGGAAGGGCATTATATAAATGATTAAAACAATGGTGCACAAAGCATGTGGAACAATTAATGAATCATGGAGAAGATCATAGTATCACAGGCAAAGTCGAGAGAGAATGATGGGCGCCAGGCAGTGGAAGCAGTCCATAGGAAACACGAACAGAGTCCAAAAACCCAGTCCAAAAAATTGGGAACACAGGATGTGATGATGGATGGTGTAGTGATGACACAGGTGGCATAGAGTCTGGGGATGTTGTAAAGCGGATGAGGCATTTAGGTACCCAACATGCATTGTCAGCATTCTGTGGAAAAAACATAAACATGCCCTCTCCCCCAAATGAGGATAAGGGAGGATGTCACAATTTATCAGCTGTAGAGTTACCTAAAGGTGAAAACAAAGAGGGCAAGAGGAAGCACAAAGACAGTTAGTTTGGTAGCGGTGACTGGAAACTGTCAGGAGCATAATTTATAGTGCCTTGACCCTGTGGAGCAAAAGAGGTACGTATGTACCAAGCAGGTGTCCAAGGTAACATACAAGAAACAAAATGACAAAAGAGGGAGGACACACACCTTAGTTTTAGAACATTTAAGAGTAACATAAACATGGGTTGTCTAAAATGTATCCATGGAACAACGTGACAACAGGCAACCATGGAGATACAAACATACTATTTAAAGTGAGACAAACAAGACAAAAATAATTTATAACTAATATCAGTAACCCAATTTTGTAAGTTTTATAGTGTGTTAATGTTTTATTTTTGACATCTATTGTAAACTCATGGAACCTGGAAAAGAGCAAAACAGAGTTGTAGCTCCTGTCACGAACTACCTGTTGTTCTAAGACTCATCATAAGCAGCTCCTGCCACAAGCCACCAGTTCAGAGTATTCCTCACAAGCTATTTCTACTACAAAGCACTGTGTTGTCGAGAAAGACCACAGAAAGACAAATTTTAAAACTGTCATTTTTTACACATCATTTACATAGAGCCGTGCCAGGCTTAGACTGAGAGAAATTTGTTCAATGGTACCATCAAACTAAATTGAAACAAAACATGTTGGGAATGAGACCCAATGCAGATCTGCAAAAGGCACAGTGTCAACATTGCATGGGCACGCCTGATTTACGTCCAAAGCATCACTGTGCACAGCCCTGGTCAGCGTCCTGAGCAGCTCTCCAACTGTTTTTTTGATTAATTACAGTATGCCTGTTTTTACAGTTTTATCATATGATTAATTTAGATTAGGTCCCCCTGTCAGGAACCCAAGGAACCAACCCTTGAGGTGGAAGCCTTTTTAACCAAAGAGAATCTTGCATGCCGAGGCACTAAAACATGCAAGCCGCTTTCAGTTTTTCTCACAGAGTCAGACGGTTAGTCTGAACCTGGAGAATTCTCAAGAACAGAAGTTTGTGAGAACTAGCATGAGTCTGAACAGAAAGGACCAGTTTCTGCCCTGAGTCAGCTTCTTACATTTTTAGTCTATACTATATTAGTTTGAAACAGCAAGTAAGAGACATTAGGCAGAAAACACCTTTTAGATCTAAAGAACAGGATTAAGTCTGAAGTGAAAGGGGCACAATTTCCCTCCAGAGTTAGCTGTTAGCATATTCAAGCAGCCTAGGTTTTCAGAAATCATAGTATACATCATACAAACACTTAAAATATTTACACAAACATTTGCCAAACTCTTTTCTTCAGGAGGCAGAGGACCAAGAAACCTTGCTGCCAAGGCTTCTATGTGTATTATTACAGTTAGGAATGGCAACCATTGTTGATGCCCACTGGGGCCTGAGAATTATGTTGAAAAGCATTGTTATGGAGCCTCTCAGGCATAGCCTGAGACTGGCTTCTCCTCTCGCCTTTTTTTTTTAATCAAGATATTTTTATTTTATTTAATAATTAGTATCTGTCAATCTGATTTGCTAAAGCAATAAAAATAACACTTAGCAATTTAAAAGTCTTGAATTCTAGTTTACTAAAATATCTCAAAGACAAAGAATATTTCCAACTTATACAATGAATTGCACAGGCTAGAAACCGAGACCTTACATAGACTCACACTGGCTGTCTCAGTTTCAGACACAGTCACAGTGAATACAGAACACAAGAATCATATTTTAAATGTCAAAGACTGGGAAAACAAGCGCTGCAGGACGGGGAAAGCGCACCTTGCAAGGAATGTTTACTTTTAACTGATAGGTCTTGAAGACCCGCAAGCAGTTCTTGCTTTTGTTGTTCTAGGGCTAGCTGTTCTTTTAATAGAGCCACTTCATTCTTAATTGGGTAACGAGGGTAGAAGTGGGGAATGCCTTGAGGGCAGGTAAAACTGTTGGGAGAGGATAAGGAGGGGGCATGGAACAAGCCTCAAAAGGAGCCATGGACGCAGTGCCAGACTGGAGTATTGTGACATCAGTGATGACTTTAGGGTTAGGCTCTGATTTAACATTTTTAGGATTTGAAATCTTAGAACATGTCTCGGGTGACGTTTCCTCATCACTGTCAAGGGAGATAAGGTCTATCTCCTTAGGGGGAATTATTTTATCACTGGGAGGCTCCTGAGGGGTGCCTTGTAGGAGGCCTGAAGTTTGCTTTATGGCAGCCTCGGTGGAGGATTCATTTGAATCTATTAATTCCCTGATTAAGTTCCAGTAGGAAAAGGCTGTAACAGGAATTTTCTCGGGTCCAAAGACCTTATAATAATCCTCTAAAGCATTTTTTACCCTTTTCCATCCTTTAATATCTATTATTCCTTCTTGGGGAAACCAAGGACAGGTTTCCTTAATAAATTCAAAGAACCTCAATAGATCCTCTATTTTAACCTTTACTCCTCGCATCCGTAAGGCATCCTGCAATTGCCGAACATAAATTTCGTGCCTGCTTAATTCTTGTCCCATAATCAGACGCCAGTACTTACTTCTGGTTGTAGCCGAGGCAGGTTCCCTCGGCGACTCCAGAGTGAAAATTGTTGTGGAACGTGACTTGGGGACGCCTTCTTCCCTCACTGGATCCTCCGTATCCAGCCCTCACGCTGGGCGCCAGATGTCC
>NW_008347131.1:2713048-2715871 GCF_000622305.1 Nannospalax galili
AACTACAAGTGGTAGAAGTGGTAGAGAGAAAGCAGCAGTAACGTCACAAGTGGTAGAAGTGGGGGAGAGAAAGTGGCAATAGTGGGAGGGGGAAGTTGGCAGGGATAAATCTATTGAGGAAGAGCAATTTTATTAACAGAACACCATATCACAATTCTATAGTAAGGCCACAAATCAATTATAAGGTTACACCTGCATGATTACAAAGTAGTACAGAAAGTTTCTTAGGCAGTTCCATGAGAAATGAGGGAGTCTCTCAAGCATGGGCCCGAGTTAGAACAACATGTTTGTGAGGCTTTCAAGTATGGTCATCTGGTTAATCTCAAACCAGGTCAGCCTTGATGTCTGGAAAACAGCTTTGCCAGGAATCAGGTCTTGCTATTTCCTGGGGTGGGGGCCTACGGCTTTCCACAAGTATTAGCTATTCATGCAGTTTTTCCAGCTACCAGATAGTTTGTAAATGCTAGTGGTGACAGATTCATTTATGTTACACTCTTTCTTTTCTGCTTACATCTTTGATTTCTTAGTTCTTATTCAATTAACACAGAAGATCACTGAGTTAGGAATCACATTTACTAAGCCATATATTTGTATAATCTATGAATTCTTTAATACAATAAATATTTTCTTATTTCAAGAATGAATAAGAATTATTATAAATTTCATGAAGTCACTACTAATAATTATATTTGCAGATAATTTGAACACTGGAATAAAAATATACCAAAGGACATATGGAAAAAAGGAACAATGTAACTGAATTTGTCCTCTTGGGTCTCACTCAGAGTCCTGAAGGCAAGAAAATATTATTTGTTGTGTTCTTGGTCATCTATATTGTGACAATGGCAGGCAATCTACTCATTGTTGTGACTCTTGTGGTCAGTCCAATCTTAGATGCTCCTATGTACTTCTTTCTTGGGTACTTATCATTTATGGACTGCAGTTATTCAACTGCAGTTACCGCAAATATGTTCATAGACTTACTCTATGAGAAGAAAACCATTTCCTTCCAGGCATGCATGATCCAGCTATTTTTAGAACACTTATTTGGAGGTGCTGATATTTTATTCCTGGTTTTCATGGCCTATGACCGCTATGTGGCCATCTGCAAACCCCTCCATTATCTGACCATCATGAACAAACGGATGTGTGTTGTGCTGCTCTTGTTGGCCTGGGTTGGGGGTTTTGTGCATGCTGTAGTCCAAGTTCTCTTTGTTTACAACCTTCCTTTCTGTGGCCCCAATGTCATTGACCACTTCATCTGTGACATGTATCCCTTATTAAAACTTGCCTGCACAGACACATATGTTATTGGTCTCACAGTAGTGGCCAATGATGGGGCCATATGTGTGGTCATTTTTATACTCTTGCTGATCTCCTATGGGATAATTCTACATTCTCTGAATAATCTTAGTCAAGAAGGGAGGCATAAAGCTTGATCTACCTGTGGCTCCCACATCACTGTGGTGGTCCTCTTCTTTGTTCCTTGTATTTTCATGTATGTGAGACCTCCTTCTACTTTGCTGATTGATAAATCCTTGACTGTGTTTTACACTGTTATCACTCCTATGCTGAATCCTCTCATCTATACTCTGAGAAATGCAGAGATGAAAACTGCAATGAAGAAGGTATGGATTAGGAAAAGAAAATGAAGTAGGGAAGAATGGGTCATAAAAATTATGATATAAATTTACTCCCATATAAAATAGAGAAATCCATTCCTTTCAGGAAAGCCAAATAATTATTTGATTATACTGAGTTTCCCTTGAAAGTTGCAACCATGTACAATGAAAACATTAATTATGTGCATTTTTCCTGATGATTGTCAGATTTTTATGAGTTCCACATTGTGTAAAAAAATTAAGTTTTCAGAACAAAATGATTCAGCAGAGACTTAAGATGTATGTGCCATAATCAGTATTATAAATTTATTTTACTTAATGTAAAAATCTCTCAGGTTGCTTAAATAAAGTTGCTTTTTAGAACTTTTAACGGCTACTACCAATTTTGAAGAAAAAAGTAAGAAATAATATGTAAATCTTTGATTTGTTCCTTACATGCCACTCTTTTATATCATACCAGTATTTGAAATATATATTTTATTTTCACCAGTATTTGAAATACGTATTTTATTTTCATGTATTTAAGGTATACAACATTGTTCATATTTCTTAGTATATTTAGAGTTGAGAGGGTATATTTACAAAAATGAGGGGCATGGGACTGGAGAGATGGCTCAGTGGTTAAGAACACTGGTTGTTCTTGCCAAAGACCCAGGTTCAAATCCCAGCACCCACATGGCAGCTAACAACTGTCTGTAACTCCAGTTCCAGGGGATTTGACAGCCTCTTCTGTCCTCCGTGGGCATTGCATGACATGGGTGCACTTACCTACAGGCAGGCAATACACGCAGACACACAAAATAAAAATAAATAAATAAAATATCTTTAGAAAAGAGGGCATAAAAATGTATATATACAAAGAATATGTATGAGCAAAGGAGATGTGTATGAAATAACTAAACATCATTTTTACAGCTGGAAAATAATGTGAACCACTCAAGTAGGAGGTAGGAATTGGCTAGGCAGTTAGGGTAAAAAGACGCCAAAGAAAAGTAGCCAGTTTCTTGGCTAAAAGTCAAAATGTCCTTGGGCCTCTTAGCAGCAAACTTTGTTCCAAAGGTCAAAAATGTCAAAAGTATTTGGGAGCTCTTATCTAATCCCTAAAAGATTTTATGGTTACCTCTTCAGAGGGGGGGAATGTTAGAGTAGGAAAAAGCCCCATTAAGAAAGAAAGAAAGAAAGAAAGAAAGAAAGAAAGAAA
>NW_008347131.1:2715910-2726711 GCF_000622305.1 Nannospalax galili
GAAAGAAAAAAGAAAAAAAGAGAGTGAGATGGAGGAAGGGAAGGAGGGAGGGAGGGAGGAAGGAAGGAAGGAAGGAAGGAAAGGAAACAGAGTTTTCCAAGACAGCCAGTTAGTTACTCACATGAACTCACTGCAATGGTGATAGCACGGACAATTCCCACCTAAGCTCAAATCAGACAAAATTCAAGCACAGACATGGGCAAGTGGATAAGAAACCCTAACCTCAGCTGAGGAACTATTGGCAACCAATGGCTGCTGGGAAGGGGAGAGTTAGTCTTATTTAAGGGTGTGTTTGTTGCTGCTCTTTACACAATAGCTAAGAGATGGAAGCAATGTATTTGCCCCTCAACTGATGAGTGGTTAATTAAAATGTGGTATATTTACATAATGGAGTTCTATTTAGCTGTAAAGAAGGAAGAAATAATGAAATTTGCAGGTAAATTAATGGAACTAGAAACTGTTATACTAAGTGAAGTAACATGGACTCAGAAAAACAAAAGGTATATGTTCTCCTTCATCTGTGGATGAGGGGACTCATCTTATTGTAGAGACACTTATACAACCATGTTTGTTGCTGCTCATTTATTTTTTAATTTATTTTTTTAAGCAGAGCATAAGGTAGTGGTTTATTTACAGATGATTAGGTACCCTACATTTACGGCTGCACAGAAATGTCCACACTCAAATACAGATTCTGTGACCTCCTGTGATAGAGGTGCCTCTTGGTGTTCTCAGCTTATATACCCTTGTTCTCAGCTTATATACCCCCCCACATGCAGCTAAGGTTGATTGATTGGGTGCAAGGGATAACTGACTCCCTCCCTTGACTCCTGGATGAGCATGGGAAGGAGGTGTGACTATAGCTTGCTGGCATAGTGGTCAGAGGATATTTCCAGTTAACACTTCACCTCTTCCTCTGGTTCTTACATTCTTTCCACCAACCTCTTCTGCAAAAGTCCCTGAGTCTTGGAGGGGGTGTTAGGCATGGGATGATCTTCCTCTTATTATGGCAAGACACTGAACTTCTGGGTTTGTGCAGCATCTGTTTTCCATGGGCTGTTGGCCAATTTGAGTGGGATTCCATCTGCTATAAAAACACACAGAGCAAGAAACAAGAACATCTAAACAGTGACTGCTATAATAACTTAACATATGGGTGTAAACACAAATGCTTGGTCAGTACTTTAGCAGGTGTATCATTTCCACCTAACAAAGCAATTGCAGTGATTTACCACTGGGACCTATATTCTCCCCTGCCACAGGGGGTTGGCCATGTCTACAGTACCAGATGTGTTCCACTCCTAGGAGCAGGCATTATATCCAATAAAAAATTTGCTGGTTATACATCCACTCGATGCTTGACTATTGCACCAGCAGGAACATCTATTTGGTTTGTTGCTGGTGCAATATATGTGGGGTCTGTTGTTGAAAATTATAGGGGACTATTCTCAGCCAGCCATCTAAGTGTTGCCTTTTGGCACCATGAAAGCCACCCATCCAGTGGCAAGGAGTTTTCAGGCTAGTCTAAGCATGATTTCTCCCTCTCCCACACCCACATAGTGGCATGTCTTCAGCAACAGGGTTTTTCCCATCCACTTCCTGTGTGAAACCAACATTATTGGCAATGACCTTTATAGTTTTGGGGACCTCTTGTGTCCTTCAGGCCAAGAGCTTATAGGGGGCTACCTGCCTCTGGCACTGGGATTTTTCATTTAACAACCCTGTTGCTTTTGGAAGTGTTCCTTCTGTGCTTAAGGCTTTTTTTTTTTTAATGTGTATCTGGAGAATTATTTTCCCCTTTTATTCCCATAGTTCTTTGTATAGTCCTTCTTCCCCTCCTCCCTTTTAACTACCTCCTTTTTTACATATTTTTCCTTTAATAATGCCTTTATCCTACTATTCTCTCTCAGGTTCCTTCTTTCCCTTTACCTCCCTGTTTTCCTTCCATATTCTTGGTTCCTGAAGTTGCATCAGGATATGCACTCACTTAAAAGGATTTGGTGCTAAGATGCCAAGGAGTGGTATAACTGGGTCACATAGTAGGTCCATTTTTAGTTTTTGATGAGTTCTCCACACTGTTTTCCATAGGGGTTTCACAAGTTCATAATCCCATCAGCAGTGAATGAGCATTCCCCTTTCCCCACATTCTCACCAGGATTTGGTATCATTTGTTCTCTTTATCCTAACCAGTCTGATTGGGGTAATGTGAATACTTAGGGTGATTTAAATTTGCATTTCCCTAATTACTAATGATGTTGAACACTTTTTAAGATGCTTCTTAGCCAACGGCCTCTCTCTGACCTGCAGTTGGTTTATCTGGGCCAACTGTATGTCCTTAAACACCCAAAAGGAATGTATAACCAAAGGTTACAGGGGCCAATATAATTTATTAAGAGCCCATACACATAGCTAAAGGCTACACAACAAGCAACAATGCCAGATAGGAGATGCCTTCTTTTGAGTTGTTGGTCAGGGTGGCCAATGGGTCTTCCATATAGTAACCCTGCATAGAACTGGGAAAATGAACAGCAGACCCAAATGTTATCTAAAAGAAAATTGACAATTGATTGTTGGTAGATGAGGAACAGCTGCCCCAACTAAAACAGAGACCTCTAGATAGGCTGACTAGATTCACCATAAGGGCAAGAGGTGGGGAATAGCTGGGTGTGTTGACAAGACAGCAGACAGTAGCAGGGATATCAGAGTATTAGGGCTCCAGTGAGGGGAGGGAGGCTACGGGATGTTGTCATCTGGGAAGTAGGTGTATAGTTGAATAAGATGGTTTGGGATGTTCTGTGTGATACACACACACACACACACACACACACACACAATCAACAAATTTTTTAAAATGTATTATATTTGAGGAGGAAGCATGGAACTTTATGTCATGTTATTTAGTAGAGGTGATAAACATTACCACTGAAATCTACCTGATGACTTTATTTATATATACACAGGTGCCAAGGATCCAAGTGCAACCGATTATGATTAGTAATAAACAGATACATACAGATTAGAGATGCAAGCTCCAACATCTCAGTGTTAGTAGCAAAAACAATGAGTCTTTCTGCAAGGAACAATATATTGTAAAATGAAATGGAGATCTTTTTTAAAGGTTAAAAACTCTTTCAATTTTTTGTCTTACAGGGCTTATACTGAGTTCAATATTGTATAACTATTAATTCTCAACTGTGAACCTAGAAACTTTCAACCACTTATGAAAGAGTGGTGCGTGTTACTGAATATGTTAAAGCTGTAGTGAAATTCTTCTTCTAATCATGTAGTTATTAAAAATTAAAAAAATAATGATTAAAAAATAATCCTTCAAAGCATTAAAATTTGCTCCTTGATAATTACTAGATGTAACATTACCACTCTAATCTACCTGATGACTTTATATCCATGCTCAGATGCCAAGGAGCTCAGAAAGTAACCGACAGTGACTTGTAATAATCAGATATATACAGATTAGAAACGCATGTGCAAACATCTTTATGTCAACTGCATTAAAAATGAATTTATCTGTATGAAACTGTGTATTTTAATAATGAAATGGAGATCTTTTTTAAAGGTTAAAACATCATTTAATTTATGTCTTATAGGGTTTATACTGAGTACAATATTGTATAACTGTAATAATTCAACTGTAAACCTAAAAATTTACAGCCAAATTTGAAAGAGATGCATCTTAGCTCTGGAAATTGTTATTGAATATTTCAATGCTGTTGTATTGAAGTGCTTCTTCTAAGTATGTGTTTATTAAATAAATAATTAAAACGTTAAAAAAATAAAAGTCAATTTAAAAGTTAAAAAAATGTTTCTTAGCCATCTTAATTTCTTCCTTTGAGAACTCTCTGTTTAGATCTTTAGCCCATCTTTTAATTGGGTAATTTGGTTTCTTGCTTCTTTGTTTTTTGAGATCGTTATATATTCTGGATGCTAAACCTCTGTCAGATATGTCTTGGCACACAAAAATGGGGAGAAACCCAATAGAGGGATGCTTTTGAAAGGTGCCCTCAAGAAATTCCAGTGCACTCTGATGTGAACATTTGAATATTTCCCTTTTCTGATCTCTTTGTGGTTCCCTGTCTAGAACTTGTAATGCTAACTACTCTTGCCTTTCCTTCTCCTTCACATCTCCTAGGCAGCAGCCAAGGATTATCTCTTCTCTCTAGAGTTAAGAGTTATGCAATTTGGGAGACTTTTAGATAGACTCATTGAAGGGGTACCTCAATCACCTCACTCTGTGTCCATGTTCAGCATGGAAGAAGCCTATCTAATCCCTAAATTAGACTATTACCTAACCCCTAAAAATGTTTAGGGTTACCTCTTCATAGGGAGGAATGTTAGAGTAGCAAAATGTCCCATTAAAAAAAAAAGAAATAGTACACGAAGTTGTCAGGAAAAATTGATGGGGAGGTATGGGAGGATTTGGAGGGAATGGTGTGGACCTGGATTTGATCAAAACACCATATATGCATGTATAAAATTCTCAATAAATTTTTTTAAAGTTAAAATAAATAAATAAATAAAAAATTACCACCTTCTTTGTAAGAGTTCCCAGTGAGAGGAACTTGGGTGAAATTCCAAAGAATTCAAAAGAATGTTTAAAAGTATCCTCATTGCCCAGCATGCTGTCACATACCTTTAATATTTGAGTGCATATATTTTATATATTTTTGCTCTCATGGTTATTCTTATTTTGATATTAGGTGCTGTAGAGTGTTTCTTTTTATTTCATGAGAGATAAATTCATAACCTGCTGATAGAATTCTAGTAGGTTATAGAGTATTACCGCTGTCCTGGCTTTTATTGGGTGGTATAAGTATGTTACCAGCATCCACTTGATGGCTAAATACTGTAACTACAATGCCAGGGGATTTGACAGCCTCTTCTGACCTCAATGGGCATTGCATGACACTGGTTCACTTATATACATGCAGGCAACACACTCATATACATAAAATGAAAATAATAAATAAAATATAAAAAAAGAAAATAACAATGAATGCTGGTGAAGGTATGAGGGGAGGACCTTTATTTACTGCTGATGGAAATGCAGTAACCATGCAACGATTTATGGAAATAAGCATGGATATTCTTCAAGGCACAGAAACAAAAGCAAAAATCTGAAAATAGAACTACCATATGACCATGGGACACAGTTCAAGGACTCTAAGTTGGTATAGCTCAGAGGTAATTGTACATCTCTGTTTATTGTACTATTAAAACAGCCAAGAAACAGAATCAATGTTGATTAAAAGATTAAAAAGAAAGGAAAGAAAAAAAATCTACCACCTCTACGCAGTGAAATTTTATATGGCCTTAAAAGACTGTAATAATAACATTTCCAGGAAATTCATCACAACTGAATATCATTAAGTGAAACAAGCCAGACTCTGAAAAACAAATGCTTCATGTTTTCTTTATGTGAATCCTAGAATTTACATTTTATGTGTGATTGTGTGTGTGTGTGCACATATGCGTGCGTGTTTGTGTGTGTGTGTGTGTGTGTGTGTGTGTGTGTGTGTGTAGATCATGAACATGTAAAGCGATTCCTGAGAGATGACAAAGATTCCTCAGGGGGCAGATGAGGATGGTATATCTCACTGCCTCTAAGTGTGAAGTGAGCAATCTGGTTATGTTCATGTTTTTCAAGTACTTTTCTTTGTAGTACAAACAAATTCCTATCATAGGCTGTTATAGGTACCATGTGATCTAGAAAAACATTCTACTTCACTCAGATGAAAAGAAAGCACTAAGAGTTCTGTGAATTCAGTTATAAGACACATAGGAGATTCTACCAGCTGAAGAACTTTATCAAGAGTTTGGCTTGTTCCAAAATGGTCAGTTTTCAATTTACCAAACACAGGAGATGTAATTTTTATTTCTTCCATTGCCTCATATATTAGCTCATCATTCTGCAGTAGTAAATTGTGACTTATTAACTTTATTTCTTCATAGATTTTGTAGAACTAAATATTTGTTCACGTATATTTCATCTTGATAGGCAAGAGTGTTTAGTGCTTTCTTAGAAGAGATGCACATTACATGGGAACTGTTGATTTTATGCTATTTGATTTTTACTTGAAAAATACAAGTTTTAAAATATTTTATATATAATTTTTATTTTATGTGTATGAGTGTATTGCCTACATGTATGTGAGTGCACCCGTGTCGTGCAATGCCACGGAGGTCAGAAGAGGCCTTGAAATTCCCTGGAACTGGAGTTAAGGATGGTTCGTAGCTGCCATGTGGGTGCTGGGAGTCAAACCTGGGTCCTCTGCAAGACCAGTCAGTGCTCTTAACCACTGAGCTATCTCTCCAGCCAAAAAAAGACAAATTTTAATGAAACCTACCCTCTGATAAAACTCTTTAGCTTGTTCAAATGGGTATATATGTCATCATATATCTAACCATAAAAAACTAAAAATCCAATGTCTATCTAAGCACATTATGACATTTGTCCACTGGGGTTAATGACATGAGAACAACCATAGAGGCCATCAGGTATTGTTCACCTGTAGGAAAATAATTGGTTTTTCTCTGTACAATGATTACTCAATTCATATTAGTTTAAAATTAAGTGAAAATGTTAACATCATTTAGACTCTTGCAGTTCTCTCCAACATGGATTTAGGCCTTGATTGAAAGTCGACATTCTAACTGAAAGCACAGAACTATGACTGTCTTTTTTTTTTTAATTAATTAACCATTTATTTTTTAACATTTTTTTTTAAATTTGAGCTTCTAAGGTCCCTGTCTTTGCCCCACAGAGGTCTTTGGTAAGAGTCAATTTCACAGAGAAAGGCCATGCTATGCTTGGGTGTAGATAGATGGAAGACTGTGGATACTTTCTTTGTCAGGATGCTATAAATATTATTTGCCTTATCTAAATGTTTGATAATTCATAGCTCATATTTTATTAATTATTGCAATTTATATTTTTTCTTATTATAGGTTCTTCATCATACTTATAAGTTAGATCATTTTACTTGGCAAGATCTTAGCTTCTCTCCTCTAGGGATTGAAAAGTGAAGAAATCTGTTGAGGAGAGATTGCCAAATTTGAATTTGTTCCAAATAGGCTAACATGAATATATAATGACCATACAGTTTCTCCCGCTTAAAATAAGGATGATGTAAAAGTCACCAGCTGTATCTTCACATATAAATGGAAGAAGTGCTTTTCTGGTAAAATGACCTGAGAACTTTCTGAGAATATCACTCCATCTCAACTGGAGGATATCTTACTCAGTCTCTAGGCCTCACAGAGTCATGTTTGATCGACTGTTCTTTCCATGACAGCAGATAGAAGTTTGTGAAAGGTTAGATTTTCCTGAGGTGAAATCAGAAAGATATAAGAATGGATTTTTAATTGGGAAGAAAGAAGTTTCACCTAAGAAGACATTTGAATGTAAAAAAAAAATCTGCCTCTACTTGTGGAAGCCTTCTCTCAGAAATTAAATCAAATTGGCCTTGGTAAATAGAGGACCAAAATGTAGGCACTTAAATTAGTCCATTGAATCATAAGTCTTCATAGTAGAGTCATATTTTTATTTGCTTCATAATAAATAACTGAGTGTTTGTATGTTTGAACTACCCAATAATGGACCTACCTGGTCAGGTTGATTTCCACTAATTAAACCATTTGACGTAGTAATGAAAGCATATATCTTAATTGTCCATGAAGGTAAGAATTTTAAATTACTTTTACATAGTAAATGTGGATTTTAAATATTCTTATATCTTGGGCTTCCACTTTGACACTTTTATATCTTTCTGAAAGATTGATAATTGGAATCTGGTGTGTGAGTATAGAAACCAAAGTCAATTATGGTTATTTCTAGATCTATGCAGAAATTGTACTTTATCACACTTTTATGGTCATAGAAAAGCTAATTGATATATCTAATTGCTTAAGTAAAAGAAGCAGTAATTTTCTAAACCTTGGACAACACCCAAGATGTGAGTATAAAAACAACTGACCAAAGATGCTAGGTGAAAGTGCTGTCTATAATATTTTGTCGTTGCATATTACACTTTAAGAAAAATTCTAAATAGTAATTACACTAGCCAATAAGATACATAACATAAAAATTAGCAGTGATTGGTGAAAAGATACATGCACACAAAAAGCTGTACTTCAAGGAAAACTAAACAGACTCCTTTCTGGACTTATGATCTTCAACAGGTGCCTTTGTGAGTCTACAGCTTCAAGAAGACAGATTTCCTGAATGAAATTAAACAGTCATGCAAATGAGACATGTACAAGGTGCATCATGGCTGCCATCTAATGAAAATCAGACTCTGTGCAGCTGTTTTTGACTCTGCGCATCCACATATGTGTTTCTTGTCAAAATATATTCCTTCACAGGTAAATATTGCAATTTCTTTTATATGTATACATACCAAAATAAATATTCCCTAATGATATACTACTAACCCCAGTCTAAAAATAGTTCATGAGTAACAAGTATAATATTCTTTATGTGCTAGTTCATGTGTATAATTATTAAATTGACAGAGGTTCTATGATTTATTTTAATCCTTTATTCACAATGAAACCTCCAGGAATATGAGGGATACTTTTTAATAATTTAGATTTTACTGGTGTTTAGTAGTGTTGTGAGTGCTTTGCATTTATTTAAACTGAAACTCTATAAAGTAGGTTTCCTGGGGAAAATGATGAAACAGATGCACAGGGAAGATTAGAGAGGTGCTGATTGCCATATAAGTAGTGGGTAATTGAATCTGGGAGTGCAACAGGTACACCATGGGTCCAAAGTGCACACAGACTAGAAAAATTAGACAGGTTATTTGGTCACAGGAGTTCTCACGTATCTGTTACTACTGGGTGGCATTTCTCAAGTAATGGAAATAAATTTGGAAATATTTGTTTGATTATAAAATATGAAAGAAAAAATAAAACCAATAATAAGAAATGTAGGGTACACTAACATTAGTATAGTTTAGATTGAAATAATTCTGAGATCCCCATAGTTCAATCTCTTTATTTTCCATTATAAAAACAGAAATATATTTTAATTACATTTAGAAAACAACCCAAGCCCTCACCTCCTCAACCAGTTCCTAAATCTTCCTATTAATTATTCTGGTTTCTGGAATCTCTATGATTAAATTGCATTTTGAGTGATTCTTACATCTTGGTAAAGTTACAAATAAAATTACATCCCTCTACTTACTGCTAGTCCTTGTAGTTTCCTTTCTAAAAAATATTTCATTTTTATTTATTATTTTTTATTTTATTTTATTTTTGTTGTTTTTATTTTATGTGTATGCATGTATTACCTGCATGTAGGTAAGTGTACCCGTTTTGTACAATGCCTGTGGATGACAGAAGGGCTGTCGGATCCCCTGGAACTGGAGTTACAGACATTTGTTAGCTGCCATGTGGGTATTGGGATTTGAACCCAGATCTTCTGCAAAAACAGTCAGTGTTCTTAACTGCTGAGCCATCTCTCCAGCCCCCTAGTCCTTGTAGTTTCAATTTTCACTAACTTCATTACTTAGCTTACCACAAGAATTCTGAAAATAAAGCATAGTAAGTTCTAATGCAGCAGTTGGTAGTAGTGATTAATTCATTTAGCTTATTTAATTAAAATTTCAGAAACTCAGGGTAATGAATATAAACATATCTTGAACCAAAATGTGCAAGGATGCAAAGGAAAATATTGTTGTTCCTGGTCAAGGTAACAGTAAGCTAATTAATTTATAGTTACTTTATGCAGTCTAGAATCTTGAGACATATTGAATGATTCATAAGGAGAGAACATCCTTTGAGACATGAATGACTGACCATCAGAATTCATAGAAGAATACAACAGCATTGTGAGATATTTCAGTTTTGTTGTTAATTTCAGTAATTTATAGATTTTTAGTTATACACCTGCACCATAGATACAGTCTATCAGCTCAAAGAACTGGCTCCATGTCTGTATATTGGTGGCTATCCACCACCATTCTAAGGTATGTTTGTTGGTAGCAAGATTTAGGTTTTTGTTTTTCATTGCTGTATTCTGTGCCAATTTGAGGAAATTGAGAGATTCAGACAATAATAATAATGCCTCAAATGAAATCTTCAGAGGAAAACCAAATTTCTAAAGGTAAGTCTATCATGCTGCTTGGAAGGTGACCTCAGTAGATGCTTACTAAATGTTTCCTGCAGGTGCTCTCCTATAGAACTGAGAGATAAAGATGTCCTTATGAAAGAATGAATTCACTGTCATCCTCTTCACAGTTTCACATCAGGACCTGTTCCCCTGAGCTCCCTGCTTAGAAACAATCTGTATTGAAGAGTAAATGGGACAGAAAAACAATGTCACAGAATTTGTTCTCCTGGGACTTACTCAGGATCCTGCTTGGCAAAAGGCATTATTTGTTATGTTTTTACTCATCTACGTTGTAACCATGGTTGGGAACTTGCTAATTGTGGAGACAGTTATTGCCAGCCCCTCATTGAACTCTCCAATGTACTTCTTCCTTGCCTATTTGTCACTCATGGATGCTGTTTATTCCACTTCCATGTCACCCAAGTTGATTATGGACTTACTCCGTGATAAAAAGACCATTTCCTTCACAGCTTGTATGGGACAGCTCTTTATAGAACACTTATTTGGTGGTGCTGAAGTCTTCCTTCTGGTTGTGATGGCTTATGATCGCTATGTGGCCATCTGTAAACCACTGCACTATTTGACCATCATGAATCGACGCGTTTGTGTCCTTCTGTTGGTTATGGCCTGGATTGGAGGGTTTGTGCACTCTGTGGTTCAATTTGT
>NW_008347131.1:2728190-2731751 GCF_000622305.1 Nannospalax galili
AGCTGGGAAGTTACTTACAGGAACTTAGAGCAATGGTAACAGGATACACAATATCCATGCAAACTGAAAACAGACCAAAATCCGGCATAGAAGTGTGGAAGTGGGTAAGAATCTGTAATCTTAGCTGAGGAACTATTGGCAACTGCTAAGGACTGGGAGATGGAAACTTGGTTCTAAGGGTGTGATGCTACATAGGTTGGCCAGGCTCCAATGGATGAGCACACACCAAACCATATTTGGGTATACAGAATTGGCACAATAGGCCTTTCCATATATGACAAAGAACATGAAATCCAGTTGGGAGCTGTAAGAGGAGTGCAGATAGCAGAGGAGGTCTAAATATGACCAAAACATATTGTATGAAATTTGCAAATTTTCAATTTAAGAGGATGAGGCAGGAGGATAGCCAATTCATACTATCATATGATATATATGAAGTCATTGTCTTCAAAAAAACAGCAGCACCCACATGGCAACTAACACCTGTCTGTAACTCCAGTTCCAGGGGATCCAATGGCCTCTTCTGTCCTCCACAGGCATTGCACGACAACAGGTGCACTTACTTATATGCAGGCAATACACACATATGCATAAAATAAAAATAATAAAAAAATATTAAAAAAGAAACAACAGAAGCAACAGCAAACCCAAGAAATTGGAGGTGTATTAATATGTGGTTTGAGAATGACAATGGCAATGGATTATAGTTCTTGATTACAGCGTATATGAATAGATACTTGGTTTTAGAGACCCACTCCAATCCCTGTTGTAGGCATATTGCTGTGACTCCTCTTTCTAGTCATCATGTTCAGTTTTTCATTCTTTGAAGAAAAGGTGAAACTTCTTGGTTTGTCTTCATGATAATAAAGTAAGGGTATGAATTATGTTACATTAAATGCAATATTTCCAAAAGTTGGGTTCAATTTAAGCAGTTTTAAGTGTGATTTGTTCTGGCATTCTTTTTCATTTGAATGCAAAAACTGAAAGACTGCATTCAGTCTGCATTTGTCTTGGAGCAGTGCTTATTATCTTATGTGGAACACCTGTGGTTTTGAAACCATTTTTTTTCCAAGTGATAAATCTTCCATGTAAATAAGATGTTCATACATCCAGTATTCAAGGGAACATACATTTTTCATAAAACTGTGTTAGACGTTGCACCTCTCCTGAAGTTATTTATTCTTTTTAAAAACATATTTTATTATTTTTATTTTATGTGTATGAGTGTATTGCCTGCATGATTGTGAGTGTACCCATGTTGTGCAATGTCGTGGAAGTCAGAAGAGTGTGTCAGATTCCCCTGGAACTGGAGTTAAGGATGGTTGGTAGCCACCATGTGGGTGCTGGGAATAGAACCCGGGTCCTCTGTAAGAGCAGTCAGTGCTCTTAACCACCGAGCCATCTCTCCAGCCCCTTATGTATTCTTTAACTTTTTTTATTTTGTAGCCTGGCTGTGAACTCTCTAGGCACAGGTTCACATAACTGATACCAATGTCAGATATGGGCTGCATTTTATGAAGCAGTCCTTAAATACAATTAGAAATTGTTTGGTTACTCCCAGAATATTTAATAATAAATTGTCTTTCTGTTTTATTCACTATTCATTCTCTTCTATGGTATGCACTTTTAAAATAATTTCTCTTTGATTTCAATGATCATCTATTCATTTGTTTCCAACCTGCTATCAATCAACCAGTACGTTATTTCGTGTCCGCTCATATATATATGTTCAAAACTACAAGATTTAATTTAATTAATGACTGTCTGCTGGTTTAAGTATTTCCATACTTTAAGCTAATTTTACACAGTTTTTCAATTATCTGGATGATCTATATATGATATTATTATTCTTAGTTTTCAAACTTGATTTACCATCCATATTTTATTTTTACTTGAGCACCAGATTTGTCCTATAAAAGTAGAGAAAATTCAAGCCTGGATTTTGCAGAGTTTACCTCTTTGCAGAATGGGAATTCCATTTTTTACCTGCAGTTAAAGATAATAAACACGTTATCATCTTTGTTGTATTAATGATTTTGAAGACATATATTTTACATATATCTAGTTTTTGCTATGTTATTTTGAGATCATTAATAGAGGATTTTCTTCTAAAATTTTATGAAATAAATATACATTCAACCAATTGTGCTCTATTATGTCAATAGAGTGGTTATAGAGAATGAGTGTGGACCTGACATGTGTTCATATTTTCAATGTATTCTTCTTATTGAAGTAAATAAATTTGGATGTAGGCTGTTAAAGGCATCACCCTTTTAATAAAATTCTTTAATCAAACTCATACACAAAGCATTAGTAATTCTTTGAATTATGGTAGGATTTGTGAATTGTGCATTATTTTTGCATTAGTTCTCCTTTATTGTAGTGATAATTTGTGCCACGATAATTTCAATCATTACTTGAAAGTTTCTCTAAATTAAATACATCTTCATTTTTGTTTGGCCAGTGTTTAGTGCTTATCTTAGAATAAATCATTATTACATTTAAGTTGGTGGATTTATACCATTTGTTTGGTAAGTGGAAAACAGACAACTATTAATGGAGCTGATCACTTGATAAAGTTCTTTGTCTCATTCATATACATATCTAATTAACCTGTATTTAAGCATTTATGTCATTGATCACGAAGATCCAATATAGTTCAGGAACAAAAAATGTGGGGCTGGAGAGATGACTCAGTAGTTAAGAGCACTAACATGATGGCTAACCACCATCCTAACTCTAGTTCCAGGGGTTCTAGTGTCCTCTTCTGACCTCTGTGGGCATTGCGTGACATGGATGCACTCACCTACATGCAAGCAATACACTCATAGACATAACATTTAAAAATGATAAACTATTTCAAAAGAAGATCAATAAAATATGTTCATTGAAGCCAATGGTAAACCAAGGTAAGAGAGTAACAGTGCAAGCCTCCAGGTACTTGTCACCTGTTGGAAAATAATAATTTCTTTCTTTATGGAGGTTTTTATTAAATTTTTGTGCATTTCATGCAATGCATCTTAATCATATATAGACTCTTCCTTCATCCTGTAGTAGCACTTTTTATGAAATGTGGTACACAAGAGTTTGGTGCATTATATGTTCATGATTGTAATATCTTCTTGGTCAATTGTTCCTTTAATCAGAATCCATTTCTTTGTTGTACAAATTTTTCAGTTGATATTGAGTTAAAGAAAGGGAAATAATCAACACTAAAAAAATCTTAGAATTCCTTACAGGGCTTAACAATACAAAATAAAACAAAAAACCTTGTTCCAAATGAAACAAGAATATGGAATCCTGTATTTATAAGAATTTGAATGGCAACTACAAAAGATTTTCAGTTCTATGTTTTCTGCTTCTGTGTCACAGAACTCCTTGGTTAGAGTGTGTCATGAATGAGGGCCAGCCTGGTTTCTGGTATGGTTGGTCAAGTGAAATGAAAATGCTTCATCATTCAGGATGGTATAAATATTTTTTACCTTACCTATGTATTTGATAACTTCCAACTCATAATTTATGATTATATCATTGTTATATATCATTTATTATTATAGTCTA
>NW_008347131.1:2731829-2732320 GCF_000622305.1 Nannospalax galili
TGTCCTCTAGGGATAGGCAAGGAATATACCTCTTTAGGAGGTACTGTGAAGTTTGAATTGATTCCAAAGATTGTACTAAATGAATTTCTAATGATTTTATAGTCTCTTCCATTTAACACAATGGTAATGTAAATGATATAGGCTGTAACTGTACATAGTGGAAGAAGTATTTTCTGGTAGACTGACCCAAGGGGTTTCTGAGAAGCCATTCTATCTAAGCTGTAGGATTTCTTAGTTGGCATACAGTCCTCAGAGTGTCATGATTTCTTGTTATATTCATGACTATTCATAAGAGTTTCTGGAATAGATCATGGGTACCCGAAGACATGTTGTTAATTACAGAGGAAGAATCTTTACTAGGAATGAATGAATTCTGAAGTGTTGCTTCTACTTGTTAAGAAATGCTATCATTAGCTTCTCTAGTAAATTAAATAAAAGCCACTGACTTATTACTTAAAATTATTAACAAGTAGGTACTTAAGTTATAAATA
>NW_008347131.1:2732338-2734408 GCF_000622305.1 Nannospalax galili
TTCTTTTGATAAACAAAGACAAAATGTGTCATTTTAGCATTGTTAAATTTTGTGTTTACATAATTGTGCTTACAAATGATTGAACTGGTTAAGTTGATTTTTTCTATTTTTTACTAATGATTTACTTTGTTTTTTGTTGGTTTGTTTTTGAGACAGGTTCATCCAGAAGTCTATGATGGCCTGGTACATCCTATGTAGACAAGTCTTCTGCAATCTCATGGAGATTCACCTGCCTTTGCTTTCTGAGTATTGGGATTAAAGATGTGTGCTCCCACACCCAGCTGGACCAAACATTAATAGTCTTGGAAACATAGGTCTTTCATGAAGATTTTTTTAGCAGGTAAGAATATTAACTATGCTCAAATAGTAGGTTTTGATATTTAAGAGTTTTTTATTTCTTATCCTTCCACTTTGGCTATACATACTCCGCTCTGAAAGACTTAGATAATTAGAAGCTAGTGTGGAGACAGTAATCAAAGAGAACTAGTTCTAAGTCTACTCATGAGCCATATATTATTATCCTGTCTTCTGTCATAATACTATAGCCACACGAGAAATTTAGTTTACTGTTTGAAAAAGTGTTACTTTTCCAGACCCAGACCATTTTTATAAAACCACTGAAAAACAATAGTTAGGTGCAAGTTTTCTGAAACCTTGAAGTACAATTTATGCCTAAAAGGCCATATATTCTCATTGGGTCATCAGAATTAGATAAACAAAGCTAGTAAACCACACAAGTTATAATTGTATCATAAAAAGCAATGTTGATTTTATTAATATACATGATAGGTGTTTATTTTCTGTATTGCCAAATAATAAGAGATATATGATAAATAAACCAATGAGTTCATAACTTTTTGTTCTTCATTATGAGAGTTAATAATTTCATATTATATTAACAAATGTATTATATTTTGAATTAGAAATTGATTTGTCATATAGAGGATGCTAATTGTAAAGAAATAAATTATAATTATGTTCTTAAAGGCTATATGGGCTTTTATGTGAATCTTAAAACAAACTCAGAAAACTTTTTAACATATATTCGTAGATAAGATTATGCTCAGAAAAGCACATGTATTTTCAGTTAAACAAGTATTTAAGTTATTATTGTAAAGTACTATATGTGATTTTCTGGTGATTATATTCTGTTTGGAGAAAATTGTGTTTTTTTAAAACCTGTCCTAAATTTACTTAGAAAAGAATTGATTGCATAAGTTGAAAGCTAGGGGATATAATTCTTTGATCTTTATAACAAAACATTTATGACATTTCAAAAAATAGTTTAAATAGAAGATTTTTTTATTGTGCTACATAGACAATTCAACCAGTCTATATGGCCTGTATTCTAATCAAAATCAGCACTTATGACTGAGAGTACATGTTGCAGAAACTAGGCTACAATGCAAGGAGAAATGGAAAGTACTTTCTAGATCTACAGCTTTCTGCCCTTATCAATCTACAGCTTACAGAAGGACACAGCACTGGATGAAACATGCAGGAGTCAATCATGGCCATGTGCTAAATAGCTCTAAATCTCACACCCTCTCTGTACATGTTCTCTTCTAGTACTGAATTCCTGTGTGTGGATTCCACTTGGTTGCTTCTAGTCAAAATATATTCCTTCACAGTTAAATATTTCACTCCTTTCATCTATCTATCATCCATCTATCTATCTATCTATCTATCTATCTATCTATCTATCTATCTATCATCATTATCTATCTGTCTATCATCTATCTATCTATCTATCTATCTATCAATCGTCTATCTATCTATATCTATCATCTATCTATCTATCAATCAATCACCTATCTATCTATATCATCTATGTATCTATGTATCTATGTATCTATCATCTATTGATCTATTGTATCTGTATCTGGATATGCCTCAGTTAATGGTGACTTGAGTGAATTCTGATGATTAAAATGTTCATATGCGTTCATATATTTTTAATGCTATTAACACATGTGTCTTTAATCTCTCTGTATCTGATTATTACTAGTCACAGTCAGTTACACTCAGATCCTTAGTACCTGAGTATGGATATAAAGTCATCAGGTAGAT
>NW_008347131.1:2735046-2739993 GCF_000622305.1 Nannospalax galili
CAAGACAAAAAATTAAATGGCTTGGATTTTCCCATGGGAAAAGTGATGAAACAGACAGTGCTGAATGTTAGGTTGCTGATGGCCACACAGATAGTAGGTGAGAGAACCTGGGGATGCAATATCCTTGGCTCATTATTCATCTCTGTGCTATCCTCTCTCTAGGGATGCCTGAATCCTGTCTTACTATGTACTGATTGTGAAATTTAGAGTTTAGTCATTAAAGTCATCACATTCCAGTTACTACTGGTTGGCATTTTTCAAGTAATTCACAGTAAAGTTGTAAATCATCATTATAAAACATGGAAATATAAAAAATTTCAACACAATAGAGGACGGTGGACAGTTACTCACAGTGATGTAGGTAGCTGGAGTAGAAAGAATTCTGAGATCAAATAGTTCACTTTCTCAATTTGCAGACAGAAGTTTACTTCCAATTATAGCCTAAAAATAACTCAAGCCCATGCCTTCTTGTACCTTTCTCTGCATTGTGCTATTTTTAATTAATTAAGTTAATTTTTAATCTGCTCACTAAAACTTCATTTATAAGCACTGCTAATAGCTAATACCCAGGGGGAAATCATATATATAATATGATTAATAATATGTATTGTATATATAACCATTCTGCATTATTCACTTCCCATCTTTCTGAATTTTTTCCTCCAGTCTTCCTGCATTTCTTACCACAAGAGTTTTGAAACAAATCACAGTAGCTTCTGATGAAACAGCCCCTAACAGTCATGAATTTAATATAACTAAGTAAAATTGGCTGAAAGACTATAAGCGCCTGGGGAGGAGGTGCATGACCATGTGGAAATGGAAATTACAGGTTTCTGGGACCTTGCTCATATGAACCTACAGCAATAGTGTCAGCATGCACAAGTTCATGAAAACTTAATCAGACAAAAACCCAGCATAGAACAGTGGAAATGGGCAGCAGGCACTAATTTTAGTCAAAGAACTATGGGTAGCTGATTACTGCTGACTAAGAACAGTTGATCTTTTCTAAGGGTGGGACTCTAGATAGGCTGACTAGACCTCAATGAATGAACTTCCACAGAGGGATGACTCACTGGACTCAATAGGCCTTAACATAAATGACAGAAATCCAGTATGTGTATGGCTATGGGAGGCTTCCAGTGGGGAAGGAATATAAGGATGATTAAGATGTTCTGTATGAAATATATGAAAATTCAATGAAAATTTACAAAAATAAAAAATAAAAATGAAAATTACCTGAAAGTCAAAGGAGTCAATATTAATGATCAATGGATTTAGTATATGTAAGGATGTAATGGATAGAGTCATAGTTCTTGAAAAACCTGACCTTCTGAGGCAGGTGAGAATATGCTAAATACTATTGCAGTTATTTTATGCAAAAGTCCAGCATTTCAAATTTAATGGCTTATTCATAGACCTGAGCATCTTCTGAGACATGAACCACTGACCACCTAATACACAGTAGGATGCAATTGCTTTGTGAGCTGTTTCAGTATAGGTGTTAATCTCATTTCATCATACTCTAGGGTTATCACAAGTCTAAAGTTCAGGCTGGTTCAGTGTCTACCTACATATTTGTAGTTAACTGCCACTGTAGAAAATGTTGTATAAGCAGCAGGAGCCCTTTCCTTGTTTGTAATTGCTGATATCTTTGTACTATATGATATACATAAAATAATGGGTCATTAAGAATAATTTGCAATGCTTGCTATTTTCTCTAGACTATTAATTAAAATCTAGCAATATAGTCATTAACTTCAATATGCCAAAATATATCATCTGAGGAAAAAATGAATTATTGGACTCCTTGGATACATATTTTAACAGCCGCTTACTAAATGATGCTATAGGTTCTCAGCAATAGAAAATATGATTAAAGACTTGGTTATGTCACAATGAATTCATGGATGTCTTCACAATTTATTGGCAGGTCCTGTTCACCTGAGCTCTGTTTCTGAAGCAAGACTGATTGACAAGCAATGAAACACATCAATAATGTCACAGAATTTGTCCCCCTGGGCTTCACTCAGGATCCTGCAGGGGAAAAAGTATTATTTGTCATGTTCTTACTCATCTACCTTGTGACCATCGTGGGAAACCTGCTCATTGTGATAGTTACTGCCAGTCCTGCTTTGGGCTCCTCAATGTACTTCCTCCTTGCTTATCTGTCAATCATGGATGCTGTTTATTCTGCTGCCATCTTACCCAAGTTATTATGGACTTACTATGTGTTAAGACCATTTCATTTTCAGGTTGCATGGTTCAGCTCTTTTTAGAGCACTGTTTTGCTGGTGCTGAGGTTTTCCTTCCCATGCTGATGGCTTATGATCACTATGTGGCCATCTGTAAGCCACTGCACTATTTCACCATCATGAAGCAAAAAGTTTGCATCCTCTTGGTGGTGGTGTCCTGGACTGGAGGGTTTTCACACTCTCTAGCCCAAATTCTCTTAGTTTATAACCTTCCCTTTTGTGGTCCTAATGTCACTGACCACTTCATGTGTGACATGTACCCATTATTGGGACTTGCATGCACTGACACCTACTTCATTGGCCTCGGTGTGGTTGCCCATAGTGGGACCATATGTATCACAGTCTTTATTCTTCTCCTAATTTCCCATGGAATCATTCTAAACTCTCTGAAGACTCACAGTTAGGAAGGGAGGCACAAAGCACTGTCCACCTGTGGCTCCCACATCACAGTGGTTTTCTGCTTTTTGTTCCATGTATTTTCATTTATGTTAGACTGGTTTCCACATTTCCCATTGATAAGTCTATTAGTGTGGTTTTTACAGCTATCACTCCCATAATGAATCCTTTAACTTACACCTTGAGAAATTCAAAGATAAAAAATGCTATGAGAAAATTCTGGCATTAAAAAAATCAGTTGCAGCTATAAAATTACATTCCCCACACTTAGCACATTTGTTATTTACTCTAAAGCAAGAAACAAAGAAACAGTTTTTCAAAAAATAACATTATCAATTCAGTGTATTCTCAATGGATGCTGCTTTTTGTCTACAAAATCTTGAAAACATAGTATAAATCATTTTCTGTACTTTAAGATTGACCTTAAATGACGATTATGACAGATCTTGAAAAGGTAGTTGTGATACAAACAGAAAATAAAACTAAGATCCATTTGAAATTAATTTTTTTTAATTTTAAATATTTTTTAATTTATTATTTATATTTTATGTGTATGAGTGTATTGCCTGCATGTAAGTGAGTGTATCCGTGTCATGTAATGCCACGGAGGTCAGAAGAGACCTTTGGATTCTCCTGGAACTCGAGTTAAGGACGGTTTGTATCCGCCATGTGGGTGCTGGGAATCGAATCTGGGTCCTCTGCAAGAGCAGTTGGTATTCTTAACTGCTGAGCCATCTCTCCAGCCCAAAATTTAATTTTTTCAACTGTATTCAATTAATATTGACATGAAACTGAGAACATGTGTTTTCTAAATAGAAAGCAAACTACCTTTGAAAAACCAGCATTATCCCTTTCAATGAGAAATCAATTTCGCCAGAACATAGATGAATATTTTCCACCAAAAGACTGACTTCCGAATTTTATTTTTCATTCCTTCATAAGTTCATCAGTTTTCTACAATTCCATTTTAAATTGAATTTGAGTATTGCTTCCATTTTTAGGTCAATATCCATTCTTTTTGGATCACAGATAACCTTATTTTGACTAAAATGATTGGGAGTATCAGGTGTTGTGGACTACAATGCTATCCTCAGAACTGGGGAGGCTGAGGCAGGAGGACAGCCAATTCTGGCAAGTATATTTATCTAAGTAGTTGCTGTCTCCAAAATCAACAGCAACAACAACCATAGACTATATAAATTAAGGGTAAATAGTTTTATTATCTTGCATATAGTGACAGTGACAACAGGTTATACTTCTTGATTACAGCATTTTTAAGTATTTATTTGTTTTAAAATATCCAATCAAAGCTGTAAGCAAATACTTGGGATTCACTTTTCTAGTCATCATGTGTTGGGAGTTATTATTATTATGGGCACAGCCATTGCTTGCCTTGACTTAAGCATTGGAGAAAGAATGCTTCCATCTTGGGAGTTTCCCTGCCCTCTGCTTCTGTGGTCTGAGTTGACTGGCTATGCTTCCCTGATTAATTGGCAGTCTTGGAAACATAACCAAAGAGTTCTGTTTCAGTTTATGGGCACTGGAGTTTCTCAGCACCCTTAGCTTAGTTTCTATATAGAAATAATGAATTATAGTAGTTGCCAAGACTAATCACAAACAGTACACCTTATATCTTAGATATTATAAATATTATGTAGCTGACTCTTGGATACTGTAAACGTTGTATGAGTTTTTGTTGGTGAAGTAATGTATTCTTGGTGGTAACATAATGTATCCTTGGTTATTCCTTGGTTACTTTCTGTTTAGTGACATATCCTTATTTATTCCTTGGTTACTCCAGATCTGCTTCCTATATAAGCTTGCTTTAGTTCACAATAAACACGCACTGGTACACAAGCCTCTGCATCTCCTGTGTCTTGATTTCTATCCTTCAGGGTCCCCAAGCCCTTCAGGCTTGGACTGTGGTCACTGAACCATGACAATCATATGCATTTTGTATTCTTTGAAGAAAAAATGAAGCTTTTTATTTTGTCCTCATAATGTTCAAATAAAGAAATGCATTATTTTGTATAAACATTCAGCTCATGAGCATTACTTACAGACTTAAATATGGTGTTTTTTGATCTAAAAGTTTTCCTCAGTCTGTATCACACCTAAGGGAAGGTGGAATTGCTTTCTCTAAAATATGGAGGATTTTCAACATGCAGTTCTTTGGTGCCATGAAACGTTTAATCTCTTTCATTGTACTATGTACAAGTCTACAAATTCATTGTAATAATAATTTTCAGTACTTCTATTAAAGTTGAACATATTCACATATATTTATCAGATACCCATT
>NW_008347131.1:2740006-2746142 GCF_000622305.1 Nannospalax galili
ATCAGATACCCATTTTCATCATCCTCTATGATCTTTTCTGATCTCATTCTTTTTGGTATTTTCCATGTTGTTTTCCATTATTTAAATATTATACTAACTTTTATGCATTAGTGTTTCTTCATTTTTTAAAACTTTTTGCCATATTTCTTTCTATGGAACAGAGCTTTATTTTTATTATGGTTTGTATTTCAATGACTATAGTTTCAGTAAATAAATATATATGTATGTATATATGCTACACATTAAATTGTTTTGGACTGTGTATACTCTGTGGAATGACTAATGTTCCTGATATATATAATTCTCTCACACAGTTGCCATTTGTTGTTGTAATAGCCCATATGATCTACCTTCTTAGTCATTTTCAAGCACACAGCACATTTTCATTAACTACAGTCATCATGAATACTTGAATTCCTTATCCTCTTTGCATCATGCTAATTTCTACTCTATGCCCTCATATCCCTGTTATCCTCACTCCAGCACATGGGTTTTCTCTCTTCTTCTGAGCACAGCTTTTGGATTTCACATAAATAAGAACTTACAGGATTTTTCTTTGTTTTTATGAATTATTTCACTTGGTACAGTGTTCTACATGCTCTTTCATGGTGTGCTACATGACAGGATTGCATTCTTTCTATGGTTCATTAAATTTCCATTAAATTTACTACCACAGTCTTGATGCATTCACTCACTGATGAACATTTGTATTGATTCCATGTCTCTGCTGTAGTCAATGTGCTGTAATTACATGAGGATGGAGATATCTCTTAGAGACAATAATTTTGTATCCTTTGAACATATACCCAGGAGTGGAATTGCTGGATTTTTGTTGTTGTTGTTGTTGTTATGTGTATGAGTTCATTGCCTGCATATATGTAAGTGTACCCATGTTGTGCAATTCTCATGGGGGTCAGTAGAGGGAATTCAATTCCCCTGGAACTAGAATTACAGATGGTTGTTACCAACCACATGGGTGCTGGGAATTGAATCCCAGTCCTCTGCAAAAGAAACCATTGTTCTTAACTGCTGAGCCATCTCTCCAGCCCCAGAATTGGCAGAATTTATAGGAGTTCTGTTTATGTAATTTTGGGAGACTCCATACTGCTGTTTTTTACAATAACCATGGCAGCATACAGCTCTATTCTATATAGCTTTTCACTTCATTTACTAAGGCAGGATCTCCTGCTGAACCAGGAGACAGATGAAGCAGTTAGCCTAGCTAGCCTGCTTGCTTTGGGAAACAATGGTCTCTGTCTCTCAAGTTCTGGGGTTACACCTGGGCCTCCATACCTGCCACACTTCTATCTGGGTGCTAGAGATTTAATCTCTAGTTCCCACCCCCAAGTTGAGCAACAAGTACTTTATGCACTGATTCATTTCCTCAGATGCTTTTACTCATTTTAAATCACATTACATATTTTCTTAATATTAATATCCTTTTCCACCAAAAATGTTTTGAAGATTCCTAAAAATATTATCCTCAGTGTTTACAAGTGATTTGGAGTTTTTCTTTGGAGAACCTACTATTCAGATTAAGTCAGATAAAACTTCCAAAATGGAGGGTGGAGGTGCTCCTATGCCCTACCCCTAGCTAGGAGCTATTGACAGTTGATGAATGCTGGGGATGGGGAGAGTCACTTTTCTTTGTCAATGTGGCCACTGTCAGATACCCCTGTTTGTGTATAATCCCATGTCCATGCACATGTGGCTGCACTAAATGGACTAAGTGGGTTAAGAAAAAACAACAGTCAATCATCCTATGTAGAGGTTGCATTATAGATATGTTAATTTGGATTAAGCATCTCTCAGCTCTCACCAGAGAAATTTTCATGTGCAGCAGATGATGATTAACACAGAAACCCACAATTGTCCAATTGTAGAAACAAGATCCTGTAGATGCTTATCCATGAATGGGACAGCTATTTCAAACCCCTGCCCCCCAAGGTTCAGGGATCATGGAGTAAGAGGATTCAGAAAGACTGTAAGAGCCAGAAGGGGTGGATGACCACAAGGAAACAGACTCTTCCAGTCAACTGGTCAGATACTAATATAAATTCACAGCAATGGTTATAGCATCCACAAGTCCTATGCAAGCTCCAAAGAGGCAAAACCCCAGAATATTCTGTGGGGAAGTGATTAGGAAATCTCAATGAACTTAAGGAACTTTGAGCAACTGATGGCTGTTAGGAGAGAGAGAGGGGGAGAGAGAGAGAGAGAGAGAGAGAGAGAGGTGAGTGCTGAGACAGAGACAGGGGAAATAGATAGAGGCATAGAGAGGGATGGAACTCTTGCTGGACTCAGTGAATGGGCCTATACTGAAGGACATTTGTCAGTTCTGTACAGTCAGACTGTACAGGCCATGGGTAGGCTGTAGAGGGTGGTGAGGAAATATGGAAAAGGATCTAAATACCATCAAACTATATTTTATGAAAATTGAAAAAAAATTAATAAAAATTAAGCTTAAAAATATCAATCAACCAACCAATCAATAAATTGTAGAAGAGAATATGAGGTTTGAAAGGAGGTGACATGGGCTTTTTCGGGGGAGAATTGAAGGGGTAAATGATAGGTGGATGTGATGAACATACATTGTATATACATGTATGAAATTTTCAAAGAATAATTAAATTTTTACAAATTATCAACTTATCTAACCTGATATTTCATATGTTTACAACATAACCAAAACTTACATATGTATAAACTGCTTTCCTTTGATTGAATTTTCCTACACTCATTGTTTGTATAAGTAGATCTTATATCATATTAAGGGCCTACCACAAAATTATATTATTATTGTTAGAAAATTTTTATGTTTGCCTAAATTTCTAGGTTTTGGATTGCAATGTACTAAAAATATATTTCACTTTGAAAGAATAACATCTCAACAACATTGACTCATTATATTTCACAACATGAAAAACCTACTTATACAGGTATTTGAGATTTGATGTTTATTTTTGCTTGACTTCCTCTGGCTTTTCATTTTTTGTTTGAGCTTTCATTTTATTTATAATCCGAGTTATGTTAAAGATTTCCCTTCCACATTATTTTATTTACTTTTATTTTAGAGAGTTTTATGCATGAGTACTCTACTCGCATTATTTTCACCCCTCCTTATGCCTCTTCAGCTCCTCCCATGATCCCATCACTTCCTCAAAATTTCTTGTCCTCTTCTTTGAATATATCTATATCTATCTATCTATCTATCTATCTATCTATCTATCTATCTATCTATCATGTATCTATCTATTCTTATCCCTATGGCTTTGATGTCCTTTTCATCCCCTCTTCTATTATATTCCCTAAGCCTTAGCTATAGAGGTTGCATTGCATCACTTGGGGATGTTCACCTCACAACCATTTATTCTCTGTATTTTGAGCAGTTGTGGAAGTTTGCTATTGTCACCATTTGTTGACAAATAGACTTCTTTTGATTTGCATTGATCATGGTTGATATTCAAAGATGTTTCATCATTAATTCAGTACTTCACTGAACTACATTATTTAATATGACATGTTCTTCAATGAACATTTTTGAATTTTCTAAATTAAAAAAAGGTATTGTTTTAATAAGTATTTTATTCCCCATAATTTCTTTTCAGTATTTCACATCCCATGTCTTTTATTATTATGTAGTAATTGGGAAGTTTGCACTATCAGTAGATGCAGAAAACATTTACAGGGCTGGCGAGATGGGTCAGCGGTTAAGAACAGTGGTTGTTCTTGCAGAAGACCTGGATTTGAATCCCAGTACGCATATGACAGCTAACAACTGTCTATAACTCCAGTCCCAGGGGATCCAACAGCCACTTCTGGCCTCTGAGTGCATTGCACGACATGGGTGCACTTACCTACGTGCAGGTAATACATGCGTGCACATAAAATAAAATTAATAAATAAAATTTTTAAAAAGTCTAAAAGAAAACATTTACTTCTTCTCAACTTCAATAATTATATCTCTGATGTGGAATAGAAACCCAGGAAACATATTCCTACTATCTTTCCAGTGTTTTGTGACAGAATAAAACAAGCTTATTTCAAAAGAGCTATGCATCTTTCTTAAATAGCAGGTTATTATTTTATCTCAAAGTTTTGTGCCAGAACCAAAAATAGAACGGCACACACACGTTCCAGTTCATAGAAAGTTACTAGAAAAAGCTATAAATGTTTTATTTCATTTAAGTGCATATAACAAGGAAAAAAATCATGGTTAAAAGCATAACAATGGAAGATGTCATGTGGTAGATCTTTTTAATAACGCATTTTAAGTATACTTTATATAACTTATAGAATCTTACATTTTTATAAATTGTCAGCTTGTATGCAGTATTTAAAATGCTTCATCTCTTTGTTGATGCTTACTTCTCCTTTAATGTGGTAAATATGTACAAAACATTTATAGTTCTACCATTACAACCGATCTTACACTGAAACTTTACCACACAGAACAATAACTCCCTATACCCTTTTCCAAGTCGTGCCTGAGCCACTACAGTTCTTTGTTTCTAAAAACATGATGAATGTAGACATCTCTTAAAAGTGAGATCAAAATATATATGTCCCCTTTTTGTATTTGTGTGATTCAATAATTTGTCATAATGTCTTCAAGTGTCACCCACATTGCAGTATATATCAGAATCTCATTCTTATTGGTATGTAGAAATTGTTGTTTATCTATTCCATACATATGCCCCAATACACCAATGGTGACTGCATAAATAGTCCCATGCAAAATCAGACAAAAACCCAGCATATTAATGGGGAAATAGTAAGAGACCCCAACCTTAACCAAGGAATTATTGGCAACTGATCGCTGCTGGGTGAAGGAAAGTCAGTCTTCCTGAAGGGAGTGATGCTAGATAGACTGACCAGTTTCCAGTGAATGAACACACACAGAGGGACATTTAGGTACACAAATAGGCCCAAACACATATGACAGAATTCGTAAAATATGGTGGGCAGATGAAGGTGTAGGTAGGAGAGGGCCTCTAAATATGATTAAGATGTACAGTGTGAAATGCACAAAAATTCAATAAAAATAAATTTTAGAAATGTTAAGATTTTTCTAAACAAATGAAATTTCTTACTGTGTGCCAAATATGGACTCTTATACTTTTCAGGCAAGTTACTGTACACCACTCATTAAAGAAGTTTCTTTCTTTTTGCAATAGGAGCTTCACTACTGCAGAGCTCCACAACTAGTCACACACAGAATAAATAGATATTCTATTAGCTGAAGGATTCCCAGGCCTAACTGACATGTCTGCAGTGGAAACACCATACTTAAGGCTAATGGAACACACTGGAATAGGGTGTAAAGAGAATGCTAATATATTCCTCAACCCACACAGAAAACCACAACTGGCTAAGTTTTAGAGAATAAGAGACTTCAGAGTGTAGGTCCCTGTATAGGATTCCTATATTAAACCTCACCCACACACAGGTTCATTGTGCAAGAAGGAGCATAAATATTCTAAGAGCCAGGGTAGGTGCATGAACATAAGGAAATAGGTTTTCAGTCCACTGGGAACTTGCTCATATGAACACGCAATCATAGTGACAGCTGCACAAGACCCATGTTGACTCAATCAAATTAAAACCCAGCATAGAAGGAGGCAAATGAACAGAAGGTCCCAATCCTAGCCTAGGAGCTATGGGTGACTGATTAACGGTGGGTGAGAAAGAGTAGATCTTCTTCAAGGGAGAGACTCCAGATAGGCTGACTAGACTCAAGGTCAAATCACAAAAATACAAATAATATTAAGGAATGAGACTAAATACCCCCTCAAAAATCAGGAGCTCTAGATAAGTATTCTGTAGTGAGAATTTCCAGATGTACCCCAGGGCATCAAATTTAAAAGAGCAATCAGACATGATGAAAGAATTCAAGGAGTTAAAAGAAGACACAAAAATGGCAATGAACTTAAACAGGACAGGAATAAACTAAAAACTGAAGTCCAGTGAAAACCACAAATATATGGCTCAATAAATGACAAAGACAATTCAAGAACTGAATAATGAATTCATTAAAAAGTGGTGGAAATAATGAAGAAAACATGCTGAATGGAGATCGAACTGAAATACTCAATAACCACTTAAATAACAAAATGGAAAGCCTTGCCTTTAGAGC
>NW_008347131.1:2746179-2755037 GCF_000622305.1 Nannospalax galili
ATATGAAAGAAACATACATAAACTTTGAGACACCATTAAAAGACCACATATATGAAATATAGGCATACAAGAATGACAATAATCTAAGATCAATGGCATAGACCATATCATAGGAGATAAGCTGCCCAAACTAAGGAAAGGCATACCCATAGAGACATGAACATGTAAAACATCAAATAAATAGGACCAGAAAAGAAACTCCTCACAGAATATCAGAGTAAAAACATTAATTTTACAGAATACAGAGATGGTATTGAAAGCTTCAAGAGCAAAACCATAAGACACATATAAAGGAAAACCCATCAGAACAAGAGCTGACTTCTCAATGGAAAATTGACTACCCAGAAGACACTGGTACAATGTACCCAGAAAAACTATTTGACATAGTTGGAGGAGAAAGAAAAATTTTCAATACATAGGTATGAAAGGTACATAGCCAAGTCACTACAAAACAAAAAATAGAGATATCATTACTGACACACAAAATAGGACTAAGAACACTAACAAAAAAATGACAGCAATCCACACACATATTTCAATAATAACATTGAGCATTAATAATCTCCACTCTCCAATACAAAGCCAGCTTATTTGAACATATTAAGAAAGACAATCCATTTTATTACCTGTTAGAAATTTATCTTACCTTTAAGGAAAGGCATTACCTTAGAGTGAAAAGATGAAACAACATATTCCAAGCCACAAGAAACAAGCAGGCACTGCTACTGCTCTGCTAATATCTGACAAAAAGGCTGCAAACTACAGTTTGTCAAAGGAGTTAAAGAAGGACACTTTATTTTGATCAAAGGAACAATTTACCAAGAATCCATTACAATTTTAAACATACATGCATCAAACACCGACACGCCCAAATTCTAACAAAGTATACTACTGGACTTTAAGACACTAACACCAACTCGGAAATAGTAGGTGACTAAAAAATATGCACATACTCAACTGGACAGATCATGTAGACAAAAATGCAAACATGTAAATATTTTAATCAGATGATATCATATTTCAAATTGAACTAACATATCTACATAGTATTCCACTCAAATACCAAAAAATACACATTCTATTCAGAAGCCCATGGAGGTTTTAATAAATTAAAGAACATATTGGAAGACAAAACAAATTTCAACACCTACAGAAAAAATTAACTCCATATATCTTATCTGACCAAAATGGCTGTAAACTTAAAATCAACAGGAAAAGAATCTGTAGTGATTACATAACCTCATGGAAATTCAACAACATACTGTTGAATAGTGAGCAGGTTTAACAAGAAGTAAAGAAATAATTTCTTCTTTGACCCATTCATTATTCTGGTGTGTGCTGTTTAATCTCCATGAGTTCATATAGTTACTAAGGCTTCTTCTGCTGTTGATTATAAGTTTGTTGCATTGTGGCCTGATAGAATGCATTGAATTGTTTCAATTTTTTGAATTTGTTGAGGGTTTTTTTTGTGCTTCAGTATGTGATTAGTTTCAGAGAACCTTGTTTGGACCACTGAGTAGAAAGTGTATTCTTTGGTGGTTGGGTTGAATATTCTGTACATGTTTGCTAAGTCCATATGATGGAAGATGTCATTTAATTCAGATGTCTATCTGTTTATTCTTTGTCCAGTTGACCTGTCTATGGGAGATACTGAGGTACTGAATTCACTGCTTATTATTGACTTGGGATTAATCTGTATCTTACATTCCTGTAGTACTGATTTAATGAAATTGGGTGTACTAGAATTTGGAGCATATATGTTCATGACTATAATATATTCTTTCTCAATTATTCCTTTAATTAGACGGAACTGACATTATCTCTTCTAGTTTTAATTTGAAGCCTATTTTGTCAGATATTAGAATTGTAACACTTGCTGGATTCTTAGTGTCATTGGCTTGAAATATTTGTTTCTCTCCTTTCACTTTAAGGGAGTGCCTATCCTTGAAGGTGAGATGAGTTTCTTGAGGACAAGAAAAGAATAAATTTTTTTTCTTAATCCCTGTCATTATCCTGTGTCTTTTGACAGGGGAGTTGAGGTCATTGATATTTAGAGTTATTCATGAAAGATGTGTATTGGTTACTGTCATTTTAATGTATTTGTTTTCTTGGTCCGATTTTCTGTTTCTGTAATTATGACTCCTTTTGTTTTCTCTCTGTAACCTCTTGGGCATGGTCATGCCTATCTTCATTTCTTTGTATTGCTTCAAGTGTTTTCTGTATGGTTGGTTTTGAAGACATAAATTCTTTCAGCCAATTCATGTCATTGAAAATTTTCTGTTCCCCTTTGGTTATGATAGATAGCTTTGCTGGGCAAAGTATTCTGGGTTGGCTTCCATGGTCATTTAGAATTGGGAACACTTTGGTCCAGTCTCTTCTGGGTTTCATAGTTTGCACTGAAAAGTCAGCTGTAATTCTGATGGGGTTTACTTTATGTGTAACTTGTTTTTCTCTAGCATATTTCTGTACCCTCTCTTTGTTATGTACATTTAGTGTTTTTACTATGATATACTATAGGGACCTTCTGTTCTGATCCTAATTCTTGTTCTTTGTGATTCAGGTATGACCTTCCTTAATTTAGGGAATTTTTCAGTTTTCTTGTATAATCCTGTTAAAGATCTGATCAATGACATTGGTCTGAGATTCTTCTTCCTCTATGCCTATGATGCATAGATTTGGTCTTTTCATTGTGACCACATTTCTTGCGTATTCCATTCCCGCATGCTTTTAATTTTCTGTAGACTTTGCTTGAAGATTTCAATTCTTCAACTTTGTCTTCCAGTTATACTAAGTAACATAGACTCAGAAAAAGCAAGTGACATGATCTCCCTCTTCTGTGATCCTTAGCACCAGTCCCTTATATGTGAGTTTATAGCCTGATGTAACAGCAGGAGCCAGGAAAATGGAAAGGAAGCACAGAATAAAGGGAAAGAAAGAGACCAAGATAGGGAGGAAGGTAAGAAATAGATATTACCAAGGGGGAAATGGGGAAAAGGAGGATATTCGAGTATGAAAGGAGGAGGGAAAGATAAACAAAGAACCATGGGGGTAAAGAGGAAGAAGGAACTCAAGAGAGGGGGTATAATAGGAAACAGGTATTATCAAGGGGAAAATGGGGAAATGGCAGCACTTAAACTGGGGAAGAAGGAAGGAAATTAGATACAGAGAGATAAAGTTTAGGTGGCAAAAATTGCTGGGGGGAAATATATTAACTCTCCCCCTGAAAAAATAAACATACAGTATGTGTATATTTGAAGGTTATATAACATGGAACACAGTGCCAGACAGGAGAAACCTCCCTTTGAGTTGTAGGTCAACGTAGTCCATGAGACTCGTAAAATAACACAGGATATTGCCACAGCCCTTGATTACCTCCTAGAGCATGAAGGTAAGACCTTATTGCTGAAGACAGGGCATACTTCCAACAGTGGACTTGGAAAACTTGGCTGGAACTGACCTGGAATCCTTCTCCCTGAAGATTAACACTCACAGTTCTAGAAGAAACTATGCAAGCTGATAGAGGAGAAAATCAGTTAATGGCTCAGTTGAGCTCCAAAACCAAGTAACCACAATTGCTGGCATAGCAAACTATCTCTATTGGTGCAGTAGTGGCACTTTTATCTAGAGGGTAACAAAAAGCTATCTAGTCGGACTTAAAGCCCTTTCAGTATGAGGGAACTCATGAGTGACACTGCAAATATAGCAAAACATACACGGCTGATGAAGTTACAGATCTTAGAGAAAACTCTATATCTGTCATACTGTAGACAAACTAAATTTATTACTGTATGCTAAATATAGATCCCTATAGTTAAAGACAAGTATATGGTACAGCATTCATCAAAGAAGCTTCATTTTGCAAAAGATGGAGGTTATTACAGTGTTTCACAACTGGTCACATACAGAGAATATGTGTCTGAGAGATGCCCAGCATTATGTGATACATCTACAGTGGAAAATCTACACTTAAGCCTCATGGAATATTGTAAAACAGGAAGTAAAGGGAACACATTAAAGGGAATACATCCTTTTATTAAAGGGAATAGATCCCTCAACTCTCATTAGCAAAGCTTCTTCATCCAACAGAGTGCAATGCACAGAGAAAGCCATCAATGGACAAATTTCAGAGAATAAAAGCCTGCAGTGTGCATGTCCCTGGATAGAACTCCTAGATTAAACCTTACCAACCCATAGCTCAGGGACCATTGCAGAAGCTGGACCAGAAAGGAAACAGAGGCTATCAGATCACTGGGAACTTGGTCATATGGACTTATAAAAATAGTGGTAGTATGCACAAGACCCACATCAGCTCAGTCAGACAGCAGAAGGAGGGAAGTGGGCAGCAAGCTGCAACCTTAACAGAAGAACTATTGACAAGTTATTACTGCTGGATGAGGGAGAGTAGATTCTTTTATTTTATTTTATTTTATTTTATTTTAATGTGTGTATTGCCTGAATATAAATAAGTGGAGCCATGTCATGCAATGCCCGTGGAGGACAGGAGAGACTGTCAGATCCCCTAAACTGGAGTTAGGGACAGTTCTTAGCTGCCATGTGGGTGCTGGGATTCAAACCTGGGTATTCTGCTATAACAGTCAGTGTTCTTAACTGCTGAGCCATCTCTCCAAGCCCGAGAGAATAGATCTCTAACTGAGAAATCTAGATAGGCTGACTAGACTCCCATGGTTAACCTTCACTGAGGGACATATGGGTACAAATGATTACCAGATAGGATTTCACATATATGACAGAATGCACAAAATTCTGAAATCTTTTGGGAGATTATGGAGGGCAGGAATGGGGAGGAGAAGGGTTCTAAATTTGATGAGGCTCTATTATATGAAATGTGCATACCTACAAAGCCTTGTTTTTCTTGTGAAATGACCTAAGGGAATTCTGAGAAGTTGATTCCATTCAAACTGCAGGTTGTTTCAGTTGTTTCAGACTATCATGCGCTCTTGTTATATCCACGGCAGCTCAGTGGAGTTTGTCAAAGATCTCACTTTTCTGCCATGAGAATGGGGTGGTGGTGGCAGGAGGATATGATGCTAGCTACTAAGGGAAAAATCCTATTTGGGAAGATTGAGTTTGAAAGAAAAGATCTGCTGCTACTTGTTGGAAACCACCATCACCAACTTCTCTTAAGAAATTAAATCAAAACCTTCATCGTGATGGATAAAAATCCTAACATTAATTTTATAAATCCTAGTAGAGTCCTTTTGGTTGTTTTTGCCATAACTCACTAAGAGGAAAAAAAGTGCAGTCTTAAGTGTTGTAAAATTTTGTTTCTCTGTTTTCGTTGACAAAGGACAGACTTGATCATGTTGATTTTCAGTAATTAGACCAATTTTTGTATAAACATGAAAACATAGATCTGTTTTCCCATGAAGATTTTTTTCCCTAGGAAGTAAGAACATTTTTATGTCATAAATGATAACTGTGTTTTTATATCTTAGGCATCTGCTTTGGAGACTTTTGATCCTCTCTAAAACCATGATATAGTGTGAAGATACTAAGGAGATACAGAACCTGTAGTCAGTAAAGAATATTTTTAGGTCTGTGTGCTCATAAGCCATTTGTTCTCTGTGCATGCCCTAGATACACAAGGTATCTAATTCCCTGAATGAAATAATTAATATTCAAGGCCCAGAACATGATCCAAGTGTAGGTTTTTAAAACAACTTACAAAAGATGTTAGGTAGAATTTCCTATAATTTGTTCAAACACAACTAATACATAAAAAAACCACAACTTCTCATACAGGCATCTGATGGACAAATGAAGATAGAAAACCATAGAAACTAACTAGAATATACAAAGCAGACTTAATTTTACTATTATACATGTTATATATTTATAGTATGTATTGCCAAATAAAATATGATGTGTTAAATGTATCAAAAATAAAGTAATGGATGTATTATTGTGTATCTTCTTTATTGGTACATATATTTTAAGTCTTTTGCTCACATAAGTTGTTTTTGGCACATATAAATTAGAATATAATTTATCATATTGAGTGTTCTACAATGAAAAATGAACCACTGTGTGCTATGTTCTAGATGTTTATGTGGATATTATGTATGAATATTAAAATGATTCCAGGAGGCACTTTAGTGAAAATTCATAGAGAAACCCATTCTCAGAAAAGTACATCCTCTACTGTCAGAGTGAAAGTTAAACTAACTGTAGATAACTGTGTTGGATATTGTTTTTATTATATGTTGGCAAAAGTAATTCATTTTTTGATATTCTACAGATATATTTATTTGACAAAGTATAATATTCATGAATTATTTTGGCACTTTATCTCAGTCTTGTTTACAGAATAGTTTACTCTCTGCCTCATAATTTTAAAGTCAAGAAACACCAGGCAGTGTACCACAGGGATAAAAATAAGTCAACACAAAGTGGTATTTATGCCCTCTTGTGTGAGTGAGCTAACATGATGTTGTCATTCTCCATCACTGTCTCCAAGTTCATCCGAAAAATTTGATCTTTGCTGATTACCACTGAAAACTGAGTTTCTCTTGATTCAACATAAATATCTCAAAATCTAATTTAATGATTCTACTTGAAGACTGAACTATACTTTAATTGCTATAGGCTGATGCACAGAACATAGCTACATCTCATTTTTAAAAATTTGTTTTTATTGAATTTTTTGCATATTTCATAGAGATGATCTCAAACATTCTTAATCATCTTTATAACTCCGTACCCACTGGCACCCTCTCATGGCTCCCCCCACTGAAGCCCATATATTCTGTCATCCTTGTTAAGGCCCACTGGGTTATCAGTGTCCCCAGACGTTCCCAAATGCATGTCCATCCACTGAGGTCTAGTCAGACTATTGGGAGTCCCTTATTTAAGGAAGGTCATCGAATCTTTACCTAGCAGCAATCAGTTGCTAATATTTCTTCAAATAAGATTGGGGTCTGCTGTTTATTTTCCCAGTTCTACACTGGGTTTTTGTTTGCCTGTGTTTGCATGGGACTTGTGTATGCTGACACCACTGCCATAGACTCATATGCGCAAGTTCTCAGGAGCTTGTAGGACTCTGTTTCCACATGGTTATGCACCTCCTCCCTGGCTTTTACAATCTTTCTACACCCGTTTCTGTGATGGTCCCTGAGCTTTTGTTGGGTGAAGTTTAATAAAGGAGTCCTGTCCAAAGACCATCGTTCAACAAACTCTTGATCTCTGTGTTTTGGCCGTTTGTGATTTTTTGTATTCCTGGCCTTCTTTTGCGTGAGGGAACTTCATTGTTGAGCACTAAGAGATTCATTAGTGTCCTCTTCTTTACCCCTGTCCTATGTTCCAGGAGACTTAGGTGTAGAGGTTGCACTGTAGATGTGTCACTTAGGTCTGGGCAATTCATAAACAATGTCTATGTGTGACCAGTTGTGGTACTTGGTAAGAGTCTTTGGTGCAAAATGAGACTCTTTGATGAGTGGTGACTGGGATATTTGTCTGTAAATATGAGGATACATATTTTTCACACAGTAAAAAATCATATTAGTCTAGTGATGTGACAGTCTTGGGGTTTTCTCTAAGATCTATGACCACTCCAGCCATGCGTATTTGGTTATGTTTACAGTATTGCTCTTGAGTTTCCTCCCACCGAGAGGGCTTTTAGTCCAATTAGGTAGCTGTTGATTGCCACCAAGATAAAAGTGCCACTACTGCACCAGTGATGTATGCTGTACTGGCCATTGATGTGGTTATTTGGTCTTGAAACTGGTGTAGGATCATCCATTGAGGTTTTCCCCTGGAACCTTCATGGCACTCTCCAAAGCTATGAGAGCTAGCTTTCAGGAAATGTGGCTTCAGGTCAGTTGCAGCTCAATTGGTCCAAATCTTGTGTCCAAAGTATATTCTGTCTTTGGCAGTAGGTTATTACCTTTAAGTTATGAGAGGTCATCAAGGGCTCTGGCAATAGCCTGAGTAATTTTGGGCATCTCTTGGACAACCTTGGCCAGCAACTCAAAGGAAAGCATCTCCTGTCTGGCACTGTTTCTTATGTGGCCTTTAGCTATACACATAGACTCATGTAGAGATAATTTATGTGTAATATGTCAGTAGGCTGTTGGACCAATATGGTTTTCCCTGGTTTTTTAAAACTAGCTAGGCATTATCTCCTCTCTCTCTCTCTCTCTCTCTCTCTCTCTGTCTAGATAAAAATAATTCTTAAGAGCCTATATTAATTATTTCTAGAAAACTATAAACTTAATGTGTTAAGCTGAAATCTTGGTGATACTATTCTTCAGCTTAAAGCATTTAAATAACACACACATATGTTGCAGTGTGCATGTGTAGGTTAAGGACAGCTTGCCAGAGATGCTTCTTTCCTTCCACCATGTGTGTTCAGGGGATTGAATTCAGGTTTCCAAGCTTAATAGCAAGTCTGTTTACTCACTTAGCAATGTTGTTTGCTCTATTTTTCAGTCTTTTGTAATAAAAATATTTGATTATTCCATCTTCAATTTTACATAAATAAACTTCCAGTAGAACCTGTCTCTTTATCAAAACAAAAACAAATGGTTAAGAAGAATATACATTGCAGAAAATTGGCTATAATATCAGGAGCACTAGAAAAAAAAACAATTTTTAGTTTATGTTCTATAACAAATGTGCCTGTCTTTAGTAGGTGTGTGTGTGTGTTGACCTATAACTTTAAGACACATATGTCACAGTGTGATGGAGACATGTAGAAGTTCTATCTATTCTGCCTTTTAAAGAAATCTCTGCACATCATCACACCCACTATCAAATCCTATATGGGGATTCTTTTTACTTGCTCTAGTCAAAATATATTCCTCCACTGGTAAATATAACTTATATGAAACATATAAGTT